>NC_082661.1:173998624-174301654 GCF_025265405.1 Mesoplodon densirostris
TCATTAAAATTACCTTTCTTTTGGATAAACCACACAGGCACAGTGACAAGGACTTCCTAGTCATGGTATGAAAGGTAAAAGACAAAGCATCATTAGTAAGAAGAAGAGGTAAATAAGATGTCTTACCAGGGACTGAAGGACAGACAAAGTAGATGTTAACCAGTAGCTGACATGGGAAACACGCAGTATTCTCTGCACAGCCTTGTTCTATGACAAGGGTTACAAACACATTCATACAGGTAGGACAGCTTTAAAAAGTGTATTAGGTAATGTCAGAGGCAGAGGAACTTGACTGGCCAGTGTGTGACGCTACATCTGTATTACTTTATTCATATAAATAAGACCCTAAATACCAGGATGTCAAAGTCAAAGGTAAACTTCAGTTCCTGCTACAGAATGTCCAATACATAAAATATTACTATACTTAAGGAAATTCAAGTACATTATCAACTATTGACAGGTACTTATGGCTGTAAGAAGATGAGCAAAAGGCATTAGCCTAAATAAATTAGTAGATATAACAGCATGTCAGCTGGGCTCTAATGAAATAATTCCCTAATTGGTCTTCCCTGAACCCCACAGCAGTCTCCATTAGGTCTTCATGTACAATCCATACATCAATAACAGGGTGTTTCTATATCTAGGTCCCTGGACCAGCCACTTTGCTGGCCATTAGTGTCCCTTAGGAAATTGGAATAAATGGGGGGAAATTTGAAATTTGGAGAAAACAGAAGTCACATTATTGCACAAGAAATAGTATTTAAAAAAATGTGAGCCCAGGGCCTGAGACAGTTCTTTCATCAATAAACATCAGTTTGAGTGAATGTATTTTTCTGAAGGTATAGGATGCAGACTGGAAGACAGAAGGGCCTTACAAAACCACTGGAATTAGCTACTTAGCTACTCATCTAGGACAGAAACTAGTTTATCATTTGTGTTTAAAAAACTGGCTGGGCAATCTCACTCCTGGGCATATGTCTGGAGAAAACCATAATTCAAAAAGATATATGCACCCCAACGTTCACTGCAGCACTAATCACAATAGCCAAGACATAGAAACAACCTAAATGTCCACTGACAGATGAATGGATAAAGAAGATGTGGTATATATATATATATATATATATATATATATATATATATATACACAATGGAATACTACTCAGCCATAAAAAATGAAATAATGCCATTTGCAGCAACACGGATAGACCTAGAGATTATCATACTGAGTGAACGTTAAGTCATAAAGAGAAAGATAAATACCATATGATATCACTTATATGTGGAATCTAAAATATGACCCAAATGAATTTATCTACAAAACAGAAACAGACTCACAGACATAGAGAACAGACTTGCGGTTGCCAAGGGGAAGGGTTGGACTGGGAGTTTGGGACTAGCAGATGCAAACTATTATATATAGAATGGATAAACAACAAGGTCCTACTGTGTAGCACAGGGAACTATATTCAATATCCTGTGATACACCGAAATGGAAAAGAATGTGGAAAAGAATGTATAAATGTATAACTGAATCACCTTGCTGTGCAGCAGAAATTAACACAACGTTGTAAGTCAACTATACTTCAATAAAAGAAACTGAAACAAAAAATAGAAGAAAACAGAATCCCAGAAGAAAAAAAAACAGAAACAAAAAAACTGGCTGGGGATCTACATCCCTGTAGACAGGCCACATGCCTGGGGTGGTGCCCTTGGACAAGTGTTGCCCATACAATATTGACATTTCAGAATTCTGATCTTGACAATCAAATAGTCCAGTGGGTCTCAAACTTCAGCGTAAAACAGAACTGCCTGGAGGGCTTGAGAAAACACTAACTTCTGAGCCTCACCTCTAGAGTTTCTGATTCAGTATGCCTGGAGTGGGGCTGAAGAATCTGCATTTTAACAAGTTCCTGGGTGATCCTGATGCTGCTGGTCTGGGGACCCCACTTGGAGAACTACTGCTCTAGCCCAACACCCTCATTTTAGAGGGGCAGAAACCCAGACCCAGAGGAGGGAAGTGATTTGCTCTCGGGGCCAGTCTTCACTGGCTCACTTCCAAGTGCCTGATGAATCCTTTTTGTTACCAGTTGAATTATATCCCCCACCAAATTCAGAGTTCAAAGTCCTAATCTCCAGGACCCTCAAAATGTAATCTTATTTGGAAATAGGGTCGCTGCAGATGTCATTCGTTAAGATGAGGGATTAGGGTCGGTCCTACCCCAATATGACTGGTGTCCTTATAAAAAGGGGAAATTTGGAAACAGACTTGCAACACAGAGAGAATGCCATGTGAACATGAATGCAGAGATTGGGGAGATGCACCTACCAGCCAAAGCATGCCAGAGATTGCTGGCAAACCATCAGAATCTAGGGGAGAGGCAGGTAACAGATTCTCCCTCACAATCCTCAGAGGAACCAACACTGTCCACACCTTGATCCTGAACTTCTCTCCTCCAGAACTGTGAGAAAATAAATTTTTGTTGTCTGCGTCACCCAGTTTGGGGTCCTTTGTTATGGTAGCCCTGTCGAACCAACACTTTTTTATAGGAGACCATCAGAGGGAAGTCCCAAGGCTCACCTGAGAGGATGTTATGAAGGAGTCCCAGTCCTGTCTCTCTTCCGCTTCCAAGGAGGATTCTCACACCCCTCAAGTGAGGACCAGGGGCTCTCTTGTGTGACCAAGTCTGTGCCCAAGACTCAGCTCTAACAGGGGTGGACTCTGCACTAACCTCTCACTCAAGCCATGTGGGGAGAGGTCTCACGGACCCTTCAACACGTTCACACTCTGACCCAGCATTTCTATTTCTAGGGCTTCAAACTAAAGAAACCCAAACCCATACAGGGGGGAATACATGTACCTGTGAAGTGAACAATAGTGAAACAAGATGAAACAAAACCTTGCTCCAAGGAGATTATGTAGTCATTAAAGTACTTTTCATTAGGAGTATATAATTATATGGAGAACACACATGCTATAAAATCAAGTAAAAAGTTGAGATATAAAATACTGTATATATTTAAAAAGTCAAATAATACTGGAAAGAAATACATCAAAATATTAAGAGTTTTTAATTTGGGGGCTGGCAAGACTACTGGAACTATTTTTCTTCTCTATACTTTGCCTTTTCTTTAAAAAGCATCAATTATTTTCATAAGCGAGAAGGTACCTTAGGGATGGGTGAACCACTTCCCAAGATTCACAGCTTTCATTTCTCATCTTGCTCCCATGTTTCTTTGCATCCTCACACAACGACATCACCGAAAATCTGCCAAAGGTTTGACAATCTGCCCCTACAAGAAGGAAGGTCCTTTTCAGTTTGGAGACTAGGTTTATTAAAAACCACTTTCTTCTCCATTATAGAAACCTCCAGTTAGAAGGATTGTGAAATTCTACAAAATTCTCCCTTTTCTGTCCCTGGTGACTGAGGTAAATTTCTGTCTTCAAATCTCTCCAAGTGGTTCTCCCATGAAGAACAATACCCACATTTATCATCCTTGTCTCTTCAGCTGCTTTCTTTTCTGTAAACAGTTTTGTTTTTGTTTTTTGGGGGGGGGGGTTTGGTTGTTTTAACATCACTGCTGTACTACCCAAAATTCAGTAGCTGGGGTTCGACTTGGTTAGAACATGTCCTCTTTTAAATATGACTATCCATGGGAAATTTGAAGTGGTCAGGTGTTCACACTTTAGTATGAATTAGATTCAGAGCTCCGTTTTCCTCCTACTACCCAGCTGAGATAATTAAACTGAAGAAACAAAGTTTTGAAGGGATGATGAATGAAAGTGAGTTTGCAGTATGTGGGCATTTGTGAAAAGAGGTCACTGGCCAGGACAGGGCATTTGAGAAATACAATAGCAGAGAAGAGGAAGGAGGGAAGATGGTGACGGGGATGTAGCAAAGGTAAACTAAACCTAAACCTGAGTCAGAGTTCGGAGGCATGGCCCCACTTGAGTAGCCTTAAATCCCACCCACCCACCCCCTTTTTTTTTTTTTTTTTTTGCAAAAGGAGAATTTCTGCTATAGTTTGTAACTAATGTTCAAAGTAAACAGAAGCACCTTGACTGTGTTTAAATTACGTGCAAAACAAACGCTCTTAAACAGGCAGGGTTTTGAGATTCCTTTGGTACTGAATACTGATCATTAACAAGTTGGATGTGAGTTGAATGATGTTAGTCATTTCACATGTATAAGCAAATGTGTGAAAGGCATATATATACATACACGTGTGGGTGTGTTTAAGTGTGTAAGTAATAGGTTTTCATAATTACTTAGCTGAGTTCTTAACCTGACAAAGAATTCAGAGGGCAAGGGTAGCAAACTCGCTTGAAATATATGCAAAAAATGTGCACGTGCATTCCCGTTTCTGGGCAGAGGGTCCATGGCTTTGACCATATTCCCAGGGGCAGGAGTTACCGTGGTGGGGATGGATGTTCTGACTCAAACTGTCATGTTGCACACCCCAGCTGCTCACACAGGAGGTGCCCCACAACGAGCAGGAAAACTTAACCGTGCTGGCCAGAACACAGAACTCCCCAACACAGGGTGATGCTGCAGGAGGTCTGCCACTGCAGGGACCTGCTCCTGGTTTCCAGCCAGTTCCTCCAGGGAGAGTGGGGAAATGGGGCAGGGCGGGGCTTCTGACTGGGTTTTCTCAAAGACCCTTTTGATCCCAAGGAAGCAAACAAGTTGCTGATATTCTCAGATTTCCCACTGACCCCCTGAAGACAGATCTGTTCTCTCCAAATGTGCTCCCAGCTCTACAATCAAGTGGCAAGTTCCACTTCCCTCCTACATGTTTCTTGTTTCATAAAACTTCAGCTATCCAAACATTTTTTAAAAGTAAAAAACCCTCCGTATTTTAGAGAAATCAGGCTAGTCTTTTTAACTTGAATTCCCTGGGGGTGCTACGGGCTCAGACACATTTTCTATCTCCAGGGGAAGGCAACAGTCACTGACGTCCAAAACGATAAGCCAAAACCAACACAAAGGCCTGCGATGATAAACCCATTCTTGTGAATTTTCTAAGGGAGGAATATGAGCAAACACATTTTATAATGTTTCCAACAAGGTAACCGGAAAATTGAATTGACCAGAATCCCCCACTCACAAAGCATCCCAGTTAAAAATGGCACACCTAGTTATAGACCCATTCAATTCGGCTTCATTTAACGTTTGCTCACAGCAAAGGGAAGGTGTGACAAAGAGAGTCAGGCTCTGCGGTGAGCAAGAAACCAAGGTGTCCCTCACACAGCCCTCAGGACCGACGCCCACCCCCTGCCCTCCTCCTCCCCGCCCTCCCCTCGCATCAGCACCAGCTGCAGCCCTAAAAATGCATTTCCGGCGCCAGTATCATCTTCAGCAAGGCGCACAGGCTCCAGTTTTCAGTTTATAAACCTGTAACTCGGATCCCATCTCCTTTTTGCCCTCTGCACAAGCCCATAAACATCCCCGGCTCTGGCTCATGACGGGTTCTTTCCTCTAATGGAAGCTCCCTCCTGGATATCCCAAAAGAGAAAGATGTGTCTGGTAAGTGGGAGAGGTCAAACCCGAGCACGGCTATTTATTACATATACTGCGACCAGATGGATCTAACTCATCCATCAAAGCCCTCGTCATCCTCATCACATTAGCTTCTTATAAAAGCCTCCTGCTCTTTCCCCTTGCAGGCCAGCTCTTCCACTTCTCTCCTCCTCCTCTCTCTCTCTCTCTTCCTCTCGTTCTCTTCCCTCTCGTGCGCTTTCAGGAAAATGAACCCTCTCTAACTCCATTGCTGTTCTCCTTAAATCATGGCTACCCATCACTCCGTGGCTATTTTTAAACTTTACTTTTTATCAATACTCATCCTGTAGCTCAGGGAGATATTAAAACTGTACTGGGGCAAGGAAGGGCGTTTCTGACACTTGCTCCCTCATTCATCAGTTCCTCATAGGCCCGCTGGTGACAATGAAAAGATTTCACAATACCGTGCAGCAGAAACTCATTCTCCTGCTCATCTATCATGCTCAACCTAGCAGCAGTGCTACTGACCTAATCTGCAATGCCTCGGTACTCACTGGAGATTTCTTAAAGGCACCCTTCATTGTTGTCCGTAACAAAGAAGAGGTCTGGGCCATTCGATAAGGAGGCTAAATGGTGCACGGATTAATGAAATATTCCTCCATCTCCCCGAGTCCTGGGTTCAAAGACTGCGTGGCGGGTGTAGCCAAGCGTCCTCTCACGGGCTGAACTCAGCACAGCCCACTCATGGTTCAGCTAAAAATGTTCAGATACAAAGAACATGGCCTGGGGCACAAAAGAAAGAAGGCCCCCCAAACTGTGGGTGCCGTCCTGGATCCCTTTCTTCCCTCATTCAATGATGTGTTCCTTCCTTTAGAAAACATTTCTTAAATACCTATTACGGACTAAGTTCTAGGATAAACATTGGGGTCATAAAGGTGAGAGGTATAAATGCTGGCTACAAAGGGCTCACTGCTGAGTGAAAGGGCAGGCAAAAAAGCAAACTGCTAACTGTCCCCAAAACACTCTCTGCCTTCTCCCTTTCAGTAGCAGAATTCCCCCTGAATTGCAGGATACATGGCAGTCCAGCTAGAGCCTACATCTCCCAGCGACCCTTCAGCTCTGTGCTGCTGTGTGACTAAGATCAAGCCAGCAGCCTATCAGTAACGTGTTGTGTGCAAAGGTGATGTCATATCCTGCAGGAGGAAGCTGGCTATGCCTCCCTTCTTCCCATGGAATAGAGCACATCATGTTGCTGGTGCGCCAGCTCTGGACATGAAGACAAGGACAACTGGTTAAAGAACGGCAGAGCAACCAGGAAGGAGGAGCCTGGGGCCCTGAATGACCTCAGGGAGCAGAAAGACTGGCAGTATTAGATGACTCTGAACTGGCTATGGCAGTGACCCAAGCCCTGGTGGCTGAGTCGAGACTTATGTGAAGAAAGGGGACTCAGACATCCACAGTTTCCACTGTGACCTTCAGATGATGAAGCCCAGAGAGGAAAAGGGCCACCTCTAAGGTTCTTAAGTGTTCTGCAGCTGACATCAACCCATTTAAATGCCCAGGATGAGGACAAACAAGAGGCAATGCTGAGACCCCACCAGACAAACACAGTAAGAACTCCTGATTTATTTCAGTTTACAAACCATTTACCCCTTACCCTCCAGCTGTTCCTTGCTAAACCAAACAAACTCCACTCCAGAATGTTGCAGTTCCTACTAGTTCACAGTGATCATTCTGCTGGCTACTCACATCGTCTTTAAACTAGTCCTATTTCAGATTTCTGTCCTCTCCCTGGAATGAAAATGTAAGCTCCCTGAGGGTCAAGACCACATCTTCAGCTTCTCTCCTGTGCAGAGCTCAGCAAGCCACAGGCACGCAAAACACAGAAGCCAACTTACAAAGAAATGGGAAACCAAAGCAATGCAATGAAGGAGGCACTGTGCAAATTTTGTAGAAATAAAACACGTGTGCTGCAATCAACATTTGAGGTACTATGGTTCGGTGCTCCCATTACACAGATGTAGAAACAGAGAACCACAAGGCAGGTGAATGCTTACACTGAGGTCTCACTGCTAGTTAATGGCAAATATGCTACAAATAGATGGTCTCGTGTATTCTTTTTGCTATAGCAGAATACCAAGTTAGGTCATATTACACAAATACCCGAGGCACCTACTCCAAACACTTTTGGTCCTAATCCTCACCTCTCAACCCACTCGTGTCTGACCACAAATTCCAGCTGAGAGCCCAGGGGCATGTGAGGTGGTAGAGAGCAGCCATTTGTGGAGTGGAGAGGCTGAGGCACACGACTAGCATAGTTTTAATCTAGGTCAGGCTCGTGACCCATTCTCCTGGATTTTAATCTAGAGGCACCTTAGCAACTGTGAATTTAAAAAGGGACCAATTACTCTAGCCAATCACCATGCCAAAAGTCCAATTTCCACTTCTTCAAGTAAAATATTCCTACTTTATAAGATAACTAATGTGTAATATATAAAAATGTTTTATTTAAAATTACTTGAATCTAATATGCCATTAATCTTAATATTCCACGACTTTATATACCACTGAGAAAAACAAAGCTATTAAACTGAAACATAACGCTTTCCAATCACTTTGAATTTTTATTTTATACTTATTAAAGTAGTTCTTTTAGACTAAGTTAGACATAGATTTTTATCACTGCCTGTCATGGGATATACCTTGGCTTCTCGCCACAAAAGTGGATGCATGATTACAATCTTAGGACTGCATTCACCCGCCCCAGCCCTCAGCTGGGTTCTACATTCAGGGTATCACAAAGCCAAGATCAAGGTGTTGGTCAGGGTGGCTTCTTATCCAGCAGCGCCAGGAAAAAAAGCACCTTCCGAGATCATTCAGGTTACAGGCAAAATCCAGATCCTTGCAGCTATAGACCTGATGTCTCTGATTCCTTCCTGGCTGCCTGCTGGGCCTCGCTTTCTGCTTCTAGGATCTGCCTGGATACCTTCTCACACGAGCCTCTCCATCATCAAGGCAGCTACGGTGTGTCAAATCCCTCTCCTGCTTCAAATATCTGTGAGGTCTTCTTCTTTCACTAGCTAAAGAGAGGTCTGTGCTTTTAAGGACCATGTGATTAGATTAGGCCCACCTGGAAAATCTCCCATTTTTAGGGTCTACTGTGCATTATACCCTAACATGATCATGGCAGTGAGATCACATTCGCCATTCTCAGGACTAGGGGGGCGAGGGATCTTTGGGGGCCATTTTTAGAACCCTGCCTGCCACACTAGCCCCCCTGTGAACTATGGGAGTGACACAAGTAGCCTTCCGGTAAAATCCTTTATCACCTTAAGCTAGATCAAGTTGGATTTCTGAGCGCTAATATACTATGATATTAAGTAGAGCTAGAGACAGACAGTATCAAGAATGACCTGACTCGTTTGGACCAATGGGTAGCAGAGATCGTAATTCTTAAATTAATCTAAATAGAGCTAATTCCAATTCCGCTTGGGAACATAAGCTTTTCAGGAACTAAATGAACAACAGTGAAAATGCAGCAAGTGTCCAGCAGTGTCTCAAAAATCTGAACAGGAAGCTGGATGTTGCCCACCCACCCTCATACAGGGCTGGCAGAGCCAAGAGCCCAGAACCCCTAAAAGATAATTTTCTTAAAAAAAACAATTCCCCAAGATCCGTGTTTTACATTCTACACATAACGGGGGGAAGGAACCGTCCAAGCCTCTCGTCAGGGTATCTGCCTCAGATGATCCTAACTGAATTGGGGTAAAATGACCTTCCACCATCAGATACACTTAGTGAAGCCCCCAATCACCAAGTCTCCCTCACTCATCTGATCTCCCCCAAACCGTTCCAATATTCTTTGTCACGTGTGATCAGACAGACAGAGCAAAAGATAGGAGACAGAGAAAAAAAGGAGAACACAAACATAGCTGAAGAAAACCATTTTAGAATTCCTCTTCAACACTTATCTCCAAAATGGCCCATTTGATTCATGAACATCTCTAATGTATATCATCAGTGACTGAAGGAGTTTTTTTATATGATTTTTGACAATTTAACACGTCCTCCTGACAAATTAAATGGTTGTGTTGACAACTTAACTGTACTGCCAATCAATATTTTCAATTACTTTCATTGTCATTCAGAAAAAATACAACACGAGGTCACACAGTGGTAAAACCAAGGAAAAAAATAAAATGAGAGCAATTGGTGGGATGGGGGTGGGAGGCAGAGAAGCAGCCAACTTTAAGGCATGACACAGTATCCTCCACGGTGGGCGTGGGGACCCCAGGGTTTCTGAGACGTCTAGAAAATGGCACTTCCCTTGGGGTGACTCTCTCGGGCTCTACAATGAAGATTCCTCCATTCCTACAAGCTACTGAAAAGTCATTAGATTTGAGCCACAGACACACAGCATTTTATTAAGAGTCGCTCCTTTTAGGAATTTGCCAAGCTGCCACCACCGCATCCTCAGTCTCTGGGAAAGGCCCTCCAGGACCACAGGTTACGTTTCTCAGCCTTTTTGCAGGGCCGATTGGTCAGTCTGAAAAATTCAAGTCTGAGAGCACCGAGGCAGAGGTCAACCTTCTTAAGCTTTTCAAAAGGGTAGCAGCAAATCAATATTTTCAAATGTGTGTTTATCATGCGGGAAGAGAGGTCACCCATGGAGAGCAGGACACACACACAGACATCTTCCCGGTTTTCACTGTCCAGAGAGTAGAAATGGAAAAAGATGATCTGGGGGTCAAAGGCAGATTTCAAGAATGATGATTTTTTTTTTTTTTTTTAATGCTCGCTCAAAGTAAAGAATTTAAAAAGGATTCTTCAGTGATGAGCACCAGCTCTTGAGTCAAGGAGGATGCTGGGGCAGCATCCCAGGGCCTTGTGACTTCTGGCCTCTCCATCTCTAGAGGTTGCCCGAACTCGAGAAAAGAACATACATCTCTCGTCTCTCCAGGTTTGCCTCCTCTGAGTAGCTGCCTGGGCTGTTTCTCCCCCTGCCACAGGCTGTCCTCTCAGGGGCCCTTAGACACCACCCCCTCCTCCAGGAAGCTTTCTCTGATTGCACTGGCCCTGCATGCTCTCTCACTTTCCAAGCTCCCTTGATAACTTACTGTCTTCACCCCCCGACACACACACACACACACACACACACACACACACACACACACACACACACATTTAGCTCTGAATCCTTTAGTGTCTTGTATTATTTTCTAAATGTTCCACATACTAAGTGCTTTACAAATGTTGACTTAATCTCCTTTGTGAACAGTTAAGTACCCTTGGGAAAGGACAATGTCAGCCTTCTCAGGACCTCTCACCAGAACAGAACCACGGATGGCAGGAAAGTCTTGCTTCCAAACCTGACTCAAATGATTGGTAGCAGCTGCCAGGACTGACTTTCTGAGCCAAATTCACAACCATATCAGAGGATGCGGAGACCAAGTGCTGGTGTCTGCCTTGGGTGTGGAATCAGGAAGTCATGATCTATGTGTACTTCCCCGTATTTCTGGAGAAAATGCTGATATGTGTACAGTGGGTTCTCTAATAATAATAATAATAATAATAATAAAAAAAACCTAACTTAAAGAATTAAGTCATTTACCAAGCATTAGCAATAAACTACTCAGGAGTTGTGAGTCTATCATCAAACTCTAACCTCATTCACTCACTCACTACATGTGACTGAGCGATCACTGTGCAAAGGGCAGTCCCAGGTGGCAGAGAGACAAGGAGAGCGAGACCTGGCCCTGGCCCTGGCCCTCGAGGGGCTACCAGCCAGAAGCAACAGAGACATGAGTGCACAGTGAACAGCATTAGTAGTAATAATACAGCAAGCGGTTCCCAAAGAGGACGTCTTTCTAATCAGGGTAAATAGCAAGTACTTCTTGGGGGTGATGGCACTGATGTGGGTCCTTGAATGGTAAGAGAATGTAATGGGCAGGGACGAGAGGAATGAACATTTCAGAACAAACGGAATTTCAACTTAGCCCTCAAGGCGTGTACAGTCTGGAGGAAAAGAGGGGGCAAGTCTGAACAGGTAGGAAGTCGTAGGATATAAACAGTACACTGCTATCAGAGCCCCATCAATGTCCTAGAAAGAAAAGTACGGAATCAATGAGTACGATATGTTCAAGGGAAGGGAAGGTGAAGGCACAAACCAGCTAAGGTGCCGTTATAAAAGTCGAGGGAGGATCTGATGAGAGCCTTGACGAGCGCAGTGGCTACAGAGAGGGAAAGAAGGGGAGGGCTGTGACGACTCTATTGGCAAAGGATGATGAGTGCTTGGTGACTGGACAGATGCAAGGAATGAGGACGGGTGATAAGCCCAGCCGCCAAAGGTTAAGGTCATCCATACACGTGGGCACATGGCCGAACAAAGAGGGCAACATCTGGTTCCTCTTAGAAATCCTGGCATCTTGACAAAGGCTCTTCTAGATTCCCACCTCTAGACACCAGGATGATTCAGGAGACTCTCTTCTGCAAAGCTGAAGGACCTAGAGTTCCCTAAGCTTTCAGGAAGAGTATTCCTGTTGCCAAGAAAAAGTTATGACACCAATATTTCACTTGATAGTACCCACACTTCTCTCCCCCTTTCCAAATCTTGGGGGAAGTTAGAAACTCTCCAAAATGCAGAAGAAAAAGGAGGTGAACTGCTACTCTCAGCACACAGCAACTGCAGGTCAGAAGACTCAGTTCCCCAGAAAGTAAGCTTCCCTGTAGGTGAATACTGACACCTCCAAAGTCCACCAAGTCACTGAGGCAGAACATCTCAACTTCTAAATCCAGGTCTCCAAAGGGAGAATAACAACAGTGGGCTTTTCAGGGGCCTATCATTACAACGGCCCGAGGATGAGAGAGGAAGGACAAGAGGACGGCTCTATTCCACTGTCCCTGCTCCTTCCAGAGACTTCTCAAATTATACCCCATGGGCTGCCCCCTCCCCTGTCTTCCAGGAGAACTGTGTGTGCCCATCATCCTCCCAAGTCCAGAACCTGCCCACTGCTCTGTGAAGCACGTTTCTATCCCTTGGGATGCTCCGAGCTTGTTCCTATCCTGTTAAGACTTTTACTGAGAAGCCCTTGAGGCTCAAACATTACAAAGTATTGTCTAAGCAATCACTTGATTGCACAGTGTGAAGAAAAATTGACAAGCCACGTGATGGGAGGCCCAGATTCACGTATACTCAGGAGAGGTGCCTAACAAAACAATGTCCCACTGATGAGAAAACTCTTTTGCAAGTGGCTGTCTGCCTCTGGTATTGCAGGACACCACACTCCTCCTATACACACATACACACACACACACACACACACACACACACACACTTTCTCTCTCTCTCTCTCTCTCATCTCCCATTATCTCTTTGTAGAGTGAACAAACATTCCCTCAGTCCTCATGCAAGTATACTGCTAGCATTAAACAAAAAACAAACAAACAAAAAAAGAATACTCTGGTACATTTCCATCAAAATACACACACACACACATTTTACAAAAAAACCCAAAAAACAAAAAACTGGAACCGACATTTATGCAGGGAAAAACAGGGTTCTTAAAGCCAGTCCTGTACTTGTGTTACTGAAAAACCAATGGCTTTGGCTCAGTTCTGTTAACCATCAGCAATTATCTTCCTGTCAAAGCTAAAGGTAACAAATTTCCCCATATCCAGCAAGGCTATATCACCAACCGGACACCAACATCATCTGACGGCAAGTAAATCACCACAGCAGCCATGGGCCCTGACAGACAAATGCTGTGTCTCAGAAAATCCTGGCCTATCACTCAGAAGGGGAAAAACGTTCTCCCGGCTGGTCTCACAAAGAAGAGATTAAATGTCGCAGATTCGGTGAGTACAGTAGAAAGCAAATCCTAAATATGAGAATTATTAATGGACTTTACACCAGTCTTTTTAATCTGTTGCCAACATACGCTCATCTATTTTACCTTGGTCTGCCTTGTTTCCTGATGGACGTAACAGGCAGGAACAGTGCATTATCCCAGCCTTAATCAGAGCCAACGGCACAAGAACAATGTCTAGCGACCTATCAAATGGGGATGACTCTAGCAATAGCTGTTTTTTTTATAATGAAGACTGTGTAATAAAAGATAGCACTAATATGTCCTGTCCTTATACTTAACAATAACATTCATTTCATGATATGCTACATAATGGGGATATCAGTTCCTAACCTGCTTGGGGAAAAAAAATACTGCATTATCACAGGGCAGTTGAAACCTGGCTGGAATTCCCTGATAATCTATGGGTAGAAGCAGCATTTCCCTGCAAAGGACATAGAATGCTGTTGTCAGACTCTAACAGCCAGTCTACGACTTAAGAGAAGCCACCTTTAACCCTCACAGTCATCAAGCACTAAATGTGGGGCTGGAGTCACTTAATTTTCACAAATCATGAAGGAAATCTTTACACTCCTATTTTAAAGATGAGAAACCTAAAAACCAAAGAACTTAAGTCCAAGGTCACCAGCTAAAGAGGAGTGGACCTGAGACTCAGAGTCAGGCTCATGAGCACTGAAGGCCACTTCACTTTCCACTGCACCACAGCAGTCAGTGATGGGGTCCAGCCTCCCTCACTGTGCCCTCCAGCCCCATCTGGAACATCACTGTCAAGGTGGCTGCCTGGAGTAAGGTTTGTCAACTGGGATGGGGAAAGGGACAAGCTCAGAAGCCCACACAGTCCTGGGACCTCTGATTTGAGCTCATTAGCATCACATTGCAGTCACCTGAGCCAACCTGCCCCCACCCCCACCCCAAGTCAATAATCGCCCAAAGCAAAAGCCTAGGTGGCGTGGGCTGTATGTCAAATCCTAAGTGTTAGCTTGAGCCATATGAAACTGCCATTTTGTAGGTCAAAACTGGTTAAACATTGGCAATTTCCACATTGTTCAAACTAGTACAACACGAGAATTAAGAACAGAAGAAGATGGGGCAAATTATCCACCTTAGAGGGAGAGGATTTTTACCCCAGAGAAAATGTTCTGCCTTAATTTCATGTCAAAGTTAAACTGCTGCAGTAAGATGAAGAAAAGTGATGGACAAGGGGAAGAGGGGTCTAGAAAACAGAGTTCTTGGTGTATCTTTTACCCAAATGGCTATATGGTTTCAGGTAACCTGCCCTCTCCTCTCCCCCTCAGTGTCCTCCTCTGTGACATGAAGATGTTGAACCACAAGTCCTGAAAGTTTCACCCATTTCTGAAATGTTATCATGCTAGTGCTCTGTGGCTGACATCAGATGTTGTCCTGAGAGTGGATGCTTGGCTAAGGAGAGTGACAGCATAAGGAAATGAGAAGCCTGCCCACGGCAGGAGGGAACCCCCAAAGAAGATGAAAGGAGCCCAGGAAAAGGAAATTGGAGTTTCAAGACAAAGTTACTAAAGATATAAAATTGGAAAGGACCAGACCTGGAAGCCCAAATACTTAATGGCTCCACCTGCCTACTTGTTGAGCACACAAAGCTCAACAAAAAATGGAGATGGGCAGTCTGAACCATATTTTTCTCATCAGACTCCTCTAAGAGGTTCAGAGACCTTTAACATACTCACAAATCAAATGCCAGCAACCGAATGAATCTGGCATTATCCTTCTCAGGATTTATGGCTGATGTACCAATTCCTTGTCTGGTCCTAAATCTGCCATTTTTGAGGGAAGTATCCCAAGGCCCCAGGTGCAGCCACATGTTCCACGTCTGTCTGCACAGGGGCACAATGACATTTGGTGACAGGGGAGAGGTCAGAAAAAAGTTCTCCAGCATGACAGTGCTTTGGATTAGAACATCAAACAGCTCACATGGGCCTGGGGATGAATTGGCAACCTTAAAGATAAGGAAGATCTGAGGAGAGCTGGATTCAGCCCATCAGTCTACCTGTCTTCTCTGTGCCAAAAACACTTAGTGGGCCAAGTGGAAGAGGAGAAAGCAGGCCCATAATCACCTGCAATAGTGCTCCTTTCTCCAGCTGGCTCTACTGCTTCCCTGTATTCTGCAAGTTACTCTCCGATATCTCCCATGATACTCTACCTAGTGTCACAGCATCCGAAAAGTTGTCTATTCTAGCAGGTAGAGAAAGGGACATTAACCTGGCCAAAGAGAAAGCACTTTGCTTAGAATCAGAAATATTAATTCTAGTTCAAAATCTGCAAACTGTGGGCCAACAAGCCATATTTGACCCATAGGCATGACTGGGGTTTTTTCGTCCACACAAGGTATTTAAATAGAGATACAGCTGCCTACAATGAATAATCAAGAGGTTTCATATAAAAATCCATACTTCTGAAGGAGCTTCAAGATGGCGGAAGAGTAAGACGCGGAGATCTCCTTCCTCCCCACAAATACATCAGAAATACATCTACACGTGGAACAACGCCTACAGAACACCCACTGAACGCTGGCAGAAGACCTCAGACCTCCCAAAAGACAAGAAAACTCCCCACGTACCTGGTAGGGTAGGGTAGGGTAGGGCAAAAGGAAAAACAGAGACAAAGAATAGGGACGGTACCTGCACCTCTGGGAGGGAGCCGTGAAGGAGGAAAGGTTTCCACACACTAGGAAGCCCCTTCGCGGGCGGAGACTGCGGGGGGCGGGGGGAAGCTTCGGAGCCACGGAAGAAGCGCAGCCACAGGGGTGCGGAGGGAAAGCAGAGAGATTCCCGCACAGAGGATCAATGGCAACAAGCACTCACCAGCCCGAGAGGCTTGTGTGCTCACCCGCCAGGGCGGGCGGGGCTGGGAGCTGAGGCTCGGGCTTTGGTCGGAGCGCAGGGAGAGGGCTGGGGTTGGTGGCGTGAACACAGCCTGAAGGGGGTTAGTGCGCCACGGCTAGCCGGGAGGGAGTCCGGTAAAAAGTCTGGAGCTGCTGAAGAGGCAAGAGACTTTTTCTTCCCTCTGCGCCGCCTAAAGGAGCTACAGAGATGGGAGCGAGCCGCGGCTAACAGCGCGGACCCCAGAGACGGGCATGAGACGCTAAGGCTGCTGCTGCTGCTGCCGCCACCAAGAAGCCTGTGTGCGACCACAGGTCACTGTCCACACCTCCCCTCCCGGGAGCCTGTGCAGCCCGCCACTGCCAGGGACAACTTACCCGGGAGAACGCACGGTGCGCCTCAGGCTGGTGCAACGTCATGCCGGCCTTTGCCGCCGCAGGCTCGCCCTGCCTCCGTGCCCCTCCCTCCGCCCCGGCCTGAGTGAGCCAGAGTCCCCAATCAGCTGCTCCTTTAACACCGTCCTGTCTGGGCGAAGAACAGACGCCCTCAGACAACCTACACGCAGAGGCGGGTCCACATCCAAAGCTGAACCCCGGGAGCTGTACGAACAAAGAAGAGAAAGGGAAATCTCTCCCAGCAGCCTCAGGAGCAGCGGATTAAAGCTCCACAATCAACTTCATATGCCCTGCATCTGTGGAATACCTGAATAGACAACAAATCATCCCAAATTGAGGAGGTAGGCTTTCGGAGCAATGATATATATATATATATATATATATATATATATATATATATATATATATATATATATATATATATATATATATATATATTTTCCCCCTTTCTCTCTCTCTCTTTTTTTTTAATTCAAACATAAAGTCACAAAAATTATAATCAACCTCATCAGTTCACTGAGTCCCAATTAATTTTTTTTTCATCTTGATCTTTTGTTGATATTGATCTTTTTCTCTTTTTGTGAGTGTGTATGTGTATGCGTCTGTATGTGATTTTGTCTGTATAGCTTTGCTTTTTACCATTTGTCCTAGGTTCTGTCTGTCCATTTTTTTATTACTTAAAAAAACTTTTTTCTTAATAATTATTTTTTATTTTTTACTTTAATAACTTATTTTATTTTATTTTATTTTACCTTCTTCCTTCTTTCCTTCTTTTTTTTCTCCCTTTTATTCTGAGCCACGTGGAGGACAGCCTCTTGGTGCTCCAGCCAGGTGTCAGGGCTGTGCCACTGACCTCAGAGAGCCAAATTCAGGACACTGGTCCACAAGAGACCTCCCAGCTCCATGTAATATCAAACGGTGAAAATCTCCCAGAGATTTCCATCTCAACACCAGCACCCAGCTTCACTCAATGACCAGCAAGCTACAGTGCTGGACACCCTATGCCAAACAGCTAGCAAGACAGGAACACAACCCCACCCATTAGCACAGAGGCTGCCTAAAATCATAATAAGGCCACAGACACCCCAAAACACACCACCAGATGTGGAACTGCCCACCAGAAAGACAAGATCCAGCCTCATCCACCAGAACACAGGCACTAGTTCCCTCCACCAGGAAGCCTACACAACCCACTGAACCAACCTTAGCCACGGAGGACACACACCAAAAACAACGGAAACTACGAACCTGCAGCCTGCGAAAAGGAGACCCCAAACACAGTAAGTTAAGCAAAATGAGAAGACAGAGAAACACGCAGCTCCTTCATCTGCTGGGAAGATTACAAGAAGCTAAGTGAAAATTAACAACTAGAAGTCTGAAAGAACTGAACAGAGATCTCAGCTGCTTCTTGTCATAGAGGTGACACAATATGTAATTTGAATCCAGACAAATTACCTGCCTGCTAGAACAAAAAGTCAACATTATATATATATATATATATATATATATATATATATATATATCTTTTAACAGAAACTACAGTCTATCAGTCTATACAATGTATTATCCACCATGTCCAGGATACAATAATCAATTACTAGACAACCTAAGGAATAAGTAAATGTGACCCATGGTCAAGATAAAGTCAATAGACACTAACCCTGAGATGACCCAGATTGTGGAATTAACACAAAAGTACTTGATAGTAGCTATAATAAACATGTCCAAGGTCTGAAGGGAAAAGATGGTTATAATGAATGAGCAGATGAATCAAAAGGGAATCTCATCACAGAGATAAAATTTTTAAAAAAGAACCAAATGGAAACTAGACAGCACAATATTTAAAATGAAAAAATATACTAGATGACCTTAGCAGAAGACTGGATATGGGGGAAAAACAGTCAGTGACCTTGAGTAGATCAACAGAGATTATCTAATCAGAAAAAGAGAGGAAAAAATATTTTACAAAACAATAAATAGAGACTCAGTGGCCTGTGAGACAATTTAAATGGTATAACATACATGGAACTAGAGTCTCAGTAGGAGAAAAGAAAGAGGATAGGGCAGAAAAAATATGAAGATCAGTGATCAAAAAAAGAATCCCCAAATTTAGTTAAAATAAACAATTTTTTAAAACTCATACAAGGGCTTCCCTGGTGGCGCAGTGGTTGAGAGTCCACCTGCCGATGCAGGGGACACGGGTTCATGCCCCGGTCCGGGAGGATCCCACATGCCGCAGAGCGGCTGGGCCCGTGAGCCATGGCCACTGAGCCTGTGCGTCTGGAACCTGTGCTCCGCAACGGGAGAGGCCACAACAGTGAGAGGCCCGCATACCTCAAAAAAAAAAAAAAAAAACTCGTACAGGTGCAAGAAACTTAGAGAAACCCATGAAGTTATAAGTTTGGAAAAAACATACCTCCAAACATCACTGTCAAACTTCTAAAAATAAAAGTTTTTTTATTTTTAGAGAAAATCTTGAAAGCGGAGAGAAAAATGATACATTATTTACATATAGGGAAAGCATGGTTAAAAGTAACAACTGACTTCCCATGAGAAGCAGTGGAGGCACAGACAATGGAATGACCTCTGTAATCTGCTGAAACAACAAAAAATTCCATATTCAGTGAAAATGTTCTTCAAAAATGAAAGCAATATAAAGATAACTAGATAAACAGAAATAGAAAACTTGTTGCCAGGGACCCAAATAATAAAAAAAAGTTCAAAGAAATTCTTCAAGCTGTAAAGAAACATTACCAGATGAAATTTCTCTTCTGTAAAAAGGAACGAAGAGCAGTGGAAATGACGAACATGTGATCAAATATATAGACTATATTTTCGTTTTGCAATTTCTTTCAACAATATATAGCTATATAAACACTGTAGTGTGGCAAGTATAATGTAAATGTATGTGAGGCATCAAAGCATTCATATAATGTAAGTATATACTTGGCATGTTAGTACACCCTTAAATACTTGTTGAGTAACTGTTATTGAATTGAGATCACCACCCTTGAACTAGATAAATACCCTAAGGAAACTTTTGGTCCTACTGTCCCATGATGATAAGCAGTTATGGCTAATCTCTTATCCACTGATAAAAACCATCTGCAAATAATCTCTAATATTACATCATCCAGAAACATCTTTGTTTAATTTGGATTGATATGTCAATACCTCCCAACATGCTATTGCAGTCCCAACTACAATAGCCACTATATCACAGGAGATCAATTAACATTCTTGGTTACATGACAGACAGGAAGTCCATGATAATTCCATCTGTCTGGGATATCTTTCTCTCTAATGACATATAGGTAAAAGTAAATTATGGCACTTAAGAGCATGAGCTTTAATATCAAAACTAATTCTTTCTGGCTGTGTAACTTTCAGATGTGTGGCCTAGAGCAAGTCACTTAAGTTCTCTAAGCTTCTGTCTCCTCATCTGTAAAATGTGAAAAATAATAATTTTGTTGTTGGTATGATTAAATGAGAGGTCTCTAAAGTTCCTGGCACCTAAATGATACTCGGAGATTCCTGGTGAGATGACCTAATAATTAAAATGAAGTTTAAAAGTATAATCCTCAAAGCAGTTAAATGAGAGTGGACTCAGGCTGATTCTACATTACATTCCTTTTTTTTTTTTTTTTTCTGAACACAATTAATGAATGAGTGCTTCTGCTAAGCCATCTAATTGAGAGCCCATAAAGTACACTCCCCAGTTAAGGAACAACCATCATGGAATCACACTCCCTTGAACCCTCATTCCCATCCTGCTGGCAGACCAAGATACCCTGACCACAAACTAGACCATTTCTTCATCTAAGCTTCTCTTCCAAATGAGTGTGTCAACTCAAAAGCTAATGTAAGCACACGACTCACAGTAGTTCATATGCCACACTACCACAGACTTATGAATGATGGGACTTCAAACAAGAGGCTACTGAAAACCACCATCAGGACACATAGTTACAGAGTCTCTGGGAGGCTTCAAGTGCTAGCCATCAACTGTGTTGCAACCTAATCTCCCCAAATACTTGGCTTTTGGAACAAAGATCCAGAACCTGAAGACACAGGGTGCAACAACCAGCATCCCTCATCACATGAACCCCCAAGCATCACCACAAAACCAATGGGGCTTACCTCACTCATTACCAATAAATGTAAGCCAAGCAAGGTGTTTATAATCTCAGCTTCAGAAGTGAGTTGCTACTCTGGTTAATTACTGGTCACGTGGCTTTCTACCTGCCCTTAACTTCCCGTAAGTGGTTAACTAACGAGCCCATCATTTCCAGCCACACGAACATTAGAGGTTAAGCACAAGCTTGATTGTAAGCCATAAAAAATGTGAGTAATTTGAAACATTATTGGTTATTACAAAAATATATGATAATAATTTCCTCTTTAATGAAAGGGAACATGTTGACAGTGGTCCCAAGCTCCTTGTTCAGGCTTTGAGAAAGAGATGAGAGCATGATAAACAGCTCAGCCTCAGGATGGGCGTCTGGGGTGAGGTGGTACAAATGAACACTCACCACTTAGCAGGGTCATAAAAATGCAGGCACATCACTGCATTTGTAGGATAAATACTGAGTCTACGGGCTCCTCTCCTGAAGGGGCTGCATGTCGCCAGGGAGGTTATATATGTCAAGGGAGTCAGAGGAGTGAACAAAAAGGAGACCAGAAAGCCCCCTTCCCATTCACAGTACTGCGTGGTAAAATGAGGGCTTGCCCAAGTAAATCCTAGACACTGGGGCTAAAAACACATACAAAATGCATAAGACGTGAAATCAGAATACAGACTGCAGAGGTATAACAATCTGTTTTGAACCTCCCAACCGCACACATGTGACACGGAGAAAGTAGAATGTGAGCAGGAAGCCTAGGAATAGTTGGTGAGATTCAATAAAGAAATGAATATTATCACTGAGCAGGAAGAGAAGATGAGTCCTGTTTCTTAAGAAATGGACAGAGGGCCTGTCTGCTGAGGGCAGGCTATTGTCCATGCGGCATGACTGTCATAAGGCACCATCTTTGCAAGTGGTTTGTGGTCTATGCAGCTGCCCCGGAGGGCTCCCTGGAACTACCAGATCCCAGGATACTCTCCGATCCAGCAGGCTGGCTCTCAGAAGAAGGTCCTCGCTCTCAAAGTCCAATCAAGGAAAAGCATCCCAAGGCCAATCAAGGCTCAGCTCTGACCAAGAAGTTTTGACACAAGCAAGGAACCAGGGTGGCATCATGCCAATGAGATGTTGGCATCTTTCCTAAACCCTACAAGCAGGTGAGAGAACTCCTGGGAGAGCAAACCATGGTGCCAACAGCACTAGCTAAGAAGCTTCAGGAAAGCAAAGTGGCGATAAAAGCTTTACAGCCACCCCTCCTTACCCTGAGTGTTCTCTTTCTAAATTAAAAGTCATTCTCCATTTTTAAGAGCCCCAACAATAACACTTTATAGAGCACACTCTTTTCACAGAGCACTTTACGGTCATTAGTTATTTAATCCTCAGAGGTGTCTCAGGAGGCCAACGGGCAACGGAGTCGCTTGCTCCCCTTTCCCTGTGCAGAAGGGTGGGAGCTGGCCACAGACTGGAAGGGCTGACTGCTGGTGGCCAAGCTCCCAACGCAGGGGTGAAGGGCTCAGGCTGAACCATAAGGCAGCTGGTTTGCATTTGCTGGGATTATTCACATTCGCAGAACAATTTTTCTAAAAACACTGTCAAACCATTTTCACCAGTGGAACTACTCTGTGCCTTTGCTTGCCCTTAGCAGACACCAAAGCTAGTCGTTCAGAGTGGTAAAGGTCTTATTGCAACCTTCAAGTTAACAACCCCTCCAAAATGTGTCTGTGGCCTGGAGAGGCAGGCAGACATCACCAGTCCACTCAGATATAACAAACCCACTCAGTAAAATAGCTACACAACAGTAACTCGGTGTTTCACTGAGGCATTTCTATATATCAGACCAAACTCCAGACAAACAAAAGCCCCTTCCTACCCCCCGCCACACACACACTACAAACTTGCCTGGCTCTTCCCTGTAATTTTTCATTGAATTAGCATTTATGAAGCATCTACTATGTACAGGACACTGCTGTGCTCTACAAGGGACAAGAAGCCAACTCCATGTGGCTCCTGCACTTAAGGATCCCACGGGCAAGGGGTGGAGGTGAGATGAACACACCACGAGCTACTATTCTAAGACGGAAAGTGCAAGTGTCAAACTGGAGGAAGGAGGAAATGCTGCACAGGAACTCTGCGTACCGATGCTCATTTTCAGTTGGTGGAAACAGAATGGCTTCCTGGGAGGTGTGCTCTCTCAGCTGGGCCTTGGGAAATAAGCAGAAACTAGACATGTGGGGCCCAAGGCATCTCAGGGCTGCCCAGACAGCATGAGCCTGGGCAGAGAGACAAGACTGGGTAGAGGTGTCAAGGCAAAACATTCCGGTCCATGGTCTGGTGTGTAGTGTGAGGAGAGCAGACCACCCTAGTTAAGGGAGCCCCCTCCCACTCCAAGCCACTTTCTATCCCCATAGCTCTTTGTATGTTCTCTACAGTTTACATCAGAAATTGCCCCTATTTGTTTACATTCCATCACCACCATCCCCGCCACTAGGAATGTAAACTCCGTCTTATTCCACTGTGCAGCCAGAACACTGCTTGGCGCTAAGTTACACACTCAGTAAACATTTGTAGAATTAATGACCTAATTAATGATGGTGTCATGGAATCCTAGAAATGTACCCTAGACCCAATTTTAGTTCCAGAAAACACATGGTTCTCTTTCTTCAAACCCTGGCTCTCTGTCTGCCTGATTTTGGTGGGGTTGACCTTATCCTTCTTCTGCTCCAGGCACATGTTGATATATGTACGTTATAGTGTCATATCAGAGACCAAATGCTCTGAGGTCCCCAGGGATGTCTCTTCTCCCAGTGGAGGCCACAGGGCTGGGAAGCATGCAGAAAGCTGATGCAGCCCAAGGGCCAAACATCACGTTGCCCTGCCCAGCCCAAAGTCCAGATCTGACCTATGGAATGAGCCTGAGAGTAACTACTGCACACTCACAGCCAAGGTGATGAAGTAGAGGGCGGGTGCTAAGGGATGCCAAGAACAAGCGCTCGCCTCTGGGAAGAAACAAAGTGAAGCGTGACCGTCGCAGATTTTATCAACACTATCCCTTCCCCATGGGCCCAAATTTTCCACAGTGAGAACTCAGGGGAGATTCCAAGGAAGGAAGCTCGATATTCAAATAAGATGAGCACAGATCTTTAGAAGGCCTTCACAATAAACATGAAGAACAGGAGGCTAGCCCCACACAACACAGAGCTTGAGATGTCTTTTCTTCCCTGGAGATCATCTCTCCAAGGATCTTTAGGACATAAATTAACCAGAAGATAGGGGTGGGGAGAACCAAATGGCAACCAGGTCCATTACGTGTGGGATGTGGGCCCCCCAACTTGCTGTTCAGTGAAATCTAGAGTGGAAAACTACATCTTTCCAGGAGTCAAACTCAGACGCGTTCACTCCAGCTCTTTGTGTGTAAGGCAGAGGCTGGCCACATACTCATATCTGGAATCCACACCTGACCAGAGACTTTAAGAACTGGAAGGAACTACTTCCACGAAATATGTTTTTAGGACCACAAGGATAATTGAGACAGAATGCTAAGCCGGCGTGATTTTGGGGGGATCCAGCTAAAAAGCCTAATCATGGCTAATTCACGGTTTGCGGCCACCCTGGGATTTCATGCAGAGCGCTGGTTTCACTAAGGTAATTGGTGCTACTGAAACAAGCCAGTGCTTTGCAGTTCGCTGCTTCCCTCCTCGCCTCTGGGCACGGAGAGGATCAATATTTGTTAGGATTGCTTCTTGTTCCAACAATGTAAGATTTACAATACTAGCTGGGATTCTCACTTTGTCTTCACACAACTCATCAGTGCAACCCAATTACTAACCTCAGACAAACAACATTAACATGAGCCTCTATGCTGCTTTATTGCCCTTCATCCAAGTCTCATTTCAGGGTCTTCAGGCAGTGCCACTATAACAGATACTACACTTTAAAGTGTGCTCCAAGGAATAAATTCTCAGTCTTTCATTACTCGTACCTTGATTTACTTCATATCATCTTGCCACTATAGACAAAGATAACACACTGTAAATTACAGCCATCCTGTCTCGTAGTTTCAGAGGTAGGGGGAAGGCAGGGAGTGAGGCTTTCTTTGCCTTCACAATTAGCAGTGGACCCGGCGCTATGGCTCCCACAATGCCCACAATGAGCTGGTGTTTATTAGAACCATTTGCAAAGTGGTGTTGGGACACAAATCCCTTCCCCCACCCTCAACCCTCCCTTTCTGCCAGAGAGCCCATTAAATTAGAAAAACTTCAAAGCAAAATGAAAATATGGTTTCAACTGTTCTTTATCACATCCTCTCGCAGGCTATCAGCTCCGGTACAACAGTTCAGGAAGTAACTCGGCAAATTTATTTAGGAAAGAAACCCTTCCAGTAATCAAGGTCCTGTTACTGAACGGCTCCACGGTTCCCAAACCGAGTGTAATTCTAAGCTGTTCCCTCTTTTCTCCACCCCAAACCGTGGTCTGAATACGAGCCATCTAGCTTTGCCTTGAATTTCAACTAACAAGAGAGCCTGGGTAAGGAGGGACCTAAGGGAACAGTCATTGGAAAAAGTCCTTCAAGTTAGCTGTAGCAGTACCCCCTTATTTGTCCTACAATTTCCTCCATCCTCTATCCTATTCCAGTAGCTGATAACTAAGAACATTAGTTTTATGCGACTTGTCAAGCTCAAATGAAAAGAGAGCTAACTTTAATGACACTGCAATTAATCGCCCCAATAGACAGACAGCTAAAAGACAAGATATTGACTTCATTAAGGATAATGTATTATGTCATTAAGTTGGTAGGGTCACCTTGTGTATCATACATGCCTGCTAATATATTGGCATTTTCCTCAAATAAGATAAATTCAGATATGAGTGATAAAGCTGATTAGAAAATGTTTAATCTAAAGAGGCTACTTTTCCTTATACTCACACTCTGCAGCCCCAGGTAGACGTGACGTCGTAAGAAACCATTATAGACCCACGATTATCTCACCTACCAGATCCAGCTCATTTATAATCTGGCCCTTCCCTCCTTCATTTCTACAGTTTAAAGGTGTCTTAACTGATGGAAGTTGGAGAGCTTTTCGCAACTTGACGGTTCATATGTTCGAGTTGGTGGAGTGTTGTTTTTAAACCCAGCACCTGTTTTACTCGGAAACTTCGCACGCCCAGACAATTCAAATGAAAACAGCCACAGGCTCTTGGTGACATGGGGCTCGGGGGTTAACCTTGTCAGGGCAAGCCTCCACAACTGTTCTGTTAAGAAGAGGAATCGTGATACGATGCAGCTTCAAAACGCATCACTCTTTTTAATGAGATAACTTCTCTTCAAGGCTTATCTAAAGGGAGTTGGTCAGCTTAAATAAAATAATTTTTCATCTAGAGAGGAGTATTCACAAATTAAGATACATTTGCTGAAGCTTTTCCTGGCACTTCACTTCACATAAATAAGATTTTTAAAAAAATTTATCTCTCTTTAATGAAGTCAGCAAAAAATGTAATCATAGTTCAAATGTTTTCTGAAGTTAAAGAATTCCCATGGAGAATATTTTGTCATTCTCTGAATCGGTAACTGGTTCCATGACACTTATTTTGAGGGTGTTAAGACTCCCCCTGCCCCCTGAAGCCCTTAAGTGTTACAGGATTTACCCAGTAAACAGAATGATGATTTTATAACATTTCATTTAATCCAAGTAAAATTCTTGTTTGTAATTGTGGGGGGTTAGTCCATAAACAATAGTTGGAGGAGAACAAACCAAAATAAAGATTATACTGCAATGTTAATTGCTACATAAAATACTGAAATGGGGACCTGGGCGAATACAAACTACTTATGTGTGGACATACATGTTAGATGTAGGCTTGTATGTATATACAAATAGACACAAAACGAGACTCACACACAGACCACATCTGGATATAATACTGAATCCTCAGATCCTACCAGGAAGGGATCACAGTGGCTACACCCAACCCCTCCAAATTTCCCCATTTCAAAGATGAACATGTTGAGTGCTGGGGAAGGGAGGCGATTTCTCCACATTCACAGGGAATTAGCAGGAAACTACCACCCGGGCTGGATGATTCCTAGGCCACAGGTCTTTCCTCCACACCACTTCCCTCCCCACACATGCATACACATTTTTAAATCAACATTCCACCTCCACAGATAGAACTTTCTGGAGTGTGTCTTTCTTACTGGAGTATAAAAATACAGAACTCAGCACACTGGCTGCCTTATAAACGAAGATAAAAACCCAGGAGATACCCTACCCATCTTAACCAGGCAGATGACCTAAACCTCATCACCTTCTCACTTATAATCAGTCCTTTACACAAAATTAAATTAAAATAAAGGAGGCGATACTCCAGGGTCCAGAGCAAAACATCTGATGTGATGTCCCCCCTCCAGCATCGCAAGCACACCCAGCCCACATTTTGCCTTTCTGCTGCTGCTACCGACATTAAAATCGCTTGCTTGATTTTCCAAACCTCGGAGAAGAGGGCAGGACGGACGGCAGCGGGAAGCATCTCAGTGACCTGTGGACGGACCTCTTCCCAGTGGTGTGAGGAGGGCTTCCTGCCACTCCCTCTCCAAACTCACCACTAATTACCAACACCTGCAGCCCTTCAGGCCAAGCCATCCCTTTTAACCCGAACCCTCATCTTTTCTATTATTTCCATTAAGGCTGTCAAAACCAGAAGTTTGGGAACCTTTCTCTGTGACCTTGGCATTTCTTTGCAAGCTTAAAGTATTGGCATTTTTTTCTCTGACTGCATCTCTTCTCATTTGTCATGATTATTGCTGAATTTTTCAACTGTCATTCCCAAACGTAAATCAATGGTTGTCTACTTCCCCTTTGTCATATCTGCACAGCAAACAGCCTTTCCCTTCTAAATGAAGCTTCCTCCCTTTCCATCCATTAAAAGGGGCCTGTCTGCAGGAGAAGTCAATCCTTTGTTAGGTCATTGCATTTATCACGCTTCCAATCAGTGCCTGACACACTTATTCAGCCAGGTCTTCAACCACACAATCACTGTTCATCTGAGGGCTGTGCTGTAATTTATTTATGCATGGGGTTTTCACTATCCATCTTGGGCAGTTTCAAATTTTTCACCCCTGCCCTTCTCTTCCTCAGGACTCCCAGTGCTTAGAGGGAATTTGGTGGGGGGCGGGGGGAGAACAGTGATGGGGGCAGGGGAGGGGTAGAAAGGGAAAGAACAAGGAGCTTTGTTTCTGTGGGAGTGGCTGCAACCAAGTTCCCTTCTCTGTGAGAAACTGAGAGCAAACCAAGAGAGATACTGGATCGGGGTATGGAGCCCCAATCACAGAGCACCACTTAAGCCAGGAGGCCCTGTAGCCATGAAAAGTACCCATAAGGGACAATTCCATGATCTACTAAATGAAAGTAAAGGCCCATCACGTACAGTAAAGCCTCTCTATAAGAATATTGACTCCAATTGTCATATAGGACACTCTTAAAGAGGAGAACTGTTCTAAAAGGGAAAGGGAGAAGCCCCCTTTCTAAGAATTCACCCCTCCTACAGGTAGCTGCTTAGCTGGAAACAAGCCAGTATGTGTTGCCAGGAAATTCCCAGGTGAACATGGGTCAGATCCCAACACCATCAGTGGGCACTGACGCAGGCCCCCAGAGCACTGGCCAACAGTCCCAGGCCCCCGCACCCTGGAAAGGTTTCTCTGCTCTTGGACCCACAAACATACATTTTACAGAGGTAGAAATTAAGGCCCATTACTGTTACATAGCTTGCCTGAGGCCACAGAACTAACCAAGAGGACTGTGGTTCTTGGTCCTTCCATCACTAACTCTACTGGGAACCCTGAGAATGTTCCTGATGTACTTATGGTTGATATTGTTCTCAGGGCTTCTGTTCACAGCTGTGCAGTCTGTTAACCTGCACAGCTGGACACAGCAACCCTATATAAGTACGAGGAGATAGCAAGGGGGGAAGCAGATCTTCTACAACAACCCATTTACAGGCAAAAGCTTCTCTAGGCAAAGCCCATACAACAGGGTACAACTACAGGAACCTACCAAGATGTCCCCAGCAAGACTATAAAGGCACCCAAAATACCAAAATCACCACATTCTCCTCGTCTTGCCTACCACCTTCCCACCCATCTCACCAATCCTCCACACAACTTGTAAAGCTATTTCTATGTAGTGATAGTGGGCCCAGGCACTATTCTAGAGATGCATGACCAGAAAAGAATTATTGCTTAATCTACATCATGGCCCCAGAGCATCTTACAGGGGCCAATAGTTCACTCTGGAACTTCTATGACCTCATTTACTACGTCAGGAAACAGCCACTGGCTGGATCCACTGCTCTTAACAAAGACTAAGTCTTATTTCGTGTTCATGCAAACACTACAATGCAGCCATCACGGTAACTGGAATATGTGCTTGCTCTCAAGGTCCCCATCCAAGTGTGGCTGTTAAGTATTCAAAGCAAGTCTTGAGCAATTTCCCTATTAGTGATGCATCAGAGCTGATTTCCACGGTTGAACGTGGGGTGACAGGTTGAGGGATGAAGAGAGTCTGGTGAATCTCATTGACCGATCTCCTACAGCATCCTCCCAGGACATCCCAGTAGCCTGACTATCCTTTGAGCCTGATCACTTGGCTTGAAGGTGATGAGGCAGGATGGTGACAGCTGAGATAAGGTTCCCGTCCACAACTTCCTTCATTACAGACCCACTGCCAGAAATGACAGTGTCTGGAAAGCCATGTGTTGAAAGCACCCGTGATTATTTCAGAAAGGGCTAGGATGAGAGTATCTGTGAGCATCCTGAGTCATTTGAAAAGAAGTCTATGTCAGGATAATTCCATAGAATTAATACTGATTAATTAGTATTAATTAATCAGTATTAATTAATTAGTTGGTTAAAACAAAACAAAGTAATTAATTAGCATTAATTAATTAGAATTAATCGGTATTAATTCCATAGAATTAATACTGATTCTCAAGTAACTTTACAGTCTGCGAAGCATCTTCACATACACCATTTTGGGGGCACTGTGCCAAGTACCTCAATGTTACCCTTAACAGTCTTCACCATTATAATTCATTTCGGGAGCCCAAATGTACCTTCCGGTCAGTTGTTTAATGCAAAGAATTCACAAGAAGTACTGCATATAGAATAGCCAAGAGACCTTTGGAATAAACAACATGAATTTTTAAGTTTTTTTGTGGGCAGATAATTTACTCAGGCTGGTTGCTTAGAGCAGTTCAGTCCCTACTGAGCTGTTTTCTGGTCATCCCTTCTATTACAACCAGCTGGAAGGAGAAATAGAGATGTGTCATCTGTTGGTGTACAGCTTGATCTGTCAGGCCATGCAGATCAGAAAGCTTTAAATCAAAATCATGTGGCAAAGGAGCATCAGTATTTATTAGTCTTCCAGGTTTACAAGCAAGTATAGTCAGAGGAAAAGAACAAAAGACACTGTATAGGCACAAACATAATCAAGCTTGGAAGTGAGAACTCAGAGAAACTCATTATTGGTACAAATGATAACGGTAGCTTATTGAGATGGTTCAGAATCTCCCGGTTCTCACAATAACAGCTAAGTCAACTTCATGAACCTCTGTTTTGTTCTTGAACTGTGCAGCCTACGTGTGAGTGAGGTTGCAGAGATTTTGTGGCCAAACACAGCTTCAACACGGTGAGGTAAAGAATCCACCAGATAAAGCACAATTTTTGGTTTTTGGCTGTAGACTCCTAAATTAATAAGTACTGGTACCCTGAATGTAGTTGCATGGCTGGCAAAGCCAGCTCCAAGGATAGGAACCCCTAGTAGGAGAATCAGATGGTTCAATAATGCTGATGAGGGAGGATGTTAAAAGCCCCAGAGAGCCTTGAAGTTCTTCTCTCTGTTAAAGAGTCTCATTGAGGCATAAGCATTCTTGGGTGAACTTCCTTGAGAAGAAGCTCAGAGGAAGGAAATAATGCAGATTCTAGTTTCACATGTTTCCCTTCCGTTCAGATCCTTGCCTTATAAGAACAATACTGGTTTTCAAAAGTATTTTAGCAATTCTATCTCCAGTTGGGGAATCAGGATATCTATCATCAACATTTTAGATGGCAGCCCAGCTGATAGCTGAGAAATCTGGGTCTCCATGAGGCTACAGATATTCCTAGAGCAACGGAAATTCTGAGCTGAAGCTGCTTAATGGGAAATGCCATTCAATTAGTGAAAACAAATTAGACACATTAAGTTATTTATCAGTTTGGGCAAGGTCAAATTTGGTGCCCCCATCTAATGCCCACTTATTGCAGAGCTCTTCTGAGCTATGAATCCACGGGTAGGACCATTAGGTCACAGAGGACATAGATTTGTTTGGGCCAGTATTTCCAGATTTCTCCAAATGGCTGCATCAGTCTCACCTTCCACCAGCAGTGCGCAAAGGTTCCAGTTTCTCCTCATCTCCAAGTAAGGCACCAAGAAATTCCACAAAATGTTTTATCTATGAAAGGGCTAAGCTCCACACTACAAAAAGCCTGTCCTAAATCCATTCTCATTTTACCTGGTAAAATTTAAATTTCTAAACAATTATTGATGGTTCTGGTGGTCATATTTATAAAGGATCTTAGTCTTGAGCAAAGCAGGTGAAAGAACCATTATTAGGTATGCTTAGGCTTCATGAGCCATCAGAAGCAGGGCATAAATCAAGTCAGGGCTCTTGTGATGTTTTCTTCAGAACAAAAGCCTCTCAGCCTATGATTCCAAGGAAGAGGAATGACTGACAAAGTCTTCAGTGTGCTGCATGGTAGGAATAAAAGGTAACAAGATTTGCTACGATCTCAGGGTAGAGATTGTAATCAGTTATTTTCCAGTAGTACCTAAGAATGTTTTGCATAGTACCTGTTACTGATCAGCCTTAATTTTCAACAGGCTCCCAACTCTGTCACAACAGAAGTTTGGGAAGGGAGGCCTCAAAAACAAGTAAGGCCTGAGCAAATCCCCAACAACAACATGTTAGCCTTTTCTGGCAAAAACAAAAGTGGTTGGGATAAACCCTGGTGGCCCTGTGTCATTGCAAACCTCAACTACAATACCCAAAAGTAATAAAGCAGGAACTTAAACAAAACTGAGTGTTCTAAAAGACTGTGGAGAAACTTCTCCTTACACAGAAATCAGATGGCTGTGTAGACAAAGGACCTTCTGATACTAGGCTTAATTTCCCTTGTCTTTGACTTTGAGATCTCAACAAAGGGTCTCATTTCTTTGAACAAAGGAAGGCTACTAAACTGGCAACCCACTCTCAGATAGCAAGGCCATCAGAAGGTTAGTGCAGATAAAAAAGAGCTCCTACCTAGCTGCTGGAGGCATATCCCAGACACACATTAAACAAAGACCTACTATAATCCTGGTACTCTGCAAATTTTTAGCTATGTAACCTTGGGGAAATTACTCAGCTTCCCTAAGACTCAGTTTCCTCATTTCAAGGCATGAAGGTAAAGGCTAAGTCACCATGGTGTCGGCAGGTCCCAAGGAGACAAGAGGTGGCCACCGACAGTACCGAATGCACAGGCCTCACAGGTAGGGCTATGCACACAGCTCTACAAACAGGTGAGACGGAGATTTACATACAGGTTCTACCAACTCATGCACAGATTTTACTCATTCGTTCACACTTACACATCATGCACCAAAATGCTCATAAATGCATTCACCAACCCCCCCCACACAAGTCTGTCCCATCCGCATTTGTGAAAGGCTTTGTCACCATTTTTCTTCCCTGGTCACACTCACTGTGTGCTGTGTTCTAGGGTACTGCCCTGCCCCCAGGGCACCAAGGTCTCTCTGATCGTGGATGGTGGTAGAGCTAAAAAGAGCCCAGATTGCATCCAAAGATAACTCTTACTTGGGCATCACAGAACTTTGGAGAGCTAGAATCTTCTGATTTTAGAACCTTTTTTTTTATTGCCGCCATCTTTCCTTCAAAGAAAATCTCACCCAGGGATGCTGAATTAAAGCAGACACAGGTAACACTGCACCTGTCAGAATGGAGTGGGTCTCCGGAGACCTGTTTATTATTGTCCCCTCCCCAGGTGACCCTGAGATCCTACCACAGAGCCACTGGGTTCCAGGCAACACCCTTCATTTATACATGGAGGAAGTGGGGTCCAAGGCAATAGAGTGAATCACTCAGGGTCACGCGAGTGGTTTGTGCCAGGGAAGAACCTAAAACCTAGATCTACAGGCTTAAAAGCCACCGCCCTTCCCCCCGAGTTGCCAAAATACAGCCATCTAAATATCAGCATTTATATTAAGCATTAAATCCATTTTACTAAACAGTAACTACCCTCGCTGTATATGATACACCAAGCTTTAGGTGTCAACTAATTTGACTTACTCTCCCTTTCATTGCCCTTATATCTTGCTTAATAAGACATTTTATTCAGATACTGCTGAGGTAATAAAGAAAGAAGCGTGGTTGCCAAATGTACTGCCATTTTTATTTTTAGCTTCACTGGAGTAAGGGGTTATTTTCTTGTGAAAAGGATGAAATGCAGCTGCCGGCCTTTTAAATCATATCACGCAATCCTGCCTTTGCCCGAGCAATAGATTTCCAGATAACTGCAGCAATCTTCTCGAAGTGTAAAAAAACAAAACCAAAAAAATAAAAAATAAAAAAAATAAAGCAGAAACTAAAAAAAAAAAAAAAAAAAAACAGCCACTGCCACCCTTCCCCAGACCCTGCCCAGCCTCAACTGTAAAGCATCAGCAAGAAGGGCTATTTGCACCCACCCCATGAATCTGCTGACACCTGCCCCACAGGAACTAGGAGGCCACACTTCAGGCTCTGCTGCAGCCAACAGTGCAAAGCTCTGGCACTCCCTATGTAGTTAAAAAAATATGATGATAATGGTGACCATGATGCCATTAAGCTAACCTTCACTGAGTGGTTATCACAGGTGATATGCTAAGTGCCTTACGTGCATTATCTCATTCAATTTTCACAGTAACCCTAGGAGGCAGGTACTATTATTATCACCATTCCACAGATGAGGACCTTGAGGCATAGAGAGGTTAAACAACTCACCCAAGGTTACCAATTAGTATGTGGTAGAGGCAGGATTTGAACCCAGGCCTGCTGGGCCTCGGAGCCTGCACTTAGAACAAGTACACTGACCTGCCTTGTAAAGGGCTGAGGCTGGTGTCAGCAGACCTGAGTTCAAATCTACCCCTCCGTTGACTAGCTGTGTGTCCTTGGGCAAGTAGCTTAACCTTCCTGAGCTTCACTTTCTTCAAATGTAAAATGGAAACAGCATCACCAGCTTGCAGTCTCATGGTGGGGAATGTGTCTTGCTCCCTGGCCTCAAGTCAGGAGGTCCTTCCTTTAACACTTAAATTCTGCGCTCGGGGCTACCTCAAATTAATGAAAGGAGCTGAGTTCTGGTGCAAGAGCAAGCATACCATAAAAAGTAGGGTAGAAGAAGGAAGGGGCGAGAAGGAGGAGAAAGTCTCTAGCTATGAGTACGTCCAACACACACATGGAACCAGCAGCTGAGGGACAAGACACGCTGATCTGTACTTAACGTAGGTTTACAGTGGATGATACGAGGTTTCACACTTGGGATCTGTACGTTCCCAGGAGTTAGAACAAGGACCAGTGGAAGGTAGGTGCGGAGGAATACATCTGACTCATCCTAAGAACAAACTCCCTCCTGGTCTCAGCGAATTTGGTGTCCCTGGAGGTAGTGAGTTCCCTATCCCTGGAGACCCCCGAGAGCAGACACTGAAGAGTTCCGTTAAGCTCCATCCATTCCAAACCTGAAAATCTTTGATTCAAGAATCGAAATCACAATGACGTCCTTGTAAATCCAACTTGCGATGAGCTGGGTCGCTGTGCAGCTTTTAGATCTGCTGCAGCCAGAGTGCGGTGTGGGACACTGGGGAGGCTTCTTAAAAATCACACCAGGCCAATCTGGGTGTCACAAGATGCTGTGTATCTTACGGTGCAGAACTCTGGAACGGTTCCCTCCTCTCCTGGTATCAGATAGGATTTAAAAAAGACCAGAGCTTCCCAGGAGAAAAAACAACAAGATCTCCTGCTGGGGGAGGTAAACAGCCCACTGAAGAGAAAGCCACTCTGCTTGTTTACAGCGGAAGTTACAGGCCTGGGAAAGCAGCAGGACGATAACACGACCCAGCACTGAAGTGTGGTGGCACAGGCTGTAACCCACTAGACGAACCTGGCCGAACTGGAGGAGGTGGGTGCATTCCCAAGTGGTCATTTATGCCCACAAATACCCCACTCACTAATCCCTTTAATGAGCAGTTTCCTACTACACTGTGTGAATTCGTGATAAAAAGAAGGGCAGGCTACCAGCTCACATCTCCAGCCAGGCTCCAGGAAAACCGGGAGCAGAGGTCCCCATCTTCTGGAACGTGGATTATTACAACCTAGAATCGAACGCTGTGTGTAGGTATATATTTGTCTTCCGAGCACGAGACTAAAACTTTCAGACGAGTGTTTTTATTCTGCCTCTGTGACCACAACAGCCCTGCCTGCCATCCTTTGGTCCTTTCCCTGTCCTAGCGCACAGGGAAGATCACTCTGGGGCCTTGCTCCTCCCTAGACAGCTCACTCTGCTCCGCCTGTTGCTGAGACCTAATTTTAATAAAATCCTTCCCAGAATGCATTAGACACACAAAAATAACAGAGATGAAACACGAGTCAACCTGGCATCTAAGTGTGTTCCCATATACTCGCACACACATGGCACACTGATGCAAAGCATGGACTGTGCTCCCAGAATACCAGAGTCTGAATCCTAGTTCCACCACTTCCTTGCTGTGTGACCTTGTACAGGTTACTTAACCTCTCTGGGCCTCAGACTCCTAAGTCTGCAAAGTGGCGTTATTAATAGAACCTACCTCATAAGGTCGTTAGGGGAGTTAAATGGGTTAATGTATATAAGCATTCAGAATGCTGCCTGGCACAAAATAAGTGCTTATATAAGTGTTCGCTGCTGCTGCTTACTACTGCTATCACCACCACCTTCTGCCTCCGCAACTGGCGAAGTCATTTCCTGGGAAAGAAGTCTCCCTTCCAAGCTATTATAGCAAATCTATAGTTGTATTTTAGGGGGCTGTCTGCAGTTTAAGAATTTAGATGGTTCTCAGAACATGTTTTTTTAAGGTTAGATACACAAAATATTTTTAGTATGATAAGCCACCATATTCCAACCCCTCCTAGACTCTTAACACTCTCAAGCAACTGTGGCAATTAAATCGTCAAGACGTGATGTGTGTTACAGAGGAAGTACTCTGAGGCCTGACATAAAAATGTTCATTACCAGCCAGGCCCCTGCAAGATGACCAAATTAACCTCACTGCCAGAAGTATATTAAGGAAGAATAATAAATTATTCAAAACCTATTGCTGATAGAGCAAAAAAATATTTATGGAAAAATCATCAGATTATTGCATTTTAATCATGATCCTATTGGATGGCTAAAGTGGTAAGTCCTCGCGAAGCACTCTGGCGGAAGATAAGCTAGTCCCAGAGTGACTTGCTATCAGTGGTGTCCCTGGGAGAATGGACAGCATAACCTGAAGGGAAGAAAAGCTCAGCAGAAGACGCTGGAGATCCGAAAAGCCAGAAATAAACCAAGGAGTGCCTAGGTGTTCGTGCGAGAAAGCCACCCACTCCTCTGGAATGGCAGGTGGCCATTTGGCCTGGCATGCACCTTCTCTTAGATCACCCTTCTCTTGAAAGGTACAGCAAAACCCCCAGCCCCTCCAGTTTAACTCACTGGCCCTTGAGATCAAGGGAGAAAAAATAATAGAAAAGCAAATTTTCAGAAAGCCACAGGAGCAGCCTCCCCAGGCCACTGTCTGCCCATGCTCTCCGGCACTGCTCCCCGTCCCCACCCCACCCTGTTCCCTGGCTCTAACTCTATGCCATGTTCCCTTCCTCTTTCAGCAAGGCTGAGCAAAGCTGACAGGCGGATTCCTTTGCTTTTCAGGGTATTAAAGCCACTTTCCCGCTCTGACAGCCTGTTCTACTCTCTGCCACCTTATAGCTCCGGCTTCACACTCCTCTGGGCAGCCAGTCCTTCCTGACAGACCACTGTCACTTCCCATCATCCTCTCTGTAGATCCTGTTCTCTCCCCCTCAGCACGCATCCCGACTTTCCAACCAATGCAATTATTTTTTTTGACAAGCCATCCATCAGTTTTAACTTTAAAAGCACTTTCTGCTGATATCCATTGTTAAATCCTTTGCTTTTTTATGGCGCTTGCATGAGAGAATATGATATCAGACATTCAAACTACCAAACCATGTAAATTTACTTTGTTCTCAGCTATGTTTCCAATTTCACGTCCAATTTTTCGGTACATTATGCGTAGTTGTTGTGCTTAATATGATGTTGTCAAATCCCATTAAAGTTCACTGCATTGCACGGCTTTAAAAACAGGTTACAATTTGCATTCTATAAAGAAAGGAAGGAGTGCAGTCTGAAGTCAAGCTGAATCTTATTAAAATTATCTGTTCAATTGTTACATTTGTAGATGGAGTAATTTTGAGGCATTAGCTGAGACACATATGAAAATGTCAGGGTGCCAACTAACGACAATGAGAGCAAAAGGAATATCTCTGTGAAACTCAATAAAGCTCCTTTGCTGGTGACATAAATTTGATGATAATCCGAGGAAATGAATAAGGGACCATCCCGTTTGAATAGGAATTACCTTTTCTATTAAATCACTTTGGTGGTTTCCACTTGGCCTACATCTTGGTCCTAGGCCACAGTGAGTCTCTGGAGACTTATTCCAATACAAGGAGGTAGGGAGACATGCAAAGGAGGAGAATTCATACAACAGAAGGTCATTCCTTTGAAGGGCACCATACTTGGAGGAGACTTAAGACATCCTAAAAAAAGAGTCTTTAAAAATATTTTCTTCCTGTTTGGAACAAGCACAGAGAACAGAGCAATTCCACGTACCAGTAGCACATGGATAGCTGCACTGATCTACTGCCAAATCTCTGAGCACAGGAGACTCAAGGGGGAATACACTTGGGGTGCTGCCGGGATGGATGGGGGATGTACAGGAAGGACTGGAGACTGGGATTTATGAGACTGGAACCAGTAATGTCAAGTGATTTCTGGGGGCTTTCCTCTCCCATGGAGTTCTCAGATCAGCAGCTGTATTTCTGACAGCACTGATTTCCCCATGTCTTGTCATTAAATCTCATCTCTGATTTTAAAGGTATCCATCACCGGTGCTGAACAGAATTATGCCATTAGGGGCATTATTAACTGAACCATTGATTTCATGGACTATAACAAGTTGAATTTTTGTTTCACACACCAGAAGTATTCCCAGTGCAGACATCTACGCCCCCTCCAAAGTTATTTTATTAAGGACACCATAATTTTAATTTTTCCAATACAGTCAGTATTTAGGTAAGCCACGATGATAAAGAATAAAATTCAGTGACTATGGAAGATGTAATGAGGAGCTAAGGAAGTTGGTGCTGAGGCGGGGAGAAAAGGGCAGAGTGTGTTTTAGGTGAAGCTCAGATGATGACTTGCTGTGTGACTTTAGGAAAGTCACTTAACCTCTCTGGGCCCTCACTTTCCTACTGGTAAAATGAGGATAAATCTTCCTTATAGGTATTGTAAAAATTGAATGAGATAATCCATGGATAGTACTCTGCTTATTCTGGCACATTGTTAGAGTTTGATAAAACACTGGGTATCATCATCCTCACCACCACCACCACCACCACCAATAACAGGTAAAGAACAGAGAAAGAAAATAACATGGAAAGAAGAGGGGAAGAAGAAGCCCTATCAAGAGGTCTAGGCTGGAGATGAAAGTGAGTATTTGGGCTAGACGCAAGGAGAGTAAATAGGTTTCAATTCTCCCGATAAATCTAGTCATTTGGTGGCTACCTTCAGAACACTGTTGAGAAAGATTCTGAGGCCTCATCCAAATTCTGGGAAAAGAGTCCTTCAATCAGTAATTGACCGCCATGGTGAGCAGTTCAGGGTGACATAAAATATGTAAGTTGAAAAAACAGCCATTAATGTTGGGACCCTGCATCAAAGAGTAAACACAGGGCTCAGGTGGGAATCAGAGTGAGGAGCCCCCAGTTCACCACACAGATGAAAAGGATGTGGCAGAAGGCAGCTTCCAAACTGACCAGTAAGAACCAAGCAAACAGACGACGGGGCTTCCAACAAGGACAATGCACACCCTTCTTCTAGTCTCAGGTACATGATCAGTGCATTTATGCCCACCAAGCAAGGTCATCTCAACCACTCTGACCTATCAAGAAAGGCAAACCCAACCAAATCCCATGTTGTCAGGCCTGGGAAGAAGGAAAGAGACCATTAAGGTGGCCACAATTTAAAGCTTCAGAGTAGGATTAACTCTTCCTTCTCAACATGAAAGATCTGCCAGTCCCATGCGCCACAACTAAGACCTGGGACAGCCAAATAATTAAATAAATAAATATTAAAAAAAAAAAAAAAAAAAAAGATCTGCCAGAAAAGGAGGAATTGGTCCTAAAAAGTAGTTCACTTGACGGAACGTGGAAGGAAAGAAGGCAGATGCCGTGACTTTTCCCCATTGTTGCAAACTCTGGCCTCCTTGGTGGGGAGGAGACAGACATCAACTCTGAATAAAGGCTCGTTAGAATTTTACATTTGGTTTTTCTTACTCACCCCAGCAGAAGGAACAGAAAAGAAAGAGTTAAAAAAGTAAAAGAGGAGAGTCAATGGAGAGACAAGGGACGGAACAATTGGAGGATGAAGGAGTTTACTTCTAAGGTTCATGCACACGTCTGGATGACAGAAAATGGGGGTGGGGCAATGGAATAGGAAGCTTATCAACATTAAACTCCTTGTCTGCAAGGATCAGAAAGAAGAAAGCCATATGGAAACCCGGTTTGAAGAAAACTTCCTCACAACAAGAGCTCTTCAAAATTTTAGATCTTGAAAATAAAACACACTTCAGTTTGGTTTTAAACGAACTTTTGAGGAGCCTCACTCTTACCCCAGGAAGTTCCTCTGGGATCTGAAGGACAGACACATCTATACATGGGTGTGTGCATGCCTCAGTACATACACACACAGTTTTCACCTCAATTGGAGATCGTTGGCGACTGCTCAAAAATTCCTCCAGATTGCCTCCTACACAAGTAGAGATTCAGCCCTACACACTCTGCCCAGTGAAAATATTTCATAGCATAAATTCCCCTGTTAAAGGGTAATTAGCCCTACACATCATCCTTTCCTCCCCTGAATGGCTGGAGAACAGAGGAGACATAGAACCAGGCTGACATTTGCCACAACCTGACCTGTATTTGCTTTTTGTTTTCGTTTTTGGTTGGCCTGCAGGGTCTTAGTTCCCCGACCAGGGATGGAATCCCGGGCCGCAGCAATGAGAGCACAGAGTCTCAACCACTGGACCGCCAGGGAATTTCCTGACCTGTATTTGTATTCATCTTTCTACACATCTCTGTCCTGTCTACCACCAGAGCAGACACCCTTAGAGAACAAAGACCATGTATTACACTACTTTATGACCCAGTCTTGAAAACACACCCCCCCTATGAATTAGGACCTTAACAAATTTATCTGAGGGAGGTAATATCAGTCAGTAATGATTGAACCTAAAATAGTGCAAAAAGAACCAGGTCTCCGGCAACTTGGCATTTTTGTTTACTTATTGTTTTTCGTTGATTGCCAGATCTCTTATCCTATTAAAGATTTACATGTCCGTGGCAGAAATACCCCTGTTTAAATATCTAAAGAGTGACTCCATTTGTTTCTCCCTACATTATTCATTTGATTGGTTTTAAAGTTATTGGATGTGAGAGGCATTAGACAGACCACACACACAAACGAGCTCCCCTCTCTCTAGGAAATTACTGTAGTGAAACAAGATGGTCCGCCCTTCCTCCCTCACGCCTATCCCTGGAGGGTGAGATCATGCCTGCAACTGCACCAAGCTGCACACATGGAGAGGAAGCAGCCTTTCCCAGGGATTCGGCAAGTCACCGCGTTTACTGATCACTTCCTACGACTGGTATTGTAAAACCCAGGCTGAGCTTTCTTTTATTCTCTCTTCCCTTTCTTTTGGCTCTTTGAGAATGTGGTAGAAAATCTTATGCCAGAAGGAAGGCGGGTCTAGGATGCTAAGGACAAGAGGACATGGATCCTGGACTCAGCTCTGCCATAACCAGCTATGTGACTATCCTTAGGAATTTTCCTCTCCACACTTCGGCTTCCTCATCTGTAAAATGCATGGAAAAGGTTGGAGTGGATAGATTATAACATTGACCCAGTGTCAGACTCTTAGATTCCTGTCAATTCTGTTATCCCAAGGTCACTAATATACTGGACAGGTGACTTCTGTCCTTTGCTTACTTGTGAAACATCTTCCTTTCTGCACATGCAGCTTCTCCAATCATTCCTAAGTCACGGACATCGCCAAAGGCTGCTTATGAGGTGCCCGTGGCGGGGGTGGGGGGGGAATGGTTACACTGTGAGTCAAATGTGTCCGAAACAAAAATGTCCTTGTGAGTTATCACAAGTCTGGACATCTTAAGGGTGGTGTACAATCTAGGTTTGCTTAAGGTAGCGCTTTCTAACCCGAAGATGTTTTAAACATCTCTAAGGAGTCAACACCGAATGGAGACAGCCTTTGCAAAAGGATGTATTTGCCAAGGCCAGGGGCTGGGAATGTGGACGCGGCCTGAGAGGGGGAGACAAGTGCCCCGAACCCCACCCACAAGGAGAATCAAGCTTGAGTGTTCAGCTACAAGCAGAAGAAAACTAATAAACCAGACTAAGGTCAATGCAAGGGGTTTGGTCAAGGTGATGTTGACTTTCGAGGGTCGGGGGGAGAAAGAAACAGAAGAAAAAGAGCAAAGCAGAGTCGGGGGGTGGGGAAAGAATTATTAATAACTCAGGGACAACGCATTTTTGAAAATCAACTTCTTAAACATCCTGCCGACTCAGACATGGCAGGGAGGCATCACAAGGACCCAGGGCAAACTGGAGCATTTCTCCAAATCCCCAGAGCCACCTCTGGATCTCCTCCAGACCACAAATCCCAGGGAGCGAGGAGACATATCCAATCACACACATACCACCACAAAAGCTGCCGTCTTTTTACCATAGCAACAATTTTACAGAATGTGTTAAGAATTCCAGAAAGCTTCTTTGGGGGAGTGTTTCCTTGAGTTTCATGAAATGAGCTCCAAAGACTCTCTCGCTGAGATTCCATGAGTCCAAAAGCCTACTATCGCTCCCTTAAACAGAAAGATTTCTGCGTCTTACAAGAACAAGTGGGCTGAACCCTAAGGCACTGGGCACCGAGCAGCTTCTGCGGTGATGTTTGGAAACGTACCCGCCGGACACCACACTGAACAAAATCTTTAAGATGAAGTCACTGATGCTGCTACACGGCTTTCCAAATAATGCACAGGACCAGGATATGCAGACCAGTGAGGTAAACAACCTTGAGGTTATACTGTCCTTCTGTTTCTCCGTAAATCCAAGTTCAACTTTCCTTTTACCTTTGGGGCTGTCATGATGAGCCCCATACAAGGCCGTGCAGTAAAGGGCTAGGAGCAGGAACCTGGGCGAGGATGCCCAGCCTGGCATCCTAGCTCCATCCCTTATTAGCTCTGTGATACCAGCCAAGCTACAAGACCTCTCTCTGAACTTCAGTTCCTCTTCTCAAAACTGGACATCATAATGGCAGCTGCTTCCTAGGTCATTGTGAGGATTAAGTAAGTTAAGACATGTAAAGTATGTGGAACCATGCCTGACACTCAGCCCTCAAGAAGGAGCTGTTATTTTCTCTTTTTACCCTGCAGGATAAACCTTCCATGTCAATTATGTCACTGTCCTCACTGTCTTCCCCCAACTGCCAACTCTTTGAGGGAGGGACTATCTTATCCATGTCTGTTCCCTTCGTGCACACTGCCTGAAATATAACGGTTGTCTGCCCATGTCTGTCAAATGAATGGGTGAATAGAGGCAAGAATGGGGCAGGTCCCTAGGAAGGCCCCGCACACTCATATACTCACCTACGCTACACTGCTACCCCCCCCCAAGATCAAAGCCCCTCTTCTCCGCCTGGCATGATTCTACCCATCATTCACGACTCAGTTCAAGACATCTGCTCCACCAGGTATTGGGCAGCAGCATCGTGCAGTGGCTAAGGCAGCAGTTCGGCAACCAGACTGCCTGGGTTCAAATCCCAGCTCTTCTACTCACTAGACCCTAGTGAGTCTCCACATTTACCCACCACTAACTACCCAGGTGCCATGCACAGCTCTGAGCGCTTTATTTCCGTTACCTCGGTAAACCCTTACAGAAACCTAGGAGGTATGTACCATTATTCCCACTCTACGGGCAAAGAAACTGAGATTTACAGAGGTGTTTTTTGCCCACAGTCACTGGGCTCAAAGTCAACTCTTTCCACCTTCTACCATGTCTGTTCCTAATGAATCCCTTTTCATTAGATTTTTTCCCCAATTTTCTGCCTCGTTGTGAGGTATGAAGGACTAAACACATCATTCTGGGGCCAGTATTTGACCTCAGGTCCAGCTGCGTCCCAGGCCGTGCTTTTTCTTAGCACCTGGCACAGGGCTGGTAGAGAGATCACACTGGACAATGATAGTTGACATTTGATCCCCTCCCTGGATTCCAGACTCACCCTTGGTCTGACCACGCTAACATCTCCGGATACAGGAAGCCAGCTCTCCGTTTAGAAGGAGCCTTTGGGATGGGTCCTTCTCGGAGCTGAGCCCGGGGCCCTGCTCCGCGGCCAGCTGCGGGGTGAGCAGGTAGCACGGACTGTGGACAGGACAGAGCCGTGCTCTCCAGAGCAAGCCACTGCCAGGATGGGCTTCCGCCAGACCCAGAGAACACCGCCAGGGCGACGATGGGCCCAGAACCCCCAGTACTGCTCACATCCATGCTGCCTGGCGCGCTGCTGGATGGGAAAACTCTCGGGATCGGTTTCCAAAGCACAGAACACTGGAGCCGCCTCTGTCACCGGGCGACAGGGGAGAGGACACCGCCCCCCCACCCCAGGTGGCGTTGGCATCCCCTCCCCCAATCCTTACATACTCTAAGTTACCTGGAAGAGAGGTTCCCTATCTATGGCCTGCAGAGCAGGCACGCAACCCTGCTCTTACTCCTTGGCAGAGAAGATCGTAGGCCCTGCCACCGGTTCTACACGGCAAACTGTTGCTCAGTTTATGTAAATACCATGGAAATCAGAGAAAGACTCGCAAAGAAGCAACTTAACGGAAGGTCAACAAGCCTCCTGACCAAAAGTGTATATGGGGTTCCATCTTCAAAATACAGCCATCTCTCTATTTTTCTCCTTAACCCTAGGCTAAAAAGGCTCAATGAGATTCACAGACAACATATGAAATGATGGAATTCTCTGCACAGCTCCGCTTCTTTCTACACATAATTTTAAAACTATTACCCAATAATGTATTGTAATAAAAAAGCTGACAGGGTCTTGCTCAACAAGTAATCACCGGCATGTTTTCGCACCTAGAGATGGAGAACTTTCTTATGATGTGCCCCTGGTGATTTTTAGGTGTTTCCATAAAGCTGTTGCCATTATTTATAAGCCACAGGTTACTCGCCTTCGCTGCACGCTCCAATTATTGAAAACTTATTTTAAAGACTCCGAACAGCAGGTCAGACTAGGGGTGGTGTGCCAGGCAGCCCCAGAGGGGTGGGGAGGGATTTGCAAGTCATTTGCGGCCTTCCTGAAGGCAGCTCTGATTCCCTCCGCAGGGCAAGAGGCAGCACCTTTGGAGACGGGTGACCTCCTGGGCATGAGGCGTGGGGAGGCAGCAACTGCCCCCAGGTGGGGGCCGTCTCCACCTCCGCTGCCTCAGCCTTGCCAGCCCAGAGCTCCAGGCTCCGCCCCACCAGCAAGAGCCACAGGGGCCGGGAAGTATCTGTTGCCACGCCCTGAACTTCCTGGCCACACCAATGGCCTAAGTACCTTGGGGCTTGGTACCTGCAGGGTCAGCGTCCTACAGGGGCAACTCAGGAGCTGTGGTGGTCAGGGCACACACACACACGCGCACGCACAACCAGGCCTGGAGCTCCTGTGCCCATACCTGGCTCCCGTGCAGCTGAACACCAAGATGGAGAAAAATCAGGACTGTGAGAGCCATCAAGCCCTTCCAACTCCTCCTGGACAGAATTAACACCAATGGGTCCAATAAGGCCCACTCCAGCACCCAGAAAAGCCCTATCTACTTCCAGACCCACTTCAAACATTGCATCCTCCAAGAAACCATTTCTGTCACCCATCGTGAGGTAGGATGTCTCCCTCATTAAGTCCATAGTGAGTGTGACCGCTTCTGCAACACCCACTCGCCAGCCTGGTATCCTACCTACTTGCATTCTACCTTATCCCCGTGCAGGGCTACATGGACAGACAGCCTCTTGAATAGACCGTGGCTACTCATCTCCATAATCTACTCGCCTTTTCAGCCCCGGCCTCCTGAATCCAGGTTAGGCAGGGGAGCTGAGTCTAGAAAGGAGGCCGAACTTGGAACTGAAGACACAGAGTCATACCCAGCTGGTCCTGCACGCTGTGATCTTGGGCAAGTCACTCAGCCTCTCTGAACCTCAGTTCTCCCAACGGTTAAATAAAAAAGGTTACACACGAGAACTGCTAAGCTTCCTGTCAGCCTGCAATTTCTCTGACTTTATAATACAAAGCTATGATACTTGTAGCCAGGATGACATACTAACTTAACCCAGCCAGATGACAGCGTGGTTTTTAAATGGGCCAGTGTGTGTATGTGGCAGGGGAGCAGGGTGTACTTTGAGGACTTTGTTTCTTTTGCCATTGAATCTCACCTTATAACCTTTGACCCCTGCACGGGGCCACAGCCACAAGAGGTTCTGTTGACCTGTGTTTCCAAAATAACACCTGTTTACTAATATATCTGAATGACATTTAAAATAATTAATGAGCAGACTTTTCTCCCACCTAGAAAGTTGTCTGTAATTCAGGCACCAAATACACACATCAATCCAGTTTACAAAGAAAGATCATTTGAAAAGAAGGACACAAGAGAAGTTAGCTAACTATGAAATCTGTACTTTAGCTGACATCTTGACCAAGACACACCAGTCATAATTTTGGATCCATACAAGGGAAGTATGATAGTCCCCCCTTATCTGTGGTTTTGCTTTCTGCCATTTCAGTTACCCGAGGTTAACCATGGTTCAAAAATATTAAATGAAAAAGTTCAGAAGGAAATAATTCTTAAGTTTTTAGTTGCATGACATTCTGAGTAGGATGATGAAATCTCACTCCTTTCCGCCCAGAAGGTGAGTCATTCTTTTGTCCTGCGTATCCACACTGTGGATGCTGCCTGCCCGTTAGTCACTTAGTGCCTGTCCTGCTTCTCAGATCATCTGTCGCAGTATCACAGTACCTGTGTTCAAGTAACCCTTATTTTACTTAATAATGTCCCCCAAACACAAGAATAGTGATGCCGGCAATTCTAATATTCTCTTACTCTGCCTAATTTATACGTTAAATTAAACTTCATCATAGGTGTGTGTGCATATAGGGAAAAACATAGCCTATACAGGCTTTGGTACTACCCATGGTTTAGGCATCTACTGTCCATCTCGGAACGGATCTCCCACAGATAAGGGGGGCACTACCGTAACAGATCTTCTCTCTCACCAGAAAATGAGGCTTGGATACTTGGAGAAAACATTCACATCGAATTATGCTTCTTAACTTTGGAGAGAGAACTGAAAAATCTGTCTGTTAGAGTATGTCCCTGCTCATCAAAATCCTAATTTTATGTACTTATATGGCAGTATAAGTGCATCCTTAGGAAGCAAATCTTATGGACAGAAAAGGCTGCATCTCTCTTTCCCCAGAACATGGGATTAATTTAGTCATAAGTTCATTTTTAAACTTGGAGTAGAACACAACACACTACCAGGAGAGGTGAAACACCTATGATTATAAACGCTCCACTTCGACAGCTGGAAGCTAAGGAGTAACCAAGTAACAGTAGAGAAAACAACTGCCAGCTGCAATTTTCTCTCTATTTTTTGATCCTTTTACAAGTATGTGTTGCATGTGTTTTGACTATTTTTGAAAAGGAGGGGAAAAAAAAAAAAAAAACTTGGGCAGTCTTCTCACGGAGGTTGCTATTTGCAGGCCCTTTTTCAGATGGTATCACTTCATTTAGTAAACCTCCCCTTCTTTGTAACCATTTCTGAAGAAACAGGGGAGGCAGGAGGGAGTTTCCCCAGCACCACTGACAGGCAGTGGAAATGCACAGGCGGGGGGTGATGCAGCCAAAGGCAGAGAAGTGTTCCCATACACAGGGAGGGATAAGTCCTTTGAAGGGGTTCAGGAGGGGAAACTAGCATATCCAAGCTTGCTCACCTGACCTAAACAGGCAAAAACTCAGACATAACTCTTTGGGCTCCATGCCTTTTTTCCATCCCCTTACTCTTCTCTGGGGACTTGGTGATGTGGGCCACTGGGGGCACCCGGAATGGCTGTCCTGCTCTGTGCCCTCAGGTCTCTCAGGGCCTGGAAGATGAACTCAGAGGTTTCCTTCCTCTTCATGCTAAACTCTGCAGCAGTATGAAAAGCTGAGAGAGCTGAGCGCCGCCTCAGAGAGGTATGGGGAATCAAGGGGCTCCCCCTTCGGCCAGGCAGGATGTGCTTCTCCTTGCGGCACAGAAAGCACACTGCCTATGGTCCACGAGACTTTAGAGGACCACAAGACATGTTTACATTTCTTTTAGAAGCAGAAGGGAAAAAATTAACTTTAGGCCAACGGAAATGTTTTAATGTATACTATTAATAGATCTGTCTTTAAATCATTAACTTGTAGTACTCTATGTAGGAAGGGGCCCACAAAATGCAAAGTGCCTAGAGCCCATAAATATCATGATGAGTGCCTGATTCCAGATCATCCCTGCCCCCGGGCCTTTGCAAGTGCTGTCTGGGATGCCCTGCTTCAATCTTCCCTTTATTCAGTGAATGAATAATTTCAACTCATTTTCCACCTCTTCCCTAATAGTTCCCTGATTACTCTGATTACTAACACTTTTCTCCCCCTCAGTCTGAAATTCCCCAGCAACTAGACGTCACACAATAGCCTCACACTTACCAAGTTTCTATTTCTCATGTATATTATGCCTGCTCCTTCATCCCAAGAGACAAATACTACCTCCCTCACTGCTAAGATAACAGGAAGGCCTCACCACTGTCCTCAAAATAGTCTATGTGTCTCAGCGTAGCATTCAAATGCATAATCAGATCCCCTAGTAACTCTTATATTCCCCATCCTACCCAATGGACCCTGAACCATGGCCATACCAGATGCTAACCATTTTCCAAGTATGCCTCATATTCCTCCCATATCCAGCCCTTTGCAAAAGCTGTTCCCTCAGCCAGGGATGCCCTACCCTTTCAGAGCTTCCTAACAAAGGCCCTATCCAATCCTTAAAATCCTAGTTCAGATATAACCTCTTCCAAGAGGCCTTCTCAGATGTTTCTATTGAACTATATCCCTCCCTCTCTTACTCTACCCCAGCACTTTGCATGTCTTCTGCAAGATTCATCAGAATCTGACTTCTATCAAAGGAATTTGTAGACCATGCAAGACCCCTTAGTCTGAGGGCTCCCAGAGCAGATGCTGAGACAAAGATTGAAGTCAGGGCTTCCCTGGTGGCACAGCGGTTGAGAGTCCGCCTGCCGATGCAGGGGACACGGGTTCATGCCCCGGTCTGGGAAGATCCCACATGCCGCGGAGTGGCTGGGCCCGTGAGCCATGGCCGCTGAGCCTGTGCATCTGGAGCCTGTGCTCCGCAACGGGAGAGGCCACAACAGTGAGAGGCCCACGTACCACACACACAAAAAAAAGATTGAAGTCAAAATATTTTGGGGGAGCTGACCCCAGGAGTGGGGGAAGAGGGAAGTGAGACAGGGAAGGGAAGGAAGCGAATCCTGATGCATGGTACCTTATCAAGCAAGTTACCACGGTGGCCAGCTGGAGCTCACCGCAGCTGGGGACACTCAGAGACAGAAAAGAATGTACTACAGAGTTTTCCCAATTGAGGAAGATGGGATGTTTATCTCCCAACTCCTGTCAATCACTGGTGCAGGCGAGGCTGCTCCTGAGGGGCATTAATTCTCTGACATGTCCAACCTACTTGCCACAGGCAAAGGAGCTCCAGTGGCCAAAGAAAGCTCGCAGACAAACAGGTGCAGGTGCTTGTGGCTGGCCACTGGACGGTGTGCATGGAAATCGTGAGACCTCAGGGGACACGGGAGGCCACCGACAGCTTCCGCTGCAGAGAGCGTGGACTTCTGCAGCCTCAAGCACCCAGCGGGATCCTGGGCATGCAGCAGGCATGCAGGAAGTGCTCACACAAAGGAAATCATGTTCAAGCTCCTTGAAGGCAGGGGCCACATTTGATTTTCTCAGGGCCAGGCCTCAAGATAGGTACTCAAATCATGCATGCTGGCTGAGGAACCCTGGGTGATTTAACTCACTGCCCCACCACCCAAATGAGACCATGCCAAAGGAATTCCCATCTTATTAACTCTTCTCTATTTCACAAATGCTATTTAATTCATGCAAGCAATACAGACCAGCCCTGTCCTGTGAGGTCTAACCATGAGGACAGTAATGAAGATGTAAAGAGTTAAATAGCATCTTGAGAAAAGGCACCTGTATCCAGAGGAACAATCCAGGAACACTACAGGATTCTGGGCAATTCCCTGAATTTGCAGCCTCTGGCACCTCAGCCTCCCAGGTGGTACTGGCTACACTTAGGAACTGGGATGGAGTATGTACTAGAGGTGTTCGGGGGGCCCCTGTCCCACTCCTCCAGCTTCCTTGTGACGATATCATGTCACACAGGGTGCACAGAGAAATGGCCTCAGGGCCCAACTGACATCAGACATAACCAAAGCCTCAAACAAAGAAAAATAATGTAAGCTCAGGCAACAGCATCAGGCAAGGGAGGGACAAGCCAGCTTGTCTTGCCAATTTCAGAGCAGAACAGATGTTTCTGCATCTCCAAGGTATCCGCCCTCCTAGGACACCAGACATAGGTCACCCATCAGTCATTCATCTTTATGATGAGTTGCAGCGGCCAGCACACAGTCAAGATTAATGCACATCCTTTCCAAGAAATGCTGTTTAATGGCAAGGATATGCTGAGGGTGATTGTTCATGCCAGATCATTCCAGCTGACACAACCAACCAACTTTCAACGCTAAACTAGAAAAAGAAAATCCTGCATGCTGTCTTGTTCCAAGCAAGGCACAGAGTAACCCATGGACAGTGTAGGAGTTGAACCTCGCCTGGCTTAGTTTGATGAGACCTGGCCACCTGGGGACCTGTCCGGAGACCGGGGATTTACAGGCTTGACCCAGCTATGATACCCTTCAAGCACTATGGCTAAAACAGCAAGGAAACCAGTACCCAGGAGACCTGGCTTCTACTCACAGTTCTGCTCCCTGATGATAACACCCTGAACAAATCACTTCTTCTTCCTGGGCCTCGATTTCCCTTTCTAGAAATTTAAAGGATAATCTCCAAGTCTCCCCTTACAGCTTTAACGCTACATAAAAGTCTAAAAATCCTCATGCTAGAGTGTATAATGTTAACTTTCATTCCCGGGGTGACAGCAAGAAACTGGGCGATAGCATGGAAACCTTCCAAAATGTTAACACCACCACTGACATATTTTCATCTGGATAAGGGGAACTGTCCTACTGCTTTTTGGTCCCCGGAACCTTTAGAACTAAAATGTTTCCATGGAAAACTGCTTTATAGTTTAATTAGAAAAAGAAGTCAGCAAAGGAGAAAAATAGAATTTGAACACAGCTCTTTAACGTGAAATTGATTTTATTCCATCTCTAAGAGCCACATAGGAATTACTTTGACCACCAGAGGGCTTTCCACACTGCCGCAATGCATGAATAAGACATAGGTGGTAAAATTAAAAAATAAAAAGTTCCAAGTTACATTGTCTAAGGCCATAAAGGCCTGGGGGCTGAAGTGAAAAAAAAGAAAAGAAAAGAAACACACACACACACACACACACACACACACACACACACACACACACCTGAGTTTCTCCTAACTAACTAGGATGCACTTCTTTATAAACATGATGAGGAAAACTTCCCATCTCTCCTAAGTTCCAGAAAACCATCAGAAGAATTTGGTGCATAGAACCAAAAGGAAATCACAAATTAGCTTTCAGAGGTTCCAGAGCCTTGTTATGAAGATATCATTCCCCAAATGTGGAGCTAGTTTCTAGTATCCTTTTGCTCGTTCAGTCAAAATATAGACGTACTCCCAAATATATCGTGTTTTTAACACATGATTTGGGGATAGCCAACACTGTTGAACATTCACCACATGACAACTTTGTGAATATGTATATTATTAACTTTGTGCATATTAACGTGTTCAATTCTCCAAAACTCCTATGAGATAGACACCATTATTATCCCTGTTTCACATACGAAGAAACTGAGGCAAAAAGAGGTTAAAGAATACGTGAAAGGTCAAGCAGCTAGTAATTGTGAAAAAAAAAAAAAAGTTCAGGAATAACACTATCCACTCAACAACAAGAAAACTTCCAGTGACTACAGATAAGTGCTCTCTAAAAAGAGGCACCATGCACCATAACCTATAGAATGCAAAAAAATAATAATCAGTGAAAGAACAGTGTACCTCTGGGCTTGCATCTGTCTCTGTGGGTTCTTAGATAGCATTCCACAGCCCCCAGGGTTCCACACAGGCATCTCCCAGAGGGGCCCAAGGGGGTGCCAAGGGAGGCTCTGTGAGCCTACAGGCCCCGTTTTCTACCTGAGTCTCTTCAGTTATTTTCTATTTTATGAATTGGAGATTTCCACATATGATTTCATTTAGAAAAAAAAGATTCTAGTAATATTAAAGTTTAAAATCTGCTATTTCACAAGACGTTTCAGGAAAAAATAGTTCCCTCTTGGGTTCTGTTCTCTGAAACCCATTTTATAGCACTTGCTACACTAGGGTGAAATATTTCATCTTGTGTAGCTCCTTTACTCTATGGTTGAGCTCCTGAGGTCAGGAATAGTTGTTGTTGTTTTTTTAATCTTTAGGCCCCAACCTTTAGCCTAAGATTGGGCCCAGAGTAAAATTTTTAACAAATATTTGTAGGATGAATAAATAAAGTGGCAGGTAAGGTAAGGCTAGCTGCTGTGATAAACCATGAAATCTTAGGGACCTAACAGAACAGATGGTTATTTCTTTCTCATAAAAAGTCCAATCTAATAGGTGTCTAATAGGTGGCCTTCCACACAGTGACCCAGGGACCGAGGCTCCTTCTATGTTGTGACTCTACCAACCCTTATCCCCCAGGGTCCTCTCCTCTCACTGGCAAGTGGGCACAGAGAGCATGCGGAGCCTGTACTAAGAGCCGTCACTGGCTCTACTTGGAGCAAGAGTGGGTGTGGGAAGGGGCAGTCCCAGCAACAAGTCTTCACTTTGTAAGAAGAATGTACTGGTGGTGGACAGCTAGCCAGCCCCCTGTTCCACAATGACTTCAAGAGAGAGAGAAGCCTGAAAGCAAGACCCAGTGCATAAGACATGCCTCTTAAAGAAAAGAATAAGAGTCCTTAACCACTTCCAACCTAAAAATACAGCTATAGAGATACAAAATTACAATCTCTCGTAAGGAATTTTCATTGCATTTTCCCATCACAAACCAGGCTCGCTACCTATTGGTATACAAATGGCCAGAAACTAAAATAGGGGTCAGCCGAGAGTCAACACTCTTATCATTTACAGGGTGTGTGGTTCTGCTGGTGGAGAGAAAACAAAACTGGAAACGAATGCCTTATTTTGAGAGGCCTCAATGCAACACTGTGATATGCAGAAAAGCCAAGAGCCCCAAGGCTGGCCATTTCCAGTATCCACATAGGTGATCAATGGTGGGCCAATCAATCAAGTTCCCTGTGCCTCAGCTCCCCTCAGTTGTCAAAAGGAAAAGACAATACCTGTCTTTCCAAAATGTCCCAAGTATAAGGATCATGTAACAACAGCTATGAGGAGTGTTTAAAATACTTAAAATCCTCCAAAAACACAAGGCATAAGGTCTGTTACAGAGTTGTTTTCCAGCTAAGTGGAGATTCCTCCAACTCATCACCACAATGGGTGACATGCTTCTAAAAACCTCCGCCTCATTCAGCCCAGTGTTTCCACTTTCACCTCTCCAAGAGTCATGCCCAACTCCACTGCCCAGAATCAACGTGTTACCGTGAGAGAATCCCTGGATCTGAACGAGCACACCTATTAACTGGGTACAGAACACCCTGGAGGCCGAAGCAGGCGCCTGGGTCCTTCTCCTGAGACCTAAGTTCCGATTCCCAAGTCTGAGCCAGGGGTGTTAGTTAGAAAGAGAACTCGGGTCACTGTGGTGATTCTGCCCTCCCTCTCCACGTGTTTTAAACAGACCATGTGGGAGGTACGGATATTAAAGGCAGTTCTACTCCGACGTTACTGTAAAGTACAGCAGAGTACCAGGCAATCACTCTTTAATGTCAGCCATAACCTTCATAAATGGGTTTGTAATGAGAAACCCTTGTTTGTCACGGAGAAGGTATGATTGATGTGGCCTGTGAGTGAAATGAAGCCGTCTGTGAGTGACCGTCTCAATAACATGAACAGCTGCCAAATATTCATTTAGCTGAATGAGTTTAGAAAACTTTGAGCAGATTGCTTTCACAAGGCTGCCTTCAACAAAAGGAAACATAATTAACGAGCTAATATCAGCATGTGTCTGGCTAAGCTAATGAATATCAAATTACACAGAAACCTGTATAAATCATCATTACCCTGAATTTTAATTGAACTTGCAATTAAACATGACAAATTTTATATACACTAAACCTTTAATTTATACTTTCAAATAAGGAATAATTTATCATTTTTAGTATTTCATAGTTAATTTCCCAATATGTGCACTTCTAATTAACAAGGACAGATAGGCATTTAAAAAAACACACACACTCTCTCTGCTATGGCTCCCTTCATAACAACAACTTTCCCTTTTGTACATATTAGAAACTCTACCTCCAGGAGTTTGAATGCCAAAGGACCTACTTGGGTATTCAAGGAAAGACCTTACAGCTACAGAGAACAAGGTGGAATGATTTCCCCTTCTGCTTCTCATCTCTCCCCTGGAAAAAGAGAGATTAAAAGGGCCAGACCATGTTAAAGCGACTTGGCCGGACATCTCAATTACCGCTTCGACCTTGCACCCCAAACTCCAGTTACGTTCAGAACACAGGGCCTCTTTGCTGAAAGTGCAAAGCATCTTGTGTTTCAAAGCGGCACCACCTTAGAAATAAACTGTCTCGCTCTGGCGTCAATGCCAAGCCTATTTGTTTTACCTGGCCAGCCGGTAATGAGCTCGCTTCGTGGATGGATTTGTATTTTATTATTATAATTACGCCACCATTATAAACATACCTCGAGCAACCTCAGCATAAAAGGCAAGGAATGTTATTAAAACATATATATAAACACACGGGGAAACAAGACAGGAATGTAAAAGGGCTGCAACAGAAACTAATTGGGTTTGCGTTTTTTGTTAATCCCAGTCTATTAATATGGTAAGCAGTGTGGTCTAGGGAGCTGCATGCTGGGAACCTGGAGATGACAGTTGTATACCAGGTTTGGCCTCTAATTGGCTGTGTGACCAGAAGTAAGATGTTTCACCTCTCTGTGCCTCTTTGTTCTCAGGGGCAAAACAAAGATAATGGAGGTAATTGTGATTGCTTTAAACATGCGAAAATAATTTTTTAAAAAAACACTATAAAACAAAACAGTATCATCATTCTCTAGCTATAGAGGAGAAGACAAACCAAAAAAGCAGATGGCCGATGATACTCTTGTATGCATCATACTTTTAAACTCAATGATCACATTAAATATTAGCGATTTACTTCCTATTTTCTCATTTGATATGTGAAGGAGGCTAGACAGGTATTATCAGCACCATCTGAAAGAGGAAAAAAGCAGAGTCGTGGAGAGGCCCATTCTGGGATTAGAACTGAGACTCAACATCTTGGATGAGGCTCTTCTGACCTTAGCATGCTGCCTTCTTGCACTCTCCCTTAGGAAAAGCCTGGAGAATGTATGATGAGATCAAAAACACCTTTGGCTAGTGGGACCTCAGTGACAAGCACAGCAACCAGCCCTCCCAGACCTATCCTGATCAGACGGATGGCTCAGCTGAATGTCTAAGGTCTGGAGAGGAAATAGGCACCACTTCCCAAAGGCAAACTTGAAGAAGGCATGGAGTCAACGGCACAGATACTACCTATGCAAAGCCAAAAAAGTGAGGACATACATCCGCCAGATGAATGAGGCCAGAGAACATGAAAGACACCAGAAATAGAAAGGAAAAGAGTTTTTTAAGGGCCACTCTAACTACCCCCTTTCATTGCAAACCCAAAGGTTCTCGATTAGACTGAAACAAAAGAAGCTGGGGTGGGAGTCAGTTAAGGGAAATGGGAAAAAAGAGTCTTTTTAAAAAATTAATTACTGTTTCATTTCAATTGCAAATTCTCATTTTTGTTTCTAGAGGTCCCTTGACCAAAGGAAACTGAAAAGCAATGAGGCAGCAAAGAACTGGGAAGTTGAATGCATTTTCTAGAACACAGTGCTTACCTGTGCCTACAAAGCAAAGGGACAAATATTTTCACACATTATCAGATAGCTGAGTAAAACAGCCTCCACCAGAATTTACAACTGAAGGCTACCAGAATTTACAACTTGTGAAATTGTGCCTGTCCGTATTTTCTCATTACTCTGGGGGCAGGCCACAGCCAACATCGTCCTCAATGGTGAAAAACTGAAACCATTTCCACTAAGATCAGGAACAAGACAAGACTGCCCACTCTCACCACTATTATTCAACATAGTTTTGGAAGTCCTAGCCACAGCAATCAGAGAAGAAAAAGAAATAAAAGGAATCGAAATTGGAAAAGAAGAAGCAAAGCTGTCACTGTTTGCAGATGACATGATACTCTACATAGAGAATCCTAAAGATGCTACCAGAAAACTACTACAGCTAATCAATGAATTTGGTAAAGTAGCAGGATACAAAATTAATGCACAGAAATCTCTGGCATTCTTATACACTAGTGATGAAAAATCTGAAAGTGAAATTAAGAAAACACTCCCATTTACCATTGCAACAAAAAGAATAAAATATCTAGGAATAAACCTACCTAAGGAGACAAAAGACCTGTATGCAGAAAATTATAAGACACTGATGCAGATGGAGTGTGCACTTTCTTTTTCCTTTTCTCCACCCCCCGCTTCCACTGTCTCACTACTTCCTAGTTAAACCTTGTCTCAAGTTATCAACACTCTCTGGAGAGATAAGGCTCCTCTCACTTACAAGCTGTCACTAATAATCGAACTTTCAAGACTCCATCTCAAAGAGAGACTCCCCGAGCCACGCAGGTCATGAGAATTAACTGCCACCAGTCCTTGCAGAAAACTCAGCTCATCAATCTATAGCTTTCTCATCATAATTAGAATAACGACTTTAAAAATTTGGGCTGATGTTGACTTGGTCTCAGGCTGCAAAGAGTGCTGATTAAAATCTTGGTGTGAAAGTTAATGATAAGTGCTGGTGGCGTTGCCGTGGAGACAGGGACAAACAATTCCCTCGCTGTGACATTTTCAATGTCCTGGAGAAGAAAAACTGTCCTCTTTAGTGTGGCAGCATAAGAAGCTTATTTATGGCTACAGGGCTTGGTGGATTGATGACTGTCGTAACATACTGTCAAATCCTTTACTGACACATTCATTTTTTTGGAGCCCCTGGTGCAGCAGAAATAAAATAATAAAAACAAAACCAGAGGGAAAATTCTCCAGCAGATCAGAGACGGCCACCAGTGGACCTTCCTTTTGCTACAGGACCTCAGAATTAATAGACAAAAAGACTTTGGTCTTCTTGGCTCCGTGGCCAAGGAGAAAAGATGGGCATAACTGAAAATTGCTGTGTAAGAAAGAGCACTATTGAGGCCACCCAATCAGCCCAGGAATGTTTGTGATCAGAGTAAGCTATTTGTAAATATCCAAGATTACTATGAATAAGTATTCTCTCCCTATTTGTCTTAGAGGATAATGGCTTAGAAAGCTAAGGAAGGTTTTGGAAAATTCTGCCAGCCAAAGGGACCAACTAGTACAGCTCTTGTTGTCATTACAGAGCATCAGAGAGCATGCCAGCCATGGTGCCCACTTCAACGTTCAATATAGGGCTATGAGTCCCTGAAATCTGTGGACAGCTTCATGCTCTACAGAACCCGTTCACATTCACCATTTCCTTTGCTCTTCGTTGCAAAGCAAGCATCATAATCCCCATTCCCTTGATGAGAAGACTGAGGTTCGGTGCGTTTTGAGCGCCATTCCCGAAGAGTTAAGTGGCTAAGCAGGGACTCCCAACCTCAGTCTTTACAGGTCACAGTGAGTAACCAGTCACTGCTTCAGACCAGCAAGCCAGCCCCACAAGTTCTGAACCAGTTTCAGTGGGGTCTGTGAAAAGCTTTTGGTTGGCTCTACAAAGTGGCTGCGTTTCCACAGCAGATAAAGGGACTCTTAGCGATCGCAGCTAGTCCATAGACTGCTCCAGGCTGTGGCATTTTTCTGGTTCCTTTCATTCAAGGATCCTAGTCATCATCATTATTATTGTTGTTGTTATTAATAATGATAATGAAATAAACTATGCAAATGTGGGGAATGGCTTTAGCCCTAAAACGCATGCAGTAATGTGGTAATTTATCCAATAATGTAATCGCAAAGTGATTTTATTTGCTTTTATGGCTCCTTTCTTTCAGAGGAGCTGGGCATCAATAATGGTGATAGTAATGAAATCAACTATGCAAATGTAGAAATCGTTTCTACCCTAATGTACCAATTTAGCCAGCGAAGGGAATTCAACATAGTCTGATGGGCTTCCCGACACCCAGGGTGAGGGTTTTGATACTGACCTGTGCCCAGTTACCCAGATGTCATGATTAGTTTTCTAGGAGCATGGACCTGTCAATATCCATTTGATAATGACCAACGCCTTCACTCCACGGTGAAAGATTCAGGAAATGTCCTTAATGATTTAAATACAGAGAGTGACTTTAACATGCGAACAAGATACGTTCATTTGGACGGAATTCATTTTGTAGGCAGAAGCCCCACGAAAGGGCCCTGTGGCCCGTAGGGACTGCCTGGGGTAGTCAGCTAAAACAGACCCTCCTTGGGTCCAGCTGTTTCAGAAAAGCTGGAGACAGCTCTCTGAGGGATGGATGCCCTCTGCCAGATTCCACCTTTTATCTGCCTCTCTTCTGGTTTCAGTGGGGTCACGTCTCTGGCTAGATGGTAGGAACTCTGAAGGACCCCAGAGGAGGGTCAAAGGAGGCCAGGAGTATACCATCCCCAAGAGCCGCCGGGGGAGGCTGGGGTAGCCACCTCTCCTAAGGTCAAGGTATTCACTCCTCACTTCTCCTCCACAGAATCTGTAATACTTGCTGCCTGATAAGGAGGAAAGCAGCATGGAAAGAACAGGATACAAGTAAGACCTGGATGGCCCAGAACATTCAACAGATCTCTATCTAGTACTTATTATGAGTTACACATTTGAAAATCTGTGAGATCCTTGAAGATGGAGATCTTATTTTTCTCTATGTCTCCAGAGCTTGGCACAGTAAGTGTTCAACAGATGTGGGAATAAATGAAGGAATGAAGAAATAAACAACAGAAGAGAACAAAGTAGTGAGACTCTAGTGAGAGAGCACTCCAGACGTACACACTCAGGTACTCAAAAGTAAAGAAAATACATGCGCAATACTGCTCTTAGATCCAAGTAACCAGAGCCCTTGACCAAGGTCAAGCACTTCAGAGGGCCCAGCTCTGATCCTCCTCCACCTGCTACGAGACAAGGAGTCCATGGGCCTAGGGCTTTTCTACCCTGGAGCCTATTCCCTAGTTAGTAGACCATGTTACAGATACTCCAAACCCCCAAATTCCCTTTATAAACAGCCCTGAGCATCTTCCTAGGGCCTGCAAGCACCTCTTCTCTGGGTTCTACCTCCCAGCAGTGGAGGGTACCACCAGGGACTGTACCTCTAAGTCCAAGCAACAGCCAAACAGCAGCTGCTGGTGGGTGCAACTTGGGTGGGCAGGCTGGGTGTCCATATGCGTATCTGCAGAGGCCTCCTGCAGAGGAGAATGAACTCAGGGGTAAAAAGAGAAGGGAAGGGACTTCATTTGTACTCTCACCCTGAGCCTTACAAATGTTAGGGATAGACATGTATATGGATATTCATGTCCATCCTTTAGTTTAATTTGTCTGGTATCAATTTGGGTCAAAACCCTGGGGCTGGTGAGGGATACCTGCAGCATGAGAAAACGCAATTACTTTCTCAGTCTGCAACTAACTGATGACTTATGAGGGAAGAAAAGGACCGCATGAAAAACCTCAGGTTCTAAACAGATTGTCAATATTTAAATAAATAAATAAAAAAGGAAACTCTGGCAGTCAGTCCTAATTAATTCATGGCAATCAGCTTCCCTTGTTCTATTAGTTACCATTATAGCAACACATTCTTGAACAAAATACCAGAAGCTTTCATTAGAATCATTAACATAATCTGATAACTGATGGTATTTGATTTCTGACTTCTGTACTTTGATTTGAGGCTTGGTACGAGATGTAATCTCATTGATTGTCTGGTGGGTTTTTTTTTTTTTCTTCTCCACCCCCCCCCCCCCACCATGAAGACTTCACATGACATTTCTTTGTTAACTGTAATTAATGTTCACATTTGTCACGAGTTGTATTATTTGGAAAAGCAGTCGTGATGATAAAAGATGTGACAAAGACACACACATGTCTTCTTATCCAAAATGGCTTTATCCTAATTTAGGTTTGGGGGTAAAAATAAATGAAATAAGTCAAGCATGTATTTGTTTTCACAGTCAGGATGGATTGTTTAAAGTGGTGCCTCTTGGAGAAACCAATGCAATTAGCTTTCTCCATTAAAAAAAAAAAAAAGTGTCATTAAGGCATGAGTGAAATCCAAAAAAGACGAGGAAATTTGAATTGCGGTTGAACAAGCCAGACTGTAAATCTGTCTCACTTCCATTGACCACAGGGGCTAGAGAACAGAGGCTGTACCCAGACCACTGGGGTTCAAAGTGACTGACACAGAGACAGAAACAATCGCTCTAACTTCTCTCCCTTCCTCCCCCTCTCTCCCACCCCCTTTCTGCCTCTTTTTCTCATTATCTTGAATTTTCCTCTGTTGACCAATGGAAAAGATACCTAAGCTCCACGTAAGTAATCACATAAGTATTCCAAGCCAAGTGTTACTTTTTTGACTTGAACGTCAGACACCATATATGAGGGAACTTCTGGACAAACATGCTTATCAAAGAGGTACTTTCTTGTTCAGCCGACAAGACAAACTTGAGGTCTTTTGTAGGAGGACTTTATGATCTCTATGTTTATGATCTCTATGGGCATAAAGGTAGGCAGGCAACAGGGTTCTGTTTATTGTAAAAGAAAACACAGAGGTGGGGGAAGGGGGAAACTTGTTCCAAGACACCCAAATGCCCATTAAGATTCAGAGTTGGAGTGGATCTGTGGAGATGCCCGCTTAGCCTGACAGAAATGTCCTTGGTGGGTACGGGAAGCACCATCTGTGTACACGGACCGCTCCAGGGGGTCAGTGCATGAGTAGGGTATGCTGTGCTCACATTGCTGAAAAGTGGCCTAAATCCATCTCCCCTTGCCTACCCTCCCCACAACCCAGTCTCAAAGGGGTTTCCTCCATCGTGTACTAATGGTCTGCAATTTATTTTAAAGAGGCTATTTTGATCCTCAAGAAGTACTTAGGGGAGCCAGGAACCATAAACACCTCCTTTTTAAAAAATTTGTTTCCTTTTTCCCAGCCTGTAATTTAACTCTGACTGGCACCATTCAAATCAAGTGTTCCAAGCACAGACTCCCATCAAGTCAGCTCCAACTTGGAGCACATTTTTACGACCAAGTTAGAAATCCCTTAAAACAAGGTTTTCGGAGGGAAACGTTTGACAGACTTAACTCTTGTGGTGCAAATATGCCACAATGACATAGCAATTAGTTATTCAAAATACGGGAAGGGATTACAAGCTTTTTCAAGTCGTTTCATAAATATGTCCTCTTCTGGTATACAATCAGTAATTATACCATTCTTACTCAACTGTAAACTTCCTGGGTATGATTTATATCTCATTGAAATCAACACAAAAGTATTTGTTTTCTCAAAGGAAGGGCCCCGGCTCTAATCTCCAAGGCTCACACACATCAAAGCCCAAGAACTACTGTTCTGCCTCACCAATGTAAATAAAATCATACACAAATGTTTGTGCAAATTAATAGAGAGAGGTCTGTCAAGAAACATTTATCTTCTGGGCCTGATCTGGATTTACGCAGCATTACCCTAACAATATTACTGGGAGGGAGGTGAGTCAACCATGCACCACTAAAGAAGAAGATGCAACCAAAGGCAGTTCTCCTGGACTCTGTCCTTGTCCCTGCAGAGTAAGTGCTTTGGGAACATCCAAGCCTGAGTGGAATTGGGTACAAAAGCCAAGGGTGGATGCTTCATCCATCCCCCCTCTCTACTCCATCCCAAAATCCAAGAAGTTGCAGTGGTTGGCCACTCTTAGAAAGGAAATGAAGATAAGACAACACCTCTGGCTGAATGGATGTCCTTTACAGCAAGTCCCACAGGTCCTGGTTTTGGCCCTGCAGGTAACAACCATCCACAAACTGCCCGTGGACAAGCCACCCAGGTGAACATGAAAGATGGGTTTACACTGCAGCACCAGGAGTAAGACAAGCTACAGGAAAACCTTCCTAACACTAGCTCATCTGAACCATTTTAGTCTTTGCCTTTGCATAGCATGCTAGGCATACCCTTGTCCCAGAACTCAACATACAACACAGAAATGGTTCGTTTCAACGTCTGCTTTCTCTACTGGATTTTACACTTCTTCATGGCTACACCAGGTCTGATAAGAAACGTTTGCTGAAGATTCTGAACCAAGTTTGGAAGAAGCATCTCTACTGGAAAAGTGAGCACCAATTTGTTGGAGAGGGTTGGAGCTCTTGAATTATTGATCTACCACCAAAGATGAGATCTCCTTCAATATTCTTTGCACTTGAATCTTTTTTTTCTTTTTTTTTTTTTGCGGTACGCGGGCCCCTCACTGTTGTGGCCTCTCCCGTTGCAGAGCACAGGCTCCAGACGCGCAGGCTCAGCGGCCATGGCTCACGGGCCTAGCCGCTCCATGGCATGTAGGATCTTCCTGGACAGGGGCATGAACCCGTGTCCCCTGCATCAGCAGGCGGACTCTCAACCACTGCGCCACCAGGGAAGCCCTGCACTTGAATCTTTTACTACAAGTGTGAAGTCAAATCACACTGCATCTGAACCAGACTTAAGCCCAAGCGGCAGGAGGGCACAACCCAGCCCTTCTGTCCACCTCTGTGTAACAAATGCCCAGCACACCGCCAGGCATATAGTTTGTCCTCATAAATATTTCCTATGTGGAAAGATGCATAGATAAATGATTTTAGCATTTCCTAAGTCAATGTTTCCAAAAGTATTTTCACATCTGATCTCCTACACTGTCCCCAAATCCTGCCACAACAGCTGTATTTCAAGATGAATGCTCTGGACCAGCACACCCCTATTTAAGATGTGTGAGCAGGCCAAGCCCAGAAGGAAGTTGCACCCCTCAAGTTATCGATGAATTATTCTGTAACTTGGGATATATTTTCCCATAGAAGCAGATTTATAAAGCATGGTCAGGTTTCATAGGGACCCATGAAGCCTTTTACCTTGGACATTTCTTAAGTTTCAGACTATCCAAAACCTGAAATGACTTTTTTTTCTTGTTTTGGGGAATTCCCCATTGTGTGAGGTCTTGGAGTGGGCAGTGGTCGCTCCAAGTCCCAGCAGAAGCTCGTGAATCGGTATCTCCCCTCTCCCTGCCTCCCTGACAGTCAAAAAGCATGGGCACGTCCCTCGGCTCAGTCTTTGGACATCTCCCACCCGGACTCAGAATCAGGAACAAATGAGACAAAGGCAAAGGGTGGTGACCACTCATTTGCAACAGAGCGACATCAAACACTGGAGGCTCGGGTCCTGACCTCCAGAACGTTTTCTGCAACTTCTGAACCTGCTGTGATATGTGCTCCTTCCCTTCACCAGGCCCTCCAGCCCACAGCCCATTCTGAGAACCTTGTGTGTAATGGATGCCCGTTTTTGGTGTTCTCTTGTTTGTCTGGTTTTTCTTTTTTGGAGTGGGGAGGTGATTAAGAGAGCAAGAGGCAATTCCTTTTGTTTGCAACAAAGAGTCTTTACCGGTACCCAACGGACAAGACCAAATTGGGGTACATCTGCCTTGAAAAGTAGTAGGAAGAAGTGCTCTAGCAAACTGGTCCATAAATTCCATAAGCCAAGAAGAGGTTTCGCTTTTTTCCCTGAATGTGAGTGTGTACGGACAGACCATTCTGATCAGAAGGAGATGGGCTGACCTTAGGAGATCCGTTATCCTGCCCCAACTGACCTAGGCAACTACTGATAAATTCCTCCATCACTTTAGCCTCAGTTTCCCAAGCTGTAAAGTGAAAGGACTGACCAGATGATCCCTGAAGTTCCTGACAGCTCAAGGATATCATAAATCTAAGGTTTGGCGAAGGTGAGGAAGAAATACTTTAGGACTAGGAGGCATTTTCCAGGCTTTTTGTCAACTCAGAAATTTCTAATCACCCACAGTCTTACCCCCACCCTTTCCAAACATCAGAAGAACAGTGTCAGGACAGCGTACAGAAGCGTATGTTCCCCCACTTATGCGAGGGTGTTGACCCTAGACCACGATCTTGATTAGAAAACGAAACGAAAGAACCCTGTAATGTTAAAGGCCTAATTAAATCTGTCCTTAAATCAAACTCTTCAACTTAACCTTTGGTTCTAGGGAAAGAATTGTTGATAGAGAATCCTGCTACTCATTGGAGAGCCATTACCCATTCCAAGAGGCATATTTAAACTCATTACTACCCCAAACACATAGCTAGATATTCTTATTATACATGGGGGAGAACGGCCCCTGGTTCAGAGCAAGGCTGGGTATCTGCTAATGTTGAATACATTTCAGCTTTTCTACGGTAAGACCTTAATTTCAGAGATTTATAACCAGTGTAAATCTGCCCTGAACAGAAGCCTGACACAAAATTACTTTGCCCAGTAGCAATTTTTTAAAGTTTTGGACTAAGTGCCTTTTATTCAACTTTAAACCCCCCCAAAAAATGAAACAAAGCAAAGCACCATAAGAACTACCTTTAGGCTATAAATATTTTCAATCTCTCTCCCTCTCCCTCTTCCTCTCTCTCTGTCTCTCTCTCTCCCTCTCTCTCTCTCTCTCACACACACACATACACACAAGTGCAGGCATGCACACACTTCATGCTCCCAGAATTATCAGTTTTCTCCTTGGGTAGCAGGGTCCATGCCTCAATGCAGGTGCCAACAAGGGAGAAGGGGGCTGGATAAATATTCAGTGAGAAGACTGATTTCAGAAGCTTGCAGCCCAGCCTGATTCCTGTAACCATGGGCTCAGCCCTTTATATGCAATCATCACCCTCATATAACATCCAAGAAGTCACGGTCACTTTGCTCAATGAAGAATCTATGATGGGGGCACATTCTCAACACTTACATAGGAGTCAGCCAGGAGGACACTACGGGCCCACTGGCCCCTAATACATGCCAGGGATAACAAGAAGGTCTGTTTCAGAGGCAAAAGACGGTGAAGAGGGGGAAATCACAATTAAAAGGGAAAAAATCATCAGTAAACAGCTGAATGCACTAGGCACTGTTCTAAGTATATTACACATATTAATGTACATAATCATCATCCTAAACCCACAAGGTAGTTGAGACTGTTTTCCTTATTTTCAGATGGAGAAACTGAGAAATAGGTTAAATAAATCACCCCACATCATACAGCTAACAGGTGATAGAACCAGAATTGGAACCCTAGCAGCTCCTGAGTGTGTCTCCATTAATGCCAAAGTATTCATTCCAAATAGTGCTATCTTTATTTCCTTCCAATGCCTATGAATTATTATAAGAATGAGAATTGTAATGGTAATAATGGCTGGAATTGGTGGAATACATATTATGTACTTCACACACGCTTTATATCCGTTAGCTCAATCTTTGCAGCATTCTGATGAGAGTGATGCTTTTATCATCCTCAATATACAGATGAGACTACAGATGCAGCGGTTATGTGAACTGCTCAAGCTCACAAAGTTGTTAACGAGAAGACTGGAACTCATACCACATCTGTCTGACTCAAAACCCAGTCCTCTACCCATTTTACAATACTCATTTCTCAGTCTCTGTTTTTTTGTTTTTGTTTTTTTAGTGAAGTGCATGTGGCGCTACTATGCTAGCAATTTCCTATTCTCTCTTCTCTCATGTGTTCTGAACACAGACCCACTATTTCAGCAAGGCTCTCTGCTGTCCTCCATGTGCCATTCTAAATCCTGCTCCATTCCTTTATGCAAATCCCCAGTGGGGATTTTTGTAAGCATGCTTGGGCTATTCCAACACCATGCAACACTCGAAGTTCACTCTTTAGATCACATATCTCAGTTTCCCACTTCCAGTATCACTGCCAAAGTCTTAGGAGTTAGAAGAGCCTATAGCAGAGTGTAATCAAGCAGTTCGGCTTGAATCCAGACTCTGATACTAGCTAGCTATGTGACCATGGGCAAGTTACTTATCTGCACCTCAGTTTCCACATCTGTAAAATGGGCATACTATGAGTACCTACTTCATAGTTTTTGAAGATTAAACAACATGATATATGTAAAGGACTTAAGACGGCAACTGGCACACAGTGACGGCTCAATCAGTGTTTGTTTTCGTGGATAGTGGTGTGTTGGGAAACAGCCTGGGTCGTAGCTCATCTCTGCTTCCCTGAATCCACTCAGCACCTGACAGTTCAGCTTAAAACACTTTCCTCAAGTTTCTAATTGGCTCAAAAGCTCCCCATTATTAGTGAAAAAAGTCCAAATACTATTTGAAAGTGATTTCACATAAAGTATGGTGGTGACCACAGGATTTCCTCCATAGCTTTCAGGATAAAATCCAACCTCCTCTCCAGGACTTCAAATTCTTCTGAAAGCTTCTCCTTTCCCACTGGATTTCCATTCTTCCTCCAAACAAGCCCCACTCACCAACCCATCCAGGGCAGGGGACAACAATCATTGTACCAAGGAGTCTTGCTGCGCCCATCCTGCATCCTTCTCATGCCAGGCTGTAACTCCCACCTCTATCAATACACCCAAATTCTACCTGTCCTTCCAGAGCAGTGGTTCTTATGCCTCATTATGCATCACAATAAAAGTCAGGGAAATTTTAAAACACACAGATACCCACTGGGTCTGGGACGGGGCCCAGGCATCCTTGTTTTCAAGGCTGCCCAGGTGATTCTGATATGAAGCCAAAAGGATCACATATCCTCATGGTGCCTGGAAGCTCTGTCACTTCTCCTGCTTTCCAATTAACACTCAGCATTATTTTGTAGTTTGGCATTTCATGTGGGGTATCCTGCCTTCCCAACTAGACCAGGAGCTCTCTGAGGGCAGGAAGTAAGCCTAACATGTTTATAAATACCTGGACCAATGTTGCACCCCACTCCGAGGTAGTCATATATATTTGTGATGTGGATTTTAGTTCTAATTCTCCAGAGAACATAATTTCATGGCAGACAGAGATGAATGACACATATTTGGGTATCGTCTCAGTGATGCCCAGCACCAACGGAGCACTCAATAACTATCTGGGGACACAACCAGCAAAAAGTAGGTGCTCACAAGTTACTGGAAGACTATTTGCATAATTAGGTCATCACTAAGAAGTCAAGGTACACGCTGCTCAACATACATACTATACAAACGACATCAGTAACATAGTTTCCACCACATGAGTTCAATCCAGTGAACCTTTCCTGAGAACCAGCAATCAAGATACTGAAAGGAACTGGCTACCCTGAGTGGCAATGGCAGTGGTTCTTAATCTGTGTCAGGCATCTATGATGTCTAACCATCATCCAATGGTCTGTGCCGCTCGGTTCCTTCTGGCTTAGGGCTTCATGTCTCCATCACTCACAGCTCTCCGAAGGGGGCTCTGAACTGAAGCCAAAGAGAAGTCTGGCCAGATGTGCTCCTTAGGCTTCCTTGAATCTTTAAAAATGATCCATGCTTTAAAGGTTAAGAGCTGATCTGTGGCCCCTTAGGCCCCTGAGAAGCAAACCACCCCAAGACCAGTGAGTGGGGCCATGGGAGCAGTCTAAGCCCTGACCGAAAGCTTCCCTCCGGGCTGGCCACAGGTGCCAGAGGCAGAATTTTAAGATGAGTATGTGATCCATTATCGGCTGCTATTACCGTCCTTCCATAGCCAAAAGCAAGAGTCTATTAAACATAATACATAAAATAACATTTAGTAAGGAAATCTGTATAATTACTTAGTAAAAAGGACATTGAGTCAGGTTCTAAGCCATTGCCCTGAATTGGGAATGGTATTACTTATGTCTTAAGTTAAATTGAGTAAAACTTCCTAAGCACTCCCTTAAAGAACACCTGTTAGTAATGAGTTGGACTATCTCATCTATCCTGCTTTGTGCTGAAGTCCTGGAGAGTAAGCCAAGATTAGCGACCCGCCCAGCACCCCCCTGCCCCCCGCCAAACCACAGCTCTCGGGGCTGAGCCAGCTCAAGGTGACAAGCTCATTGGGGCCAGCATGGAGGAAGAGTTCCCCTAGTGTGCACTGGAATTGGTACAAACAGACAGAAGCCCATGAGTTCAATCGATAACATATTTTCTTCCCTTTGCTGCCATTGATGGACAGGAAAAAGCATTCACATTTAGAGTAGGCAGAGAAGATAATGAGTGAGTACACAGTATGGAATCAGAGAACATTAGAGCTGATTAAGTTCCAGTAATAACACCATGATCACCAAAACCCGATGATTGCCAGCATCACACTAATTCCTGCCATGTGTCTGGCGCAGAATAGAGTGATCTCATCCACCCCGTGACTTCAAGTATCACCTACATACTGATATAAACTCCAAGGTTCCGTCCCCAGGCCTGACCCCTCCCCAGGAAGCCCTCCCAATTCAGTTACCTTCTTGACCCCTCCACGTGGATGGCTAACAGGCATCTCAAATTTAACACATCCAAAACCTAACTAGTGATTAGCCCAAGCCCACTCCCTTGCAACAACAAATGGCACCTCCCTTCCTCCCGTTGTCCCTGTCTGACTCTCACGTGGCATTTCTAATCAGCAAATCCTTTCAACTCTTCCTTCAAAATATCCAGAACGTGACCAGGCCTCACCACCCTAAGGGCAACCACCCTAATCCACATCAACATGAACTGTCATGACGGTCCCCCTGTTTCCACTTTATCTTCCCTGCTGGTTTCCCCAAACACCACCACTACAGTGACCAATCTGACTTAAACTCATCAAATTATGTTCAAAGCCTTTAATAGCTTCCCTTCTAATACAGAATAAAACCCAAAACTCTGACTGACCAGAGTCTAAAAGGCCCCTACATGACCCAGCCTCTGAAACAGCTCCTGACCTCATGGGCTGTGGCGCTCCCCTCACTTACCTGCCTCTCCCCGGGGCCTCCTTGCTGAATGGCAGGTGCCAAGCACGCCCCTGTCTCCAGCCTCCACGTGTGCTGTCACCTCCAGAGATGCCCAGATCGTTCAGCCCCTCACTTCCTTCGGATCTCTGCAGTGACCCCGCTCATCAGAGAGGCTGCCCCGGATCTCCCCGTATGGATCACATTCCCCACCTCATGCTCTCTCACTCCCCCCATGCTCTATTTGTCTCCATACCACTTACTACTTCCTGAAGTAGACCTGAGTGTTTATTGCACCTCTCCCCACACACCACACCGGACCGTGTCATCTCCACGAGAACACACGTGACGTCTGAGTTTTTTTTTTTTCTTCTGTTTTAGTCGCCACTGTTTCCCAACAGGTAGAACGTAATAGACACGAGGGGAATATTTGTTGAAGGTATAAATGAACAGGTATATGGTTAGCACGTGCCAAATGTTAATTACTCTTAAGTTAAGAGGCCTCCATTTGGGGTCAACTCGCGACACCAAAGTCAGTATTCTTTCATTACATGATTCTACCGCTCAAAATTAACTTTTATAGCACTTTATAGCTAGTAACATACTTTCACACTACAAACTCCGTGATACAGGAAATGCAGACAGGCAAGACCAATAAGAAGGTGTTCACATCTAACCCAGGTCTCCTGCTTCTCCGCCCCACGATATTGCTTCACACGCATCCTCCCTGCTTGGGTGAGATGCTGGCTGTACCAGACAGGAAGAGAAGGGCAGGCCTCGCCTTTCAAATGTTCACAGTGTCCAACCTGCACACAGATATGAACAGACACAAGACTTAAGGATGACAAGTCAAACACGCAAGTAAAATGCTCCCAGCAGTGGCATTTCTGGAGAAATAGGACATGCTGCTCCACATCCACAGAGGAGCGCAATCGATCGGCAGGAAGTGACCCTTCACCCTGCCACCCACTCCAGCCCTTCTCAAGGTTCTGGAACAGAAGCTGAGAGAACAGTAACAATAAAGATCAGAATAATAACAGCTAAACCCTGGCTGTCCCCATTGGAATCAAAAGAGGAATTTGTTTAAAGTACCAATGGCTGGCCCACCCAAGACCAATGAAAGCAGGAGCGGTTGGAGCCTAGGCACCAGCATTTTGTTTCAAGCTCCTCAGATGATTAAAGGGCAGCTATTGTTGCCAAGCACTGGGGCAGAGCTTTACCATTACAAAGCGCTTTCACTTACATTATCTCCTTTCATCATCCTAAAGGTTTTGGGTGGTAGGTGGAAGAGGCATAAATATCCCCAGGTTGGAGAAAAAGAAACAGACTCAGAAGGATGGACCGACACACTGATTCCTGGTTAGTTAACCAAAGGCAGAACTGGAGCCAAACGTGGTCCAGAAATGAGCAGTGAAGTCTGAAGCAGTGCTTCCTAGACTCAGTGGGCTTACAAACCACCTGGGGATCTTGTTAAAATGCTGATTCCGCTTCAGGGGATCTGGAGTGGGGACCAAGCATCTGCATTTCTAAAAAGCTCCCAGGAGATAGATGCTGATGGTCTATGGACCACACTCTTAGTAGCAAAGACCTAATACGCACACCTCAGCAGTATCTAAAGTGAATCCATTTTTGTTTCTCCATGTGGGGAAGGCTAGGAACCTTTCAACAGCTTGCTGGTGGTTTTCTCAGTTGGGCCAGGTTCTAAACTATAATACGCAAGCTCAACAACCAGCTGGCACTCCCAACCTCCTACCTGTATACACTACATCAATCTTGTCGAATCCTGTGAAGCATCATGCAGACCCCCTCACCACCACACACACACACACACACACACACACACACACCCCATGCACACACACACACGCACAAAGTATACACAGAAAACAAGACTACCAAGATCTCAACTACTTCATGGCTCTCACACACCTGCCAAACAACCCCTTCTGTCCACTAAGGGGACACTGGCATTGGATTCTCATATCACCAGCAAAGATGGCCCCAAGCATCATTTGTCAAGTTGGAATCGATTACACCCTGACACCACTCCATTCTCCGATATTACCCCTTTATTATTCAGTAGAGGGTACACTATTCCCGAGGTCATTTTTAAATGTTTTGTGTGCCTTTTAAATATATATAGAGACTTCAAATGACTGCCTAAGATATTCCATTTTAGCCTTAAATCTTTAAATATACTTATGAATTTTTGACTCTAACAGATTGCTTAATGTCTCTTCCCTCATAATGGAAATAGATTCCAGGGAATCTTCATTAACTCTATCTCCTTGGGGCCCTCTCCTTGAGATGGCCTTCCGTCCGAGGATTCAGCCCCATGTTTGCTCACCATGAGATGTACTAAGGTCACTGGTCCCTGGGCCTGAGCATGGAGCTGGACCAGTCTGCATCGAAGGACAGAGGGGTCATGTTTCTGCTCACCTGGAACAGGTTTTTCTCCCACCAGTCTTTGAACCACCAAGAGCTGGAACATTCCCCAAGTAGCTAAAGACGATTTGCCCTTCAGGTCTCAGTCTTGAAGTCTTGGTCTTCCCTCCTTAGCCCAGCCCTCTTCACTGAACCTCTATAGCCCCTAGTTTGAAACGCGCAATTCAGCAATTAATTAAACACAACCATGTGATAGAAAGGTCTTATCTCCCCAGCTGGGGAGGGCTTGGCCCATTCCATACCCACTCATGGGTCCGGTTTGATGCTGTGTACGAGATCAGGTAACTAACTGCTGACTGCCTTCTGGAGCTGACAGGGGATTTGTCTGGTACCAACCTGATGCCACTGCACATTCAGCTCTGACCTTCAAGCAAGTTGCCAGTTCTAAGAATGCCCTGGAATGACCACCAAAGCTCACCATTCTTTGCTGCTGCCAAGTTCCTTCCCTCTTTACCTAAGAACGACTGAACACCTAAATATGATCCAGGAAAAATTATAACAACCCAAACGTTTCCAGTCCAAGATCATGGACACCACAAGCAAGCAAGGAGAGGCAACTCAATATTGTAATACCCTCTACTCAGAAAATAAAAGAATTCCTTCCGTGTATGCTGTAATGGCAACTCCTCCCAACCCAAGAAAATAACAGAAGGGGAAGAATCTATTCATTTTCTCCCTAAAAGCTTGAGACAGGAAAGATGACTACTACTGTTCCTAATGGTGGTCTTCATTTCAGGTTCAAACCTAAGAAAACCTGACTCGTTGTGTTTACCCCTTGTACGTGCTTCTGAGATTACATCACTTGCTAGTATTTCATATTCTTTACCAACCTAGTCGTTAAATTTCTTGGACAGAGGCTGATTCTGTCTCAGCTTCTCAAACTTCCATAAACCTCCTTGGAGTGGGGATTTCCATTTCATATCATTTGACATATGTATGGCTCACTCATTCTTAGAAAGTTTGCATTCAGATACTTCTCTTTATAATCATTGATCTTTATGCTACAGCCTAACTTTCTGTGCCACAGTTAGAGTGGACAGATGAAAAGGAATTCTCAAACAAATGGGTAGTGTTGTGTTTTCAAAGAAAATATCTCTAAACCAGATTGCAGAAAAACCCATTTTTATCCTAGTATCTATTTTTCAGCATCTTGCTAAGTTCCCCTTAATATTTACCAAAATCTTGACAAGTGGATATTCCATTTTCCACCCCTCTGAGATATTAAATAGCCACCCCAAAATGAGCAGGATCTGACAATACAAATATGTGTCTATTGATGACCCAGTTGTTATGTGTACATTTGAAGTATGACATCTTTACTCCTCTGTCATGAAGCAGAAGTAATTAAGAATAATCAAGTGGGTGTTAATTGGATTTAATGAAACAATCTCCAGTCAGCCTGAGCCTACTATTTGCCTCCTACTAATAATTATGAACACTAAACCCTCATGTTAATCTCCTTCTTTTTACAGAAGCCAAACAGAAATACAGTATTTACTCAGCTAATGGCTTGTTTTGTCTGCAATGTAGTCTGTTCTAAGCTAGGAAACTCATAATTTGCCAAGCTGTCACCAGCTGCTGGGCCCAGACCAGGGATGCAGGATTCTTTGTGACAATAATTCAGTGTATGTCATCTGAAATGAAAGAACAGATGTTAAGTCGACCTCCAGCTGCAACTATACCTAGGTGTGTAAATGCCAAAAAATCAAAGTTCTAAGTTTGTATTAGTCGAAACTACCTGTGGACAGACTATGCACTCACTGGATAGAGTTTGCACATATAACGCACAGAAGGCCTCCATTTTTCTCTTTAGAACTATCTCCAGGCCACCGCTACAGAGCTGGAGACTGGCCTTTGAATCCTATTACTTTCGGAGCCTCTTGGCTGCTGGATGACTATTATACAGTAGTGAACTAAAAGTGCCTTATCGAGAGTGACCATTAGAAACGTATTACTGGCCGTCAAGCAGATGATTAGATGTTTTTAAAGAGCTCTCACATAGTAATAGAATCCAGAGTCACTGACTGTATTTATTACTCTCCCAAGAAAGTGGAAAAAATAAAAAGACTGAAAGTTTCTTCCTGACGTGGTTAATTTCATTTTCCCAGGATCACCAAAAGGTCACGTGTAGACGAAAAACTGGCAGCTGGTGACAGGATTTTAAAACAGACTTCTGAACAAGATGATTAATGTTCATTGCTTTCCTTCCTTATCAGAACTCACCTAGGTGGGATTCCAAATAAAGACCCCTTGCCTGACGGTAGTAGAATCAGAATTATAAAACAGATATGCATCTAGACCAGAACTTGGCGAGTAAAGGGCCAGACAGTAAATATTTTAGACTTTGCAGACCATAACGCTTATGTCACAGCTACTCAAATCTGAAATTATGGCATTAAAGTAGCCAGAGATGATAGTAAATGAATGGGCATGTCTGTGTGCCAATAAAACTTTATAAAAACAGGTAGCTACAGGATTTGGTCTATGGGTCATAGTTTGCCAGCACCTGAGTTACACCACACTGAAACCTGCTAACTTAGGGATGACATTTGTGGAGGAATGAACTCTCCTACCCAAGCCTCCATCACTAACCCCTATGTTAATTCACAAGTAAAAAGACATCTCATTTTCTCCAATAAATACATTTCTGAACATGTGATTGAATCATTATGTTCTAAATTGCATCCTACTTTACCATTAACACATAGTTTTATGTGAAGTTTTATCTTCATTTCGGGACTGAACTATGATGAATGGTAGTCAACATCCTTCTATTCAGAGTGAGTATTGTTATAAGACTTCATAAACACACATACTATTTTGCTAATATTTATATACTTACAAATATAACTATTACATGTATAAATATAATATTCCAAAGTAACATATGTACATATTACATGTGAGTATTTATATATAAATCACCTCTTCTGTCTCCCTTGTTCATAATTTCAAATACCGAGTTTTCTTAAAGGTAGACCATCTAATTATTATTTATTTATTTATTTTTTTGCAGTACACGGGCCTCTCACCATTGTGGCCTCTCCCGTTGTGGAGCACAGGCTCTGGACACACAGGCTCAATGGCCATGGCTCACAGGCCCAGCCGCTCCGCAGCACGTGGTATCTTCCCGGACCGGGGCACAAACCCGTGTCCCCTGCATCGGCAGGCGGACTCTCAACCACTGCGCCACCAGGGAAGCCCCATCTAATTATTTGGTGAATGGAATCTGTCCATTCTAGGGCCTCTATCAAATAGGGGTATGTTAAGTTACTACAACAGACATATACCTTGGATACTGCAAAATCCCAAAGGATTTTATTGAACTTTAAGGTAAATTGGAAAAGCACAATGACCTAGTGGATAAGGACCCTAAAGTTTTAGTCCCAATTCGTTTTGCTAAATAATGTATGACCAGGACATAAAATTTAACCTCTCTGAGCCTCAGTTGCCTCTGAAAAATAAGTGAGTTGAATCAGAGGATGGCCAGAGCCACATTCAAGCTTTCATACTCTCTGATCAGTGGTTAGAAAACAGCTTAATTAGCTCATTTGATTACAGGATAATATTGAGGCCAAAGGATCAAGTTAAACAGCCATGCAAAGCTAGCTAGTTTTAAATAGAGCAAAATACTGCTGCACAGGTTATAACTCAACCTGGTTGACTGAGGGAGTGTGGCTCGTTCAGTCCTTCTCAAATCAACAACACAGATGTTACGTGATTGTAGTAAGTCAGAAACAGCTTTATATGACCAACAATATCATTAATATTTTAATATAATTACAACTATTGGACAACACAACCAGGTAATTCACCTGGTTTCTCTCCAGTGATGTGGTGAAGGACCTTGTCTCCCTACTGTGTCCTGGGCCAGTCCGTGGTCCAACTGTGCATGACCAGAGTGCAGCATACACTGTGTGTGACTCACTATGCAAGTGTAACAACACCCGAACTGGTCTACACACAGTTTAACAAGACAAATCCAATGATCACACGCTTGGGTGTCAAATGACACCCAAAGTCTCTAAGTGCTTCTGTTCCGTTTCTGTACTATCTTCTCATGGACTGGTAGCCATTTGCAGACCAGCCATCAACAAGTAGACAGGGTCCCCTTGTTGTCACTATCTCATATGCAGAAGAGATTTTTTATTTATTTATTTATTTTTGCAGTACGCGGGCCTCTCACTGTTGTGGCCTCTCCCATTGCAGAGCACAGGCTCCAGACGCGCAGGCTCAGTGGCCATGGCTCACAGGCCCAGCCGCTCCGTGGCATGTGGGATCTTCCCAGACCGGGGCATGAACCTGCGTCCCCTGCATCGGCAGGCAGACTCTCAACCACTGCGCCCCCAGGGAAGCCCTGCAGAAGAGATTTGAGCTCCAGCTCACAGCTGGAAGGAAAACAAAATCCAACACACTACCTCCAAGTTTCTTATTTTCTTTTTCCAGGTCTATATTCTCTCCTTACTTCCCAGTTAACCTTAGAAAGTCCAACTACCCATCTTCTATGTCTTAGTTTTTTATTCATGCATCTATTCAACAAACATTTCCTGACAGCTTCTATGTTCCTGGTACATGAATGTACTTGGAAACCAGTGGTAAATAAGACAGATTTGGTCACTGCTCCAATGTATAATAGCTGGTGAGTTTCTTTAGAAGAGGTGTGTCCTATGCACATGTACTTATATGGTGTGTATTTTCATTCCTTAAAGTGTGGAAACAGTACGTCTTATCCAAAATTTGGCATCACTTCCCCATACTCAGCCCCAGTTTATTAAACATCAGATATTTACCAGACAATCTGATGACTTTGGAGGTATCAAAAAGAACGAGATGTGGCCATTGTCCTCAAGGAGCTTACAGCTTAGAGGACTCTTCCACGGGATCTTTCCAGTGGGTGAAGAACCCAAACATCAGCATTATTTCTATTTCCATAGGTTCTTTGAGGCTGCCTCTAAACACATGGATAATGCACCAAGAGCTCCTAACTCAGCCTGCTTGAATACCCAGCAATAGTTACAGAACACAGTATGCTCAAGCTAAAGGGTCCACAGAGACCTTCTAACATTGTACTGATGAAAAAACTGGGACCTGGAAAGGTGAAGTCACTTGTCCAAAGTCACACAACTAGTAGGTAAAAATAAGCCCTGAGAGGATCATGTCCAAAGTGGGGTGATGAGGTCCAGCTCCCGAGTTGGCAGCACATGTGGGAAGGGAGCCTGCCAGGTGTGCCAACAACCCAGCTTCTGCAGGGCTGCTTCAATTAAGTACGTGGGAGCAGGGTGAGGAAGTTTGGTGATGCCCTAAGAGGCCTTGGGTAGGCCAGCTGTCCTCTCCAGGTCTTCTGGCCTCATGACTCCCATGATCTTAAAGGTCCCTTCAGCTCTTAAGCTCTACTGTGGAAACACAGACTTTGGAACACTAGGTAGCCTAACGCTACTTTGGAAATCTAGGTAGCCTACTAGAAAAAAGCAGACTGCATGGGATACGTAGGTGACAATCGTGCCATTACAATCAGGACCTGCCTCACTCCTTTAAACAGAGACAGTCATATCATAATGAAATCCAGAAGCTTCCAATACTCCTAGCTTTTGGTCTAGCCACAAACTTATCCATGATCTCATCCGAGCTGGCCCTAAGTCCTACCAGCTTCCGACCTTCTTCTGCTTCTCCATCTGCCTTGCCTGGATCACAGGACTCATCACCTGGTGCTGTTCTCCCACAAAGACCTTGAACTCCTCCTGTCTACAATTCACATTGTCCAGCCTCCAGCAGCCCTGAGAAAATGGGCTTTTGGATCCTACCTAGACCGAAGGATCCCACCTCAGCTTAAACCTTCCACGCATAACTGGGGATTTGCTCAAATTATCCACAATTCACATGCTAACATCCACCCCACACACAGACACACACAGTCACCTGCCCTTCCAATCACCGGTAAAACAGTAGAGGAGAGCTTTCACTGAACTCTACTATGAAAGTTTCCACTGATTCAACACCTACCTGCCCAAACCTAAGAGCTCTTTCAATCCAGTAATGAGCTTCAACATTAGACCTACAAATGCTCATGCATGTCCTGTAAACTGAGATGAACCAGACTGTCAAGGTAGCCAAGAAAAAAAAAAAACAAACCCGAAAGCAGCTTATGGAAGGTCAGAATTCCTCCTCAGACCTCCAGTTTCACAACAAATGCTTCACAATGAATAGCTTGATGAGGACAGGGCTCTGCACCACAGCAAGAATCTTTCTTTTATTTGGCAAGCAATGAAATCATTAAGGTAATATATCACTATTCCAGCTAACACAATCTCCTCGTGTCATCTCCTTCAATATGCATGCAAGCAGAAGACACCTATTTTCTCTTACTTCTGGAAGTTGTAAATGTAGGGAAATTGTCATCATTAACTTGAATACAGTGGTCCCCCTCCGCCCCCTCCCCCTTTCATTTTCTCACTCCACACCTTGGCTCTGCCTGACACATACCTTGTAAATGCCAACACAAAAGTATGTCCCAAAGACCAATGGGCAGAAAGTTCTGATTACCAGCAAAAATCCATCATGTGATACCGAACATTCACCCCTGCAGCGAGAGGAAATGATAATTGCCTTTGCCTTGTGAGGTAGAGAAGCTGACCTCAAAGTGACTCCGGTGGAATTAACGGGTCCTGAAGATGGGTGCAGACAAAGGCCACTGCGCCCAACACGCCACCAGACACCCTCACCTCCGAGGTGTGCTGCTGGGGACCATGGACAGCTCTAATTAAAGCCCACCCTCCCCACTCCCACATCTCAACCCTGAACCAAGAACCTCTCGCCAGGCCAAGATGAACCCCAGAAAGTCCCCAGCCAGGGCTAAGGGAGGGCTCACACCAGGAAGCCAACCCCTCTGGGGCAACAGGGGGGAACACAGCACGTGAGCTCTGCCCAGGGAGGCCGGGCTGGTTTGCTGCGAAGAAGGTGTAGCCTTGATGTCATCAGCATGTAGCCTGAGAGGTCAGGGAGGGAGCTCTGAGCTACGAGCATGCTGAGCCAGCAAGGGAAGGAGGAGGCTTTGTGACCTGAGGAATTCTGCAGGAGGCCTTGCCATCCTTGGGTTGTCAGAGGCTGTCACTGGGCCACAAGGACTGTTTGGCCTTGAGCATCAGTTATGTTATGTAAATTACACTTAATGAAAGTGCGGCCTCGGTCCATAAAAACTTAACAATGCATTTGTCTTCATTTGAGCAGTCCCCAGCAGCCACCACCTCCCTTTACAGACCACATTAACGGGGCTTTCACCACACATCCCCGACTTCCACGGCCACCGTCCGGAGGGCCCCAGAAGAGGGAAAAGGGTTGGCTCACACTTAATAAGACAAACGTGCCACTGAGGAGTTGGCATCCGGTGGCCCAAGCATACATGCAGGACGACGAAGCAGATGCAGCCGTGCCCGTCCCTCCTCCCCCGGCACGCTCTGTGAACGTCGTTCAGATGGCTGGAAAAGATAAAATTTAGTTTTGCATTCCTGAGAGCTGGATGTCACCTCTGATTCATCGGTCAGAGTTTATTAAGTGCCTCTTGCATACACAGTACAAAGCAAAGACATACATCTCTCTTCTGACAAGCAGGCAACAGTGTCTGACTCTAAGACACCCCATCGTGCGATGCCCATAGCAAACTTTAGGTGCCCTCTAGCTGCTGTTCTCAGTTCTATGCCAACCACCTCTAAAGAAGGAACCTCAAAGATAAGAAGTCAGTCTGAAATCCCCTGCTCCAAGTTTCAATACAGGTCCCCAGAGTTAAAAAGGAAAGGAACTGGGATTGTTACCGTGAGAAGAGGAAGTTTGGTGTGGCTTGGCATGAACCTAGTCATTATAATTACTAAACATTTTTAAAAGTCAAGTTCCTCCCCATAGACTGTAAGGCCCTCCATGGACTAATCCTCCCCACCTGCCTCAGGCCCAGCACTGTCTCTCTCACCATCTCTGCAGCCGCAGTGGCCTCTTCCCAGGGCCTTGCCATCACCCAGCTCCCTTCAGTCAAGAATCTGGTACTTGCTGTTGCCTCTGCCTGCAGTGCTCTTCTTTCTCCTCTTTCCTAACTAACTCCACCTCCTTCAGCACCCAGAGAGACATCACTTCTTCAGGAAGTCTTCCCAAAGCTCCCTAAGTCAAAATTAGTTCCCAGCATAGTACCATGTCCTTTCTCCCAGCCCCAAGTCCAGTTGTGATCTGACATCCATTGGTGTCAGTGTTTGTGTGATTATTTAGTGACCCTCACCTCCATGAGACTGTAAGCTCCATGAGGGAGGCAATCATGTTTACCTTTCCTGACCACCAAACCCTTAGCACCAAGCACTAGGGGGCAGCTAAAGCAATTGCTGAATAAATGTATACACTCACGCATACATATATACATACCTATGTAACAGTTCTCCTCCAAGACTATGGAAAAAAATAACAAGAGAACTGAACTCACATTCATTGGACAGGAAGAAGAAATGAATGACCATTAAGTGATGCAACCCTAGAAAAAGCTACCAAGAGAAGCCAGGTGGACGCCAGGTAAAAACATCTTTAAGAAGGGATCATCCCTTCCAAACAGGACAGCGGGCAGATGCATCAGGTGACCTTTTGTGAGCCTTGCCATTCCTGTGTTTTCTGTCCTGCAGCCTGACTGTTCCTCCATGGCGACCACCTGGTATGGAAGCATTTCTGCTCCAAGTGCAGGTTCAACCAACAGCTTTCACACCTACTCTGTGTTGTGCCTCTTGGCTCCCAAGAAGAATATGAATTCTTTGGTTTTCCAGGCAGCAAAAGGCAGGAAATAACTACAACGAGGCACCAACCTGGCAAATACTGGTTTCCTGGAAGCTGAGGGCCAGAAAGAGTTGGTTGCCCTGCCCCGAAGCCTATTAGAAGAAAGGGCAAAATTCCCAATGAAAGGAAATGCTTGCAAAGCTCCTCTCTCTTATGTGCATATCAAAGGAGTTTCACTGACTTGTTGAAAAAGGAGTTTATCCCAGTTTGTTCATCTCACAAAGGAATTGTGTGAATCCTATTTGACCCCTGAATTTCCAATCTAGGATATGAATTTAGCTAGCTTTGAAAATGTTTTAGGGCTTACACAGAAATTTGTAAAATGTCAGCGTGAAAATTTTAATTGAGTTATTAGCAATATCTCTTCTTTGAATGACCTTTTAGTACTCCTTATAACATATCACCTCCTTTTACTACCTTCTGGCTGACAGTTTCTAATATATTCCTTCTTCCTAGATGATATCATCTGTCCTTGGGTGGAATTAACTAAAGCACTCTACATTCAGAAGCTGACATTAATCCATAGCCCCAGATTTGTAACAGCTGCTGGTATAAACACTGGGTTTTAACAATGACTGGAAGAAATGCATACTACTCTTTGGACACCGATGACCCGCAAACAAAGGAATCAGAGTGAGAAACAGGGCCTCCCTGGTGGCGCAAGTGGTTGAGAGTCCGCCTGCCGATGCAGGGGATATGGGTTCGTGCCCCGGTCTGGGAGGATCCCATATGCCGTGGAGCGGCTGGGCCCGTGAGCCATGGCCGCTGAGCCTGCGCGTCCGGAGCCTGCGCGTCCGGAGCCTGTGCTCCGCAACGGGGGAGGCCGCAACAGTGAGAGGCCCGCATACCGCAAAAAAAAAAAAAAAAAAAAAAAAAAGAAACAGCAATGATTTTTTTAAATTTTTAATTGGCTTAAATATACCTACTGAACAATCTAAGGGAATACTGCTAGCTTCATGGAATTTTTATATTTCTTTTAAGAATCACATTTTTATATTTCTCTTAGAAGCAGATAATCAAAACAGGCAATTATAAGGATGAATGGCAAATAAGTTGTTTGTTCAAGTAACTTTCTGATACTCAACAAAGGAAATACAAAAAAGTTCAGTCCCATATTCTTGGTAACCCAGACATTTTGCATCATTCCAAGAAATGGAAAAAGTAAATCAACATGGCATATAGATACGGAAAGGTACATTCAGAGTTGAAAATCACCAAACAGGGAAAAGATAAATAAAACCCTTCCCCACAAAATTCCCAACTCCAGTGGTTTCTCATAACAACCTCAAGGCACCCAAACCCATGTCCTGATGTGAAAATGACCAACAAAGGGATAAGAGGCTCCAATTCTTCTCTGCCTCCTCTGGGTCTCCTCCCCCAGACTTTACATCCAGTTGGAAACAGGCTCATATACATCAGTGCAGCAACAAGCAGTGACATCCATAGGGACCCCAACAGCATTTTCCATCGGCACAGCTGTGTTATTTAGAATCTGAGGTGGTAACGACCATCGTGAATACCACGCTGCTGACGCAGGTCCTGGGGCCCGAGGTGGCTGATAATTAAAGTGTGGCTACCATCTTTGTGTGGTGGGAACCCAGTGGCAGGAAGAGGGAGTTTCTAAGAGTAAAGGAATCTACAAGTGGGGCTAGCAGAAGCTAAACTCTACAGAAGCCAAGTGGGTGTCCCCTTTCCTGGTGCCTCACACCTGTGGTCCCTACACTCTGGACTCGCTGACCCTGTGAGAAAAAGCCAACGCCCTCCTCAGACCACCTGCCACCCAGCATGACCCACCTCAGGAGACGGCTGCTGCCATTGCCTTAGGACACTGTGAAGGGTTGGCAATAAGGTCACACCTCTGCAGGCAGGGGATGGAGGATTCACCTGCACAGCAAGGTTATCCCCATAAGTAGTCACCTAGGGGAACAGGTATGTCTGCAAGTGAGAAGCAATATCCAAGAGGACTGACCTAGGTAAGTGGGAGAGAAATAGCACTGCCCTTGGCCTAGATCTGGAAGGCCCAGTGTCTACACGGGTGCTCCTCATGCTGTGAATTAAGGAAAGTATCCACCACACAGAAGCAAAAGCCACCAAGAGAGGGCCCCGGTGGACTGGAACAAACCTGACCATGCCCCGAGGCCTGGGAGGCAACTGGTCAGAGCAGAATCAGAACCCTGGGCTCTGTAAACTAGACTAACTCAACTCCTGGTACCTTCTTGATATCCTTCTGTTATCTCTGAAAATTCGTCCTGTCTGTTTCATTTGTGCCAGGATAGAGTGAGAAAATAACTTATGTCAGGGACCAGTGTGGCTGCATCAAATACAGGAAAACCAGGGCAGGTGGATCACCAGCTCCTTCCCTCCAAGAGAGTCCCACTAACAGCAGAAGGTTCTAAGTTTCACTTTTTACTGAGTAAGGCAGTATCTCCCTATACTATCTCCAAGTATTCAAAGCTTACCCATACTATTACCCTCTAAGCTACTTTGCCTCTTGGACTAATCTAAACCCAGGTAATAGGTCTAATTATATATACTCTCCAAGTAATGTATTTCAGGGAATCATTTATCCACTCAACTTAATGCTCACTTAGCATGAGCTCAGCACTGCATTAGGCGTAGGATGTTTAAGTACAAATAGGATGTGGTTCGCACCCTCCAGGAGCGCTCACGTTAACTAGAAAACAGCCTAGAGATAGAACTTTACCTTAAGAGGGTAATTCCATTGGTGGGAATTTGAGGGACTATGTCACCCCTGGTGGGGAAAGCATTTTCATTCAGGGGGATGCTTTGCGGGATGCTTTGCAGAATGCTGAAATCACAGCAAGAAAGCAGATGCCTCCTCTGCCCAGGCATGATGCCACCCCCCTATGTAAGACTCCATGTTTCAGGAAGAGATGCAGGAAAGGAAACTGACTTTCTGATTAGGAAATCCCTTAGGGAGGAAAGGGGATACTGAGCCTAGCAGGTAATGAGTTCCACCAGTCCTGGCCTTGCAGAATGAAAGGCTGAGATGGCGGTCAAGAATCTGAACCTCCAGGTAACCACCACCCTTCCATTCCTGAAACACATGAGCTGTGAAGTGAATCCCGGCAGCTACAACACACACATCACCATTGTCCAATGCGACTGGGGCTGGTGGATGGTCAAGTAATTGATACCAGCTCGCAAGAGCTTCTAGGCAGATGGAGACCTGATACTGAATAAATACTCAAGGTTATATTCCCTGCCTACCTGCACATGCACACACAGGTATAGCACACGGACAGCCTTGTGCCCAGGGAGCTGAATTAATAGAAAAGATGAAGGCAAAAATGTGAGTTGAGCAGCTCTGCTTCTTTCCATTCATGGAGCAGGGGAACTAACCTTCCATCATTTATCCTATGTCATTACTATGTATTTTTATATACTTTATAACTCTCAGCTCACTGGGTGGTTTTGGTCATCTGACAGTACCACTAGAAGTTCTGCCAACATTTTACAGCATAGTATTACAGAAAGAGCATTAAATTATGGAGACAAAAATACCTGGGTTTCTTTGAAACTTAACTCTACCTCTTATTCACAGCGTGACCTTAGACAAGTCCCTAAAACTCTTGGGCCTCAATTTCCTCATCTGTAAGGCAGGGTCACTATTTCACGTGGACCAAAATCACAGAGTTGCTATGAGGTCATCTGACATAACAGAGAAGAACATATGGTAAATATAACTCATGTTTTCAGTGACCTTCTGCCCCATTTAAAAACTTTTATCTCGTGTCGTTTTCAGGTGTCTAGATACCTTGCCCTTTTCCGCTTCTCCGAGAACGTTTGTGATGAAACTGTAGAACTCCCCTTTAGCTTTTTTGCCTTTCAGAGGCTGGGCCCATGAGATCACAACCATCCTTCTGGGATCTTTCTAAAGTGAACATGTGATTGTCTCCTCTAAGGCTTTTTGGCTATACTTGAGCTTGAACCCCTTCTTTCTTCCCTCTTTACTTCACTGGTTCTTTCTTATTAATCAGATTAATTCATTCATATGGCCCCTTCACTGAAGCACCTCTCAATCTCAGGAGGCACACAGGGGGTCGGAGGGAGGTGGTGGGTGTGGGGATGAGGGACAGGGCCCAGGAGAGGATGTGGATGGGTCTCTCTAACACTCTATAAATTCCACCAAATGACAAAGGAACGACAAAGGGGTGTTTTGTTCTGACCCCAAGCACACCACTTGGTCTTTTGACCCCTTCTGGGGACTTCCCTCCTCCCCCCCTCCCCACATCAGATCTGATGCTCTATGGGGACAGAAAAGTCATGGCTAGTCACAATTCTGCCACCTCTCCTTGCTGCTACTCCCTGCTGATGACATGAGCTGGAAGGCTGCCAGAGCTTAGAGAGAAAAACTCACCAAAATGATCATAAAGCCACTTAGAAATCTATGAGCATGATCAACACACTAAATAATAATTACTCACATTTGTATTCCCTGCCAATCTTCATATACAGGGTATAAATGTAATCTGCTCCAAATGAGTCACCTGGTTTTAAATGCCTGAGAGCCACAGTCCTATGATTCTCACACAGTAAACCACATACCTCACACCTCGGGTTTATAACAAAGACACTGCTGTGAACTGAAACCCCAAAGAACAAAGCCAGTTGAATTTTTTAAACATTTACTCCAAACTTTTCATTATGGGTTGTATTCTTCTCACATATTTCATCAAGCCTTTTTTCTACTCTCTGGGTTAAATCTCGATCACTAAAAGGAATGATTTGAAGGCGATAATGTAGAAACAAAAGGGGAGATTAAATACAAATTAAGCTTCCATTTGTACTGTTTTTCCAGACTGAATTAAAGTGATTGAGCTAACTTTGGTGGAAAGTAAATTTTAAAGCTGTTGGGAATGATAGAATGTAAATTGGATTATACTATTTAAATATTTTACAAATAACTGAAATGGCATTCTTATAAGTTATGTCCCAATATTCATGTTCAAACATAGTAGATCACGCTGACTGGCTCTGGATATATAGCTTTCCTTCTGCTTGATATTTCTTCCATTACCAGAAATTCACACAAAGACAGGTCAGGGGGGCACCGGTTAAGATGATGTGCCCTGTTTGGGAAATGGCATGTAGGAACTTGTGTAGAAATCAGTGATTTTTAGAAGATGGCTGCTCTCGTCTGCCGATGCTGGCCTTCAGCTGCAACATTTCCAGCCTCCAGCCAACCCCGCTCACCTCAGACTGGCCCCCAATCTGAATTGGCCCTGGCCAGTCCATCCTGTTACTGAAGGCAGTGGTTTTTGTATACTGACAGACTCCCTCGGTTTGTCTGAAGTCTGAAGTCAAGGGGAGATTCTGTCAGCAACCAAAGACCTCTGTTCAGTCCTGAATGGCGGGGCAGGTTTGTCCTCCAGTTCCAGGGCTCGTTCCTATACTTGGTGCTCCTAACGGTATAGCCATACCCCTTCGATTGTCTAGTTGGTGAATATATTGTGCAGTGTTCAATACATCGCAGCCTTAAAGCTGTTTGCCCATTTTGTCTTTAAAGATCTGAACAAATGGCTAGCGAACTCTTGGTGAAATTTAAATGTTAATAAAATTGTATACCCCCCCCCCCAAAAAAAGATGATGTGAATGAAAAGGCATGATGGTATGATTTAACCTATTCAAATTAATTCATTCCAACAGCGCATTGAGCAAGCTACTGGACACCGTGAGGAAGGAACCAGCCTTGCCCTGAGGGTGCTTACCATCTCCCAGAAGGAAGGGAGACAAGCCAAATGAAACTGTGCTATTTTAAGCAGCATAATACAAGTGCATAACATACAAGAAGTGGGGGCCGGGGGGGGGAGTAAAGGCGGCAGGGTGGGGAAGACTTTATGAAAAAGAGGAGATTTAAGCTGAGTTTTGAAGGATGGGATTTCCATAGGTAAACACTGCAGGAAGCATGTTTAAGAAGCAAGAAAGGAATAAATAACTTCACTTCATGGGCATGGAGAAACATGGGACATATTTAGAAAACTGAGACTAGAACCATCCAAAAGGAGCCAGCATGCCTGGAAAAGTAGGGAGATACCTTCCCATTCAACCAACATGTATTGATTATCCATCTACCCATAACATGTATGGGGAAATGTAAAGAAAAATAAAGCAAGGTCACTTCCCTCAAGGAATTTGCATTTTAGCAGCGAAAACGTGTAAATAAATAAAAACAAAGTAGAGAGCAAAAAGTACCACACAGGGGTATAGACACACGGTTTTGTAAATTTAGTGGAGGGAAAGGTCACTACCAAGCAGCAAGGAGAAGAGCCTCGAAGGATGGAAACGTGAGGAGGCACACAACCTTTCATTCATTCACTCACTAGAAATACACGTTTACATTTAGTTTCCTCATGCACTGGATATTGAGCACAATAATGCAAACAAAGATGAACAAGACAGAGCCTCTTGCCTCAAGGAACTCAATTTGACTGGAACAAGGGGTGAAGTTAAATAAAGGAAGATAACACTGGGAAGACAGGCTGGTATCCAAACGGACAGCCTAGCACTTCAGAACACAGCGGTCCTATATTGGTAAGGCCTGTGAAGCCACTGAAGACGTCTGGGGAGCAGATTCTAGAAGATTGCTCTGTGTCTTAGCTCGAATCCCCCTGAAAGCAGAGCCTGTTTTGAGCACATGGGTACAAGGGAGTTTATTTGGGAGGTGATCCCAGAAAGCAGGAGAGAGAGAAAGAGAGCACGGAGGAGGAAAATCCACTATCAGGGTGCACTGTCGAGGTCGCTGCTCCTGGCAATGGGGTCCAGTACACCTAAGGACCACAGAGAAGCCCTCCCAGAGCTGTCTGTGTGATGGACAGGAGGCTGGGCAATTATCCATTAGCTTCAGTTCCCCATTGGTTGAGGGTTGCCCCTGCTGTGGACACTGGCTTCCTTGTACTTCCACACTGAGCTTAACTTATGCACAGATTCACGTGGCTCCTGGGAAGGTCCTGGGGTAGAAAGCAGAAAGATTCATGAAGTAACTTGAGGTGAGACACTGTCAGCAGGTGTCTGAACGCACATGGAACTGTGCAATGCAGCTGTGACTGAAACCAGAGGTGTACTAAGGGGCTGTGATGGGGGCCCCAAAAATGTTTGCTGGAATCAGGCAGCAACCTGCATGCCGGGTAGGGGAGAAGGAAAAGAGCCAAGAAGAACAGTCACTGTCTAGGCTGGGAAAGAGAAAGATAACGGGGGAACTGAATAAAGATGGTGGGACTGGTGAGGAGGGGATGGATGCCGCAATCATCATCAAGGATTTAAGCTACTAATTAGCTGTTTGGAGCTAAGGAGATGTATCATAGATAACTGAGGTTCTAAACCTCCATGACTGAGAATAAGATGGTGTCATGAACAGAAGTTTAAATGAACATGAGAAGAGCAGCTAAGAGAAGATGACGCCCAGGAGAAAAATGGAAATACAAGACTACAGTTTGGGAAAGAGTGAACTGGAAATTATCGGCATAGAGACAGTAGCTGAACTCAACAGTTTTGCTAGGAGGTTTATATAAGAAAGAAAAAAACAAGTAAAGGTTAGAAACTAGAGAAATGTCTACCTTTTTTTTTTTTAATTTTTTTTTTATTTTACAAATTTAATCAGTTATACATATACATATGTTCCCATATCCCCTCCCTTTTGCGTCTCCCTCCCACCCTCCCTATCCCACCCCTCCAGGCGGTCACAAAGAACCGAGCTGATCTCCCTGTGCTATGCGGCTGCTTCCCACTAGCTATCTACCTTACATTTGGTAGTGTATATATGTCCATGCCGCTCTTTCACTTTGTCACAGCTTACCCTTCCCCCTCCCTATATCCTCAAGTCCATGCTCTAGTAGGTCTGTGTCTTTATTCCTGTCTTACCCCTATGTTCTTGATGACATTTTTTTCTTAAATTCCATATATATGTGTCAGCATACAATATTTGTCTTTCTCTTTCTGACTTACTTCACTCTGTATGACAGACTCTAGGTCCATCCACCTCATTACAAATAGCTCAATTTCATTTCTTTTTATGGCTGAGTAATATTCCATTGTATATATGTGCCACATCTTCTTTATCCATTCATCCGATGATGGACACTTAGGTTGTTTCCATCTCCGGGCTATTGTAAATAGGGCTGCTATGAACATTTTGGTACATGTCTCTTTTTGAATTATGGTTTTCTCAGGGTATATGCCCAGTAGTGGGATTGCTGGGTCATATGGTAGTTCTATTTGTAGTTTTTTAAGGAACCTCCATACTGTTCTCCATAGTGGCTGTACCAATTCACATTCCCACCAGCAGTGCAAGAGTGTTCCCTTTTTTCCACACCCTCTCCAGCATTTATTGTTTCTAGATTTTTTGATGATGGCCATTCTGACTGGTGTGAGATGATATCTCATTGTAGTTTTGATTTGCATTTCTCTAATGAGTAAAGATGTTGAGCATCCTTTCATGTGTTTGTTGGCTGTCTGTATATCTTCTGTGGAGAAATGTCTATTTAGGTCTTCTGCCCATTTTTGGATTGGGTTGTTTGTTTTTTTGCTATTGAGCTGCATGAGCTGCTTATAAATTTTGGAGATTAATCCTTTGTCAGTTGCTTCATTTGCAAATATTTTCTCCCATTCTGAGGGTTGTCTTTTCGTCTTGTTTATGGTTTCCTTTGCTGTGCAAAAGCTTTGAAGTTTCATTAGGTCCCATGTGTTTATTTTTGTCTTTATTTCCATTTCTCTAGGAGGTGGGTCAAAAAGGATCTTGCTGTGATTTATGTCATAGAGTGTTCTGCCTATGTTTTCCTCTAGGAGTTTGATAGTGTCTGGCCTTACATTTAGGTCTTTAATCCATTTTGAGCTAATTTTTGTGTATGGTGTTAGGGAGTGATCTAATCTCATACTTTTACATGTCCCTGTCCAGTTTTCCCAGCACCACTTATTGAAGAGACTGTCCTTTCTCCACTGTACATTCCTGCCTCCTTTATCAAAGATAAGGTGACCATATGTCCGTGGGTTTATCTCTGGGCTTTCTATCCTGTTGCATTGATCTATCTTTCTGTTTTTGTGCCAGTACCATACTGTCTTGATTACTGTAGCTTTGTAGTATAGTCTGAAGTCAGGGAGCCTGATTCCTCCAGCTCCATTTTTCGTTCTCAAGATTGCTTTGGCTATTCGGGGTCTTTTGTGTTTCCATACAAATTGTGAAATTTTTTGTTCTAGTTCTGTGAAAAATGCCATTGGTAGTTTGATAGGTATTGCATTGAATCTGTAGATTGCTTTGGGTAGTAGAGTCATTTTCACAATGTTGATTCTTCCAATCCAAGAACATGGTACATCTCTCCATCTATTTGTATCATCTTTAATTTCTTTCATCAGTGTCTTATAATTTTCTGCATACAGGTCTTTTGTCTCCTTAGGTAGGTTTATTCCTAGATATTTTATTCTTTTTGTTGCAATGGTAAATGGGAGTGTCTCCTTGATTTCACTTTCACATTTTTCATCATTAGTATATAGGAATGCCAGAGATTTCTGTGCATTAATTTTGTATCCTGCAACTTTACCAAATTCATTGATTAGCTCTAGTAGTTTTCTGGTAGCATCTTTAGGATTCTCTATGTATAGTATCATGTCATCTGCAAACAGTGACAGCTTTACTTCTTCTTTTCCCATTTGGATTCCTTTTATTTCCTTTTCTTCTCTGATTGCTGTGGCTAAAACTTCCAAAACTATGTTGAATAAGAGTGGTGAGAGTGGGCAACCTTGTCTTGTTCCTGATCTTAGTGGAAATGGTTTCAGTTTTTCACCATTGAGGACGATGCTGGCTGTGGGTTTGTCATATATGGCCTTTATTATGTTGAGGAAAGTTCCCTCTATGCCTACTTTCTGCAGGGTTTTTATCATAAATGGGTGTTGAATTTTGTCAAAAGCTTTCTCTGCATCTATTGAGATGATCATATGGTTTTTCTCCTTCAACTTGTTAATATGGTGTATCACATTGATTGATTTGCGTATATTGAAGAATCCTTGCATTCCTGGAATAAACCCCACTTGATCATGGTGTATGATCCTTTTAATGTGCTGTTGGATTCTGTTTGCTAGTATTTTGTTGAGGATTTTTGCATCTATGTTCATCAGTGATATTGGCCTGTAGTTTTCTTTCTTTGTGACATCCTTGTCTGGTTTTGGTATCAAGGTGATGGTGGCCTCATAGAATGAGTTTGGGAGTGTTCCTCCCTCTGCTATATTTTGGAAGAGTTTGAGAAGGATAGGTGTTAGCTCTTCTCTAAATGCTTGATAGAATTCGCCTGTGAAGCCATCTGGTCCTGGGCTTTTGTTTGTTGGAAGATTTTTAATCACAGTTTCAATTTCAGTGCTTGTGATTGGTCTGTTCATATTTTCTATTTCTTCCTGATTCAGTCTTGGCAGGTTGTGCATTTCTAAGAATTTGTCCATTTCTTCCAGGTTGTCCATTTTATTGGCATAGAGTTGCTTATAGTAATCTCTCATGATCTTTTGTATTTCTGCAGTGTCAGTTGTTATTTCTCCTTTTTCATTTCTAATTCTATTGATTTGAGTCTTCTCCCTTTTTTTCTTGATGAGTCTGGCTAATGGTTTATCAATTTTGTTAATCTTCTCAAAGAACCAGCTTTTAGTTTTATTGATCTTTGCTATCGTTTCCTTCATTTCTTTTTCATTTATTTCTGATCTGATTTTTATGATTTCTTTCCTTCTGCTAACTTTGGGATGTTTTTGTTCTTCTTTCTCTAATTGCTTTAGGTGCAAGGTTAGGTTGTTTATTCGAGATATTTCCTGTTTCTTAAGGTGGGATTGTATTGCCATAAACTTCCCTCTTAGAACTGCTTTTGCTGCATCCCATAGGTTTTGGGTCGTCGTGTCTCCATTGTCATTTGTTTCTAGGTATTTTTTAATTTCCTCTTTGATTTCTTCAGTGATCACTTCGTTATTAAGTAGTGTATTGTTTAGCCTCCATGTGTTTGTATGTTTTACAGCTCTTTTCCTGTAATTGATATCTAGTCTCATAGCATTGTGGTCGGAAAAGATACTTGATACAATTTCAATTTTCTTAAATTTACCAAGGCTTGATTTGTGACCCAAGATATGATCTATCCTGGAGAATGTTCCATGAGCACTTGAGAAAAATGTGTATTCTGTTGTTTTTGGATGGAATGTCCTATAAATATCAATTAAGTCCATCTTGTTTAATGTATCATTTAAAGCTTGTGTTTCCTTGTTTATTTTCATTTTGGATGACCTGTCCATTGGTGAAAGTGGGGTGTTAAAGTCCCCTACTATGATTGTGTTACTGTCGATTTCTCCTTTTATGGCTGTTAATATTTCCCTTATGTATTGAGGTGCTCCTATGTTTGGTGCATAAATATTTACAATTGTTATATCTTCTTCTTGGATTGATCCCTTGATCATTATGTAGTGTCCTTCTTTGTCTCTTCTAGTAGTCTTTATTTTAAAGTCTATTTTGTCTGATATGAGAATTGCTACTCCAGCTTTCTTTTGGTTTCCATTTGCATGGAATATCTTTTTCCATCCCCTTACTTTCAGTCTGTATGTGTCTCTAGGTCTGAAGTGGGTCTCTTGTAGACAGCATATATATGGGTCTTGTTTTTGTATCCATTCAGCCAGTCTGTGTCTTTTGGTGGGAGCATTTAGTCCATTTACATTTAAGGTAATTATTGATATGTATGTTCCTATTCCCATTTTCTTAATTGTTTTGGGTTCGTTATTGTAGTTCTTTTCCTTCTGTTGTGTTTCTTGCCTAGAGAAGTTCCTTTAGCATTTGTTGTAAAGCTGGTTTGGTGGTGCTGAACTCTCTCAGCTTTTGCTTGTCTGTAAACGTTTTAATTTCTCCATCAAATCTGAATGAGATCCTTGCTGGGTAGAGTAACCTTGGTTGCAGGTTTTTCTCCTTCATCACTTTAAGTATGTCCTGCCACTCCCTTCTGGCTTGCAGAGTTTCTGCTGAGAGATCAGCTGTTATCCTGATGGGGATTCCCTTGTGTGTTATTTGTTGTTTTTGCCTTGCTGCTTTTAATATGATTTCTTTGTGTTTAATTTTTGACAGTTTGATTAATATGTGTCTTGGTGTATTTCTCCTTGGATTTATTCTGTATGGGACTCTCTGTGCCTCCTGGACTTGATTAACTATTTCCTTTCCCATATTAGGGAAGTTTTCAACTATAATCTCTTCAAATATTTTCTCAGTCCCTTTCTTTTTCTCTTCTTCTTCTGGAACCCCTATAATTCGAATGTTGGTGCGTTTAATGTTGTCCCAGAGGTCTCTGAGACTGTCCTCTGTTCTTTTCATTCTTTTTTCTTTATTTTGCTCTGCAGCAGTTATTTCCACTATTTTATCTTCCACCTCACTTATCCGTTCTTCTGCCTCAGTTATTCTGCTATTGATCCCATCTAGAGTATTTTTTATTTCATTTATTGTGTTTTTAATCGATGCTTGATTCGTCTTTAGTTCTTCTAGGTCCTTGTTAACTGTTTCTTGCATTTTGTCTATTCTATTTCCAAGATTTTGGATCATCTTTACCATCATTATTCTGAATTCTTTTTCAGATAGACTGCCTATTACCTCTTCATTTGTTAGGTCTGGTGGGTTTTTATCTTGCTCCTTCTCCTGCTGTGTGTTTTTCTGTCTTCTCATTTTGCTTATGTTACTGTGTTTGGGGTCTCCTCTTTGCAGGCTGCAGGTTCGTAGTTCCCGTTGTTTTTGGTGTCTGTCCCCAGTGGCTAAGGTTGGTTTAGTGGGTTGTATAGGCTTCTTGGTGGAGGGGACTACTGCCTGTGTTCTGGTGGATGAGGCTGGATCTTGTCTTTCTGGTGGGCAGGTCCACGTCTGGTGGTGTGTTTTGGGGTGTTTGCGGACTTTTTATGATTTGAGGCAGCCTCTCTGCTAATGGGTGGTGTTGTGTTCCTGTCTTGCTAGTTGTTTGGCATAGGGTGTCCAGCACTGTAGCTTGCTGGTCGTTGAGTGAAGCTGGGTGCTGGTGTTGAGATGGAGATCTCTGGAAGATTTTCGCCGTTTGATATTATGTGGAGCTGGGAGGTCTCTTGTGGACCAATGTCCTGAAGTTGGCTCTCCCACCTCAGAGGCACAGCACTGACTCCTGGCTCCTCAATTTGGGATGATTTGTTGTCTATACATGTATTCCACAGATGCAGGGTACATGAAGTTGATTGTGGAGCTTTAATCCGCTGCTTCTGAGGCTGCTGGGAGAGGTTTCCCTTTCTCTTCTTTGTTCTCACAGCTCCTGGGTCTCAGCTTTGGATTTGGCCCCGCCTCTGCGTGTAGGTCGCCGGAGGGCGTCTGTTCTTCGCTCAGACAGGACAGGGTTAAAGGAGCAGCCTCTTCGGGGACTCTGGCTCACTCAGGCCGGGCGGGAGGGATGGGCATGGAGTGCGGGGTGAGCCTGCAGCGGCAGAGGTCGGCGTGACGTTGCACCAGCCCGAGGCGCGCCGTGCGTTCTCCCAGGGAAGCCGCCCCTGGATCCCGGGACCCCGGCAGTGGCAGGCTGCACAGCCTCCCGGAAGGGCGGTGTGGACAGTGTCCTGCGCTCGCACACAGGCTTCTTGGCGGTGGCAGCAGCAGCCCCAGCGTCCCACGCCCGTCTCTGGGCTCCGCGCTTTCAGCCGCGACTCGTGCCCGTCTCTGGAGCTGCTTTACGCGGCGCTCTTAATCCCCTCTCCTCGCGCACCAGGAAACCAAGAGGGAAGAAAAAGTCTCCTGCCTCTTCGGCAGCTCCAGAGTTTTCCCGGACTCCCTCCCGGCTAGCTGTGGCACATTAGCCCCCTTCAGGCTGAGTTCTCGCCGCCAGTCCCAGTCCTCTCCCTGCGCTCTGACCGAAGCCCGAGCCTCAGCTCCAGCGCCGCCCGCCCTGGCGGGGGAGCAGACAAGCCTCTCGGGCTGGTGAGTGCCGCTCGGCACCGCTCCTCTGTGCGGGAATCTCTCTGCTTTGCCCTACCCAGGTATGTGGGGAGTTTCTTGCCTTTTGGGAGGTCTGGGGTCTTCTGCCAGCGTTCAGTAGGTGTTCTGTAGGAGTTGTTGCACGTGTAGCTGTATTTCTGGTGTATCTGTGGGGAGGAAGGTGATCTCCGCGTCTTACTCTTCCGCCATCTTCTATAAAACTATTGAGAAATGTCTACCTTTAATGAATGGGAAGGGAAGACAGATGATAAAACAGAACAGGAGACATCACAGTGTCAAAGTATATAGAAAACAGAGAATTTCAGGAATAAGAGTCTGGTCAACAAGGTGGAATGTACAAGAGAGGATGGATAATAAAGACCCAGAAGCACCCACTGAATGTGGTAACTGAGAATCACAGGAAAGCTTCAAGGACATGTTCCAGTAGAGATCAGGCTAGCTCCAGGATCCAAGGTCTAAGGAATAAGCGAGAGGGAGTCAGTCTTTTTCAATGGGGGTTCCTCATATCAATCAGAGAATGTGCTTTCTGTGATTATTTTCTCAATTCTTCCACAGGGGGTACTAACTAATACCTTTCTAAATACACAAAAGTTACTATCAATGCCTTAGGACAGGGGTCAGCAAAGTTACTCTATAAAGAGCCACATGGTCTCTTGAAACTACTCAACTACCAAGGCAGCCATAACCAAGAAGATGGAGTGTGGCTATGTGACAATAAAACTTTAGTTATAGACACTGAAATTTGGATTTAATATATTTTTCATGTGTCAATAATTGTTCTTTTTTAACATTTTTTTTCAAGCTTTAAAAAAAATGTAAAAACTATACTTAGCTCATGAGCCCAACCAAAACAGGTGATGGGCCAGATGTGGCTCTCAGGTGACAGTGTGTGCCCACCCTAGAACATCAGAGCTTAGTTACCACCTGAGCCCCAGGTGAGAAATGCTGGTAGACACCTCGAATAACAAAGAGGCAAGAGAAGAGGAGACAACAGTGTGAGGGGGAGTTACGATCAAGGATTTGTTAAAGAGTAGAGAAAACGTATGCATAGTGACAGAGGTAAAGAGGAAATTCTCTTTGGAGAGGAAAAATCGGAGACACGTGAGAAAGTGGAGGAAACCAGTGGATCAAAGTCCTAGATGAGGATGGAGGATGAGCCCGCGAGGCAGAGGTGGACGGCTTTCTCTGAGATGCAGACTGAGGAGGAACAGCAGCCGCAACCAGATCAGGGAGGACCAGGAACGCCAACCCGAAGGGGTCACACTCCATCAGGTAAGCAGTGAGCAGCTGCCAAAGGTGTTTAGGCTGATCAGTGATGCACTGGGTCTCCCCACCACAGACTGAATAAATAAGCAGCTACTCTGAGTATGCATATTTACATTATGTAGGTCTGACCAGAAGAGAAGAAGGTGAAAATACGTGATAACGGACTCTCGACCTCAAAAATCTACCACACCCGGGCTTCCCTGGTGGCGCAGTGGTTGGGAGTCCGCCTGCCGATGCAGGGGACACGGGTTCATGCCCCGGTCCAGGAAGATCCCATGTGTCACGGAGCGGCTGGGCCCGTGAGCCATGGCCGCTGAGCCCACGTGTCCGGAGCCTGTGCTCCGCAACGGGAGAGGCCATGACAGTGAGAGGCCCGCGTACCGCAAAGAAAAAAAAAAAATCTACCACACCCAAATGTATTCTGGGAAGGAAAGGTAAGACAGACAGACATACTCAAATACAGCTAGTTCAATATAGCCATATGTAAATGTATTCTCAGCCTCAAGAAACCAAATATCGCACATAGCAAGAGACCATGACCCGGGCTTATAGCAGCCTAGGGGTGGGAGTCGGGTAGAGTTATGGTAACTCGTGCTAGGTTCCGATCTCAGCTTCATTATTAACCATCTGCATGGTGCTAGGACAGTTAAATTAACCTCTCTGGGCCTAAGCTTCCTCGGGGTCAAATGGGAATTAGAAATTTGTTCCCTGTTCCTCAAAGGTTTGTAACAAGGATCAAAAGAGCTAGTGGACATTAACATGCTTTGAAAGTGTAACAGGCTACACAGAGGGAATCCAGGAGCTGAAAAGTTACTCCAGCAAGTCCTGTGATGTCACCTGCCAGAGTAACTTACCGAGACCTTCCTCTTACTTCGTATCTGAATCTCTCTCCCATTGTGCAGTAGTAGTGAATGATTTCAGTGGAACTCACCCTGCTCCGAAAAAACACCCTGCTGGGCTGGCCAGCAATCTCCATCCTTTGCATTTACCCTTTTTCTTAAAAGCTATAGAACTTTTGGAAAACAGGATACCTGTCTAGAGGTGTGGACCTGGGGCGGGATCAAGCCATTTACACAGGACAGCACTGCATGGGTCAAAGACACCTAGAAGGACTTCCTGGACAAGGTAGCACTTCAGGTGAGCCTTGAAGGTTCGCTAAGATTGAACAGTGAGGAGGGTGAGGCTTTCTGAACAGTGGGACAACATAAACTGCACATGATCATTTCACGTAGGCCGAGCATCTATCTGAGGGACTGGCAGAAACAGTTTAAAAAGTTGGAGAGGCTCAGCTATAACCCACCCAACCTGAGAGTCTAAGAAAGGGGGGAAAAACAAGAATATTTGTTTTCTTCCTTCTGCAAGTCAAATTCTAGTTCTCTTTTCGCAGCTAAAATACAGGAGGTATAATCCTTTAATATTAACAGCAAGCATAGTTAACAAGAACCTACGTGGGTGAAGCAGTGAAAACAAACCCAAAGCCCATTCATATAATGATTTATTGTTTATTAAGAACTCCCATTTCTCTTAACTCTTTGGTCTATAGAATAGTCATGTAATATAGGCAAGGAAAGTACAATTACCCCCGTTCCATAAAAAGAAAAAGGAGGGACTTCTCCGGTGGTTCAGTAGGTAAGACTCTACACTTCCACTGCAGGGGGCACAGGTTCGATCCCTGGTCAGGCAAGTTCCACATGCCATGTGATGTGGCCAAAAAAAAGAAAAAGGAAACTGGGGCTCAGAGACATTAAGTGACCAACCTGAGGTCACACAGCTAATAAGTATTAAGGGAGGATTGGTGGGGGAACGTGGGTTGTCTGCCTCAGAACCCAGACTTGTTTTCATCCATATCCACCACATCTCTTGGATGAATACAGCTATGGACTTAATCTTTAGGTCGGCAACGTTAACCAGCCAAAAGGGACAGCCCCCATCTTTTCACACTGACAAAAGGAAAGTAATAAGACAGAGCAAAATCATAGGTCAGAGGTCAGCAAACTACACCCATGGTCCAAATCGAGCCCACTGTTTTCGTACAGCCTGAAGAAAGCTAAGACTGGTTTTTATATTTTTAAAGAGTTGAAAAAAATCAAAAGAGGGAGATAATCTTTCACGACATGGGAAATGATATAAAATTCAAATGTCAGTGTCCACAACGCAGACACACCCATTCATTTATGGGTGGGCTATGGCTGCTTTTGTGCTGCAAGAACAGAGTGGAGTAGTTACAACAGAGACTGTATTGGCCTACGAAGCTGAAAATATTTACTATCTGGCCCTTTATAGAAGAAGTTTGCTGACTGCGGTCTTAAGTCATAGATCTGTAACTACAGTAAGGAGAAAACAAGGTAACTAGAGAGGGGAACTGCAGGGGAAAATAGAACCCAAAGTCCTGAGCACCCAGATTTTCCATACCTTGGCTTATGAAAACAAGGTTTTCAGGGAGAAATTCTCAAAACGCTGGTATCTCCCCACTGGGTGCTGTTGGGCTTCATGTGACAGTTTCATAAGGAAAACTGCTTCCCACAGTCCCTTTAATTTCTCTCGACCTCCCACCCTTCTCTACACATGGGTTGAACCTCATTGCTTCTAGAAATGAAGACGCTCTGGTGTCAGCTCTAAAATCTGTATCTCACTTCCGCAGACCAGAGGATATTTATTGACAGGGTGTGAGATAGAGAAAGAAAGAAGAGAGCCTGCCTGTCCAGAAGGCAGTAACCTTGGTGGCAATGCAATGTCACCAGCCCTAAACCATCATTCTCACAGATGTACAGCATATTATTTAAAGGGAAACAAATATCAGCCACTGAATGTCATGGCAAGGACACATCTCCTGCCTCTTAACTAAACTTATCAGAGCTGCAGTTTAATATGGTTCCTTTTGCATCCTCCCCTCAAATTCATCTTCCAGGGCAGCTCTTGACACCACCAGCAAACAGTCAAGATGAAGATTTAGTGACGTGAGCTTCAAACAGATCTAGATTTATTGACATGCGAGGCTGGCTTTCTTTCTCAGGAGCTGCAGTACACAGGATTAATTTCAACTGTTCCCTAACGCTCAGCGCTGCTTTGCAAATACCCAAATGTCTGGCTGCTCCCTGGCTTCATGGGGGGAGGTCAGTTTTCACCAGGAGAAGGATTCTCAGTGGTGGCTTGAGCTTTCTTTCCTCAGGTGACCAGGTTAATTGGCACCACTCCGTTCTCTAACAAGAGGGCAGACCCTCAGCAAACTTCCTGCCAGAACCCCTTCCCTTCCCACTTCTTTAAGCTGTCCCTGCCTCTCTCCGAAGTCAGCGAAGAATTAGCACGACCAGCAAGCTGTCTGAGTTGCTAAAAAGCTCTGCATCTTGTTGTTCTGAATCTCCCTACATGCCTCCAGATGCTTTGGAGTCTGAAGCCAGAGGCAGGCAGTTGCAAGCCAGTCTCCTTATAGGCTGTTTTCCAATCCTTGGGTCACAATGTTGAGCTTTGCCCACTTGCCGCAAACACATTCTACGAGCTCACTTGCTGTGCGGCCATTCTGTGCTGCATGGAGCAGAGGCAGCTAGCCATGCCCGGGAAGCCCACTGGCCGCAGGAAAGCAAGGCCTTCATCTCCAGCCTTTCCCTGCCGGCCTCGGCTGCCCGCATATCCACAATCACACCAGGATGCAGCCTAACACAAGAACGAGTGCAACCTGGGCCCATGCAAGCACCACGAAGAGGGGGTGAAAACTGAATAGGAAAGAAATAAAATCTCTCTGTCAATCCTTTCCTAACACTAGACTGAAGAACAAATTTGCAGAGCTCCGTTAAAAGATTAACTGCTAAATGAAAAAGAGCTACTAGATGTAAATTTAAAAGTCCCAAAACACCCAAGAGGCATAACTATAATCATTGCCGAGGGAAGCTCTTTAAGACTAAAAATATATTTCCATTAACAATCAAAATTAGTTTTCATTGCTTTTTTTCTTGAGCTTTCAGTGAATAACCTTTACGGTGTACATGATAATGATTCATTAGAAAAAGTAGATTTGTATTTCAGAAGCTTGCACCCCCAAAAAAATTAGCCAAGAAATTATTCCTCCTCATAAGTCAAATGGCAGCAGAAGGGAACATTTTTAGAATGAGTAACAGCTTCTTATAAAAGCTAACAGACAGCAGGTACCCACTTGAACCATAGCCAACAGAGCTGACAGACAAATTTTTTTTCCAAACCTCCAATGACTTAGAGGAACTGGCATCGTGATGTAACATCTTTTCCTTTAAGCCGTGGCTTAAAAGGTATAAGGAAAAGGCACCATATTGCCTCAAATTTTCCATAGCTTTTAGTCATCATTAAAGGTACATCTAAAATGACATATGAAAACAACAGGCTAGTCATAATTAATTTTTAAATTTTTTTATTGAGGGGTATTTGCATGGAGTGAAATGCACAGATCTTCAGTGTACAATTTAATCAGTTTAGACAAACACATGCACCTGTGTATAACCGCCTCTATCAAGATCTAGAACGTTTCTAATTTGAACCATCCCACCAAGTTAATCTCTGTCCCCCAGAAGCAACCCCAGATTAGTTCTAGAATGACATAAAAATGGAACCATATAGTAAGTACTCTTTTGTGCATGACTTATTTCACTCAGCAAAATATTTCTGAGATTCAATTTTGATTAACTTTTTCTCAAAACATAGCTACATAAAATTTTCAGAGTCCAAGTGATTTGGGGGGGGAGGAGGGCGGGCTTAACAGGCAATAGCCTTTTCAGATAAAGAATAAAAAGAAGGGAAAAAAATCACAGGTTCTCCTAGAAATGTTTTAAGCTACATTAAGTGAAAAATTTGGAGGTTTTTCTTTAAGTCATAAACCATCCTGAAGGGCTCTGAAAATCCTGTGATGATGATCTCTGATTCACTTACCTATCACAAGGAGGTGGGATGTGCACAATTCATAATTCTCAACCTAATTATGATGGAGTAGCCTAGAAATCTGATTAAAAATCGTTTAGTTCTGCTATAGAGGCTCAAAATAGAAATGAAAATATAGAATGGATAAACCGCTTTGCTAGATGGATTATTCCTTGAAAATCTGAAGCAAGACGACAGAAGTAAATTATTTCAAAGAATCACTGCCAAACTGTAAAGTGTAAAATGCAAATGCTGAGTCGCTGGTACTAGGGCAGAATGTGTGACTTACATTAAATGATACAAATAAAATACACAGTCTTGTGCCCAACAGACAAACAGTAAGGAAATTACAAGAGCAAGACTTATTTTTTTTCCCCTGAGGATATGGCCAAACAGCAGCACATGAGTCGAATAAAGGGGTAACATTCCTTGGAACCAAGGATCCAGGAAGCCTAGGGTCCTTCTAGGCCTTTATCTCTTGGAAAGAGTTGGGACTCAGACCCAGAACATCAGGGGGTCATAGACCCAAGTCTTTCCCATGTGCAGTGTTCACAAAGCACATGCCGCTTTTTTCAGAGGCTTTTCACATCAGCTAGCATTTTTTTTTTTTTTTTTTTTTTTTTTTTTGCGGTACGTGGGCCTCTCACTGTTGTGGCCTCTCCCGTTGTGGAGCACAGGCTCCGGATGTGCAGGCTCAGCGGCCATGGCTCACGGGCCCAGCCGCTCCACGGCATGTGGGATCTTCCTGGACCGGGGCACAAACCCGCGTCCCCTGCATCGGCAGGTGGACTCTCAACCACTGCGCCACCAGGGAAGCCCAGCATCTTATCTTTGCAACAACCTTGTTAAGTGGCATTATTAATAGTTCCCTAACATTTATGTAGTGCTCTACAGTACCTAGAGTTCTTATCACCAATATCAACTCATCTGATTCTCAACATAACCCTGGAGACAGAGACTTGGCCCCTTTTTTAAAAAAATAATAATAATAAGGCTTTTGCCACAGATATTCAGTGGAAGACTTGAGGCTGTAAAATGTCTTTTGACTTCTAACCCAGGATCCATGTCACTACTATATCATACTCTAGATAAGTATTATTAAACCCAAGTGATGGATGAGAAGACTGAGGCAGAGGGAAGTTGATCTTTAGAAGATAACTAATGGCAGACCCCAAATAAAAACACATTTTAAGACAATATATACGAAAATAAATCTTTAGGACTACATTTCGGACTTCAGTGATCCTTCTCTTTCTTTGCTAGGGCATACCTTCTAAGTATTCTTGCTCTGCTGAATCAAAACTACATTCAAGGCCCCCACTTGAAAGTAACTGAGGCTTTCCAATATAACTACCTAACCATCTACTTATTGGAGTTCTAATGACTAGCACATAATAAGCAATTTCTCTGGGTCAAGTATACTTTTACCAATACTAATCTTCTAATCCTCACAATGTATGATATAAATACTAATATCATCCCCATTTTACAGGTATGGAAACTGGAAGCACTGAGGGATAAATACTTCAACCCAAGACACAAAGCAGTAAGCAGTACAGGTGGGATTTGAACTGCCCGTGCAGTCTGGCTCCAAAGGCCACACTCTTCACCACCAGGCTGCAAGGAAACCGCTCATCTACAGAACACTGGATCATTCCCAAATTCTCTACTCCAAAGCATATGAGAGTGACAAGAATACTCCTAAAATATAGATACAGTATGTATTTTTTATTTCAGAGAGTGGACTTATATTTATATGTGCAAACAGATTAAATAAATCATGATTACAACAGTAAACATGTAAATTCTGATCAATAACTACTTGCCTTCCCCTCCCCCCAACGCTAACAGCTGCAATAAAGCTTTAACTGTAAAGCGATGCACAACCAGCCATAAAAGTATGTAAAATAAATGAGGATAACATAATGAGGGAATCCAACATTCATCTCATAAATATAACATAACGACCACAACTAAAATGTCAGAGAATCTAATAAATCAATACGGTAGGACAGAGCTATCTTTTATGTTCAGAATACATAAAAAATATATTTACATGCAGGGTGGTTTTGTTTTGTTTTTTTATAAGCCAGGACCAAACAAAAAAGAATTATAAGAAACTTAACCCACTGTTTACCTAGGTTCTTTGGTGCGACAATGATATTTTCAACACTGTTGGGTTGCCCACCATCATTTCATGGTAAGAAATGGGCGCTACTCTTAAAACGTCACAGAAGGCCTTAGATACTGTGCTAATATGCAAATGTCGCTGGATGGGAAGCAAACAGGAAAACATCCTGAGGGTACTTTGAAAGGATTAATTACAGGCCCTGGTTTAGAATACTTCTGGTGATTTTTGGAACTTCCAGCTCATTTTATTAGCACCAACAAACCCTGGGAGGTTTAGTTATTTCCCTGTTAATGCACTAGCGATTGATGTGGATAAATCCCATAAATACTAATGAGGGTGACACAAGTAAATCTCTCCTGAATTAATGAGAAGACAGTCTCCTGTACTGACCAACATACCGCCTAATGACTTGAAATGATGGATTTATAAATTTTCCCAGGTTCCCCTGGGGATGCAAGCTGCAGAAATAAATATCCTTACCCAGTCACCTCCTCCTATGGGCCCTTCTGGATCTCGGGGGCCTGATGGGAAGGGAACTGGCCTAAATGGGAAAGGGATAAATGCTTCTTGCATCTTTTCCTTGATGAAATGGACATACTCAAAATGCAACATCTCACCTTGGTGTTTAGAGTGGACTAAATTAGGAAGGTAAATGAGAGTCTTCAGGTAAAATAGGCTGAACTCAAGTCTAAAAATACCAACTTCTCAGATATGAAAAACCAGTGAATCCTGATACATTACACTGAGTTTAATATGTGTGTATGTTTTAACCCAGTGTCACAGCTATCTATCGCTATATAACAAACATGGTGGATTTAAACAACCACCATTTCATTCGCCCATAATTCTGTGGACTAATAGGGGCTCGGCTGGGCAGTTCTTCTACTGCTCTCACTTCAAGGCTTCATGTGTTTGCTGTCAGATGGTGGCAGGGGACAGAATGTCCAAGGTGGCTCCACTCACGTCAAGAGCCTGGGCAATGACTGGGGACTGTGACCTCTCTCTCTCTCCACATGGCTAGCTTGAGCTTCTCCCGTTGTTGTGGCCTCTCCCATTGTGGAGCACAGGCTCCGGACACGCAGGCTCAGTGGCCATGGCTCACGGGCCCAGCCGCCCCACGGCATGTGGGATCTTCCCGGACTGGGGCATGAACCCGTGTCTCCTACATCGGCAGGAGGACTCTCAACCACTGCGCCACCAGGGAAGCCCGCTATAACTTTTTTCATTCAAGTGGGTGAAGACTTAAGGGGCCCCATAAATCTGGCTCCCCTAATTCTCCCCGGAGGATACCCTATTAATATGACCCTCCTTTACTACAATAACCCCACGGGCTTGGTTAATATTTGTCAATTCCAGTCCACCTCTTGGGATGCATCAGCAATAAATAATCTGGATGGCATTTTCAATTTTTTCAAAGCACATCCCAGTTGATGTTCAGAACAGCTCTCTGAGGTAGGTGAGACAAAGGTGTATTAACTTTATTGAACCAAAATAAAAACAAAGCCTGTACACATTAGTATGCAGTATCAGTCTTTGTGGTGTTTTATGATTAACAAAATGCTCCCTAATACAGTATTTCTATAAAGATTCCTTAAAACGATCTTGAGAGGTAGATGATAATATCCCTATTAATAGATGAGAGAGAGAAGTTAAACATTTACCCCAAAACCCCTCAGTCACAGGCACCAGTCAGGATCCCAAGCCTACTCAATCTAACTTCTTCCCCACTGCGTAGAGGGTAAGTGATCTGTGGCCATGGCGCTTACAGCAGGATTCAAATTAGCACCTGTATCTTCTGATGGACATCCCGCTGCCAAAAATCAGGCCGACTCTTATACCTCAATTAGAGCCTGTGAGAACGATCTCAATGTTAGTGATAATATGGGCCACACAAGCAATAGTGGGCTTTAAGACCTAGAAATGCCATAATGGTCTAGCTTCCCAAGAACACAGGCAGCTAACATAGTCCTGTTCTGTTCATAGATCAGTGAACAGAATAGAGTCCAGTTATCATCTAATTAGAAATTTTGTATGTGATAAAAACAGCATTTCAAAATAGTTAGCAAAATGGCCTAAAACAAATGGTTCTGGGTCAATTGGCTATCCATTTTTTTGGGGAAAAATATATATATATTTGATCTCAACATGAGTGCATTCATATGTATATCTATATATAGATATAGATTATTTATTTATTTCCAATGGATCAAGACCTAAAAGGTTTAAAATCAAAGTTTTAGAAGAAATACAGGAGAATATATTTATGACCTAAGGGTCAGGAAGGCCTGCAACAAGATTGAAAATAGCATAAAGGAAAGACTTGCTAATTTGACAACATTAAAATTAAAAACCTGTGTGTAATAAAAAGCACTATAAAGTTGAAAGGCAACAGACTGGAAGAAAACACTTGCAAAATGAGAGACTGAGGCCAAGTATACCTGAATATACAAAGACTTACTAGAAATCATTAAGTAAGTAAAAGTCACACAAGCCAATAGGAAAATGGGCACGTGATATACATGGGCAATTCAAAACAGAAAAAAAAACTAGACAATAAATATACAAAATGATTCTCAAACTTGGCAAGAAAATGAAAATCTTAAATGGCAATGAGATACACTGTGTTATATACCCAATAGACTGCAATAATTTTGAGAGTGTGCTAATACCAAATGTTGGCAGAAACGGGTCAAATGGTACTTTCTACTAGTAGGAGTGAATATTGATAAATCACAGTGGAGGAAAACTTTATAGTATCCATTACAACTTAAAATATGCATACACTATGATTAAGCAATTCTACTTTTTAGAATACACCCAAGAGAAACACTTGCACGTGTACACAAAGAGGCGCATAACAAGGCCATTCATTACTGATGTGACAAGGAGAAATGACTAACAACCAAAACACCCACAGAAAGCTAATGGTCTAATACACTTTGGCACATCTGCACTATGGAATACTGCACACAAGTCAAAAAGGGCAAGTATATCTCCATGCACTGATGGAAAAGATATCTAAGACATACCAACAAGTGAAAACAGAAAGCTACTGACTTTAGATAGTATCATAAGGTCTTAGTATGTGTACATATGCATCTATGCATGGGAGTGTATAAATTTACAGAAGAAAGATAAGTAAACATAGCAAACTCCTGATGTAATTATCTCTGGGGAAGAGAGTGGGTCAGGTTGAGGGTCAGCCAAAGAGAACTGAACCTTAGCAGTTAGTACAGAGGATACTGTCCTTGTGTAATTCAATAAATAAAAAGACACAGCAGAGCAACCTTCCCCCCAAAACTCTCCAAAGCATGCTTAGTGTTCTTTGAAATTTATAAAACAAACAAAAAAAGAAACAAAACAAATGAACAAAAAAAGAAGAGGTTATAGTGAAGCAGGATAAGAAGCAAAACAGTGTCAAGCAAGGATGGTGGTGTCAGCTGGCCCAAATCCTGGTCCCACCACTCTGAGGAGTGTGACCTGGTCAACGTCTTAGTCCTTTCAGGCTGTTATAACAAAATACTGTAAACTGGGTGGCTTATGAGCAAATTTATTTCTCACAGTTCTGGGGCTGGAAGTCTGAGATCAGGGCCCTCTTCTGGGTTGCAAACTTCTCTCTGTGTCTTTGCATGGCAAAAGGTCCAGGGAGCTCTCTAGGGCCTCTTCTGTAAGGGCACTAATTCCGTTTATAAGGGCTCCACTCTCATGACATAATGACCTCCCAAAGGGCCCACCTCCTAATACCACACCTTAGGGGTTAGGTTTCCACATCTGAATTTGTGGCGGGGACACAAACATCATAGTAGTCAAGTAAACACTGCTGCTACTCAGCACATGTTAAGTGCTATGCAAGGTATTAGCTAACTAAATTCAACAGGAATCCCGCTGAGGTCTAAGTTCAGCTGGAGGGCCTTATGCATTGCCAGACTGTTCTGTGATTATTAGTGGAAGGAGGAGGAGGAGGGAAGGTACCAGAAGGATCAGGAGTGGAAATGCACAGATAAGTTTTATCTTCTCCTACCAACGGCTCCTGCAAGCCACAAGCACCTGTGCAGCTGGCCCAGTGTGATCCGCACACAGCCATTTACTAAGATGAAGCAGAGTCCCCACTGGGCGCCCACCTCTCCTAAGTGGACAGAGGGGCCAAGGCACTGTCAGCGGGCAGGCACAGAGGGCCTCGGAGTTTGTGCCCCCCATGCTGCAAGAGGGTTGCCTGGAGCTGGTCACATCTGACAGCCAGGTCTGGCCGCTGGCACTATGTAACCTTCTTCTACAGACTTTGAGCCATCTGGGCTGGAAATCTCGAGGAAAATAAACACTTTTTTGCTCTAATTAAAAACGTGAAAGAGAACAGTAATCTCCATAAAGCCGCACAAATTGCTTTAAAAATGCCAATCCCCGTTGGACCAGTTAAACAGATCTGTGTGTGCTCTCCTGTGACTTCAGAGAAAGAACAAGGTATTAATGAGCATCACTGTAAAGACGTGTGAATCTCAGGACATGGCACAGCATCGTTCCCATGGTCATCTTACTCCTGGGCTTCAGGTGTTTGGGTGCCTCAGCTCTGTAAAAGCAGGAAAACCATGACCCCCTGTGCGTGCCCAGCCCAGTGCAGTTTGTAGGGCTCCTTTCCATGTATGGCCCCATTTAATTCCTACTACAATCTTTTTTTTTAAATTTAATTTATTTATTTATTTATGGCTGCGTTGGGTCTTCGTTGCTGCGCGTGGGCTTTCTCTAGTTGCGGCGAGCGGGGGCTACTCTTTGCTGTGGTGCGCGGGCTCCCTCTCGTTGCGGTGGCTTCTCTTGCTGTGGAGCACGGGCTCTAGGTGCGCACACAGGCTCAGTAGTTGTGGCACACGGGCTTAGTTGCTCCGCGGCATGTGGGATCTTCCCGGACCAGGGCTCGAACCCGTGTCCCCTGCATTGGCAGGCGGATTCTTAACCACTGCGCCACCAGGGAAGCTGTCCCCTGCTACAATCTTTTTATTGCCATTTCACAGATGAAGAGACAGAGGCTTCAAGACCAATAGATTATTTTCACCAATATATTACATTTGAAAGGCAAAGCCATGTATTGCACCTCTTCCTGCTCCTTTTGCTACAGATGATAAATCCATCATTTGTTTTGCCTGAAAAGCAAATTCAGCATCTCTCTCTTATGTGGCTATCGTTTTCATCTCTTTGTAGTGGGAATTCCAAGAGGCTTGGGGCGAGGGTCTTTCTTCACATTCTTTTTTTCACACAGAAGTGGCAGGGAGTGATTCTCTCTCTCTCTTTCTCTCTCCCATTCTCTCTCTCTCTCTCTCTCTCTCTTTCTGTGTGTGTGTGTGTGTGTGTGTGTGTGTGTGTGTGTGTCACACTGGGGCTGATGCTGACTTAACTGTTTGCATCAAAGTCAGGTTCAGAAGCATGGCAAAGTCTCTGCCCCCTCCACCAGGTTTCTGGGCTTATTCTGAGGAAGAAAGGACAAATGTTTTATCCTCCCCCCATCTATCTGCCCAGGAATTTGCTAGGTTCTTTACATGTTGTTTTATTTAATCCTCAGCACACATCTGTGAGGGATGTACAATGATCCTCATTTCATAGATAAAGAAAAAGAGGCTCAGAGAACTTAAGTAGCCCAAGGTCACACGCTAAGGGACAAATTCAATGTTTGCGTCTTTCCAAAGCCTTGATTATGTCAATATGCCACCGTCCTTATGGGGCTGGGGCAACACATATAAAAATTCTTTTCAAGTATCACTTATAGGGTGGTCATCCAAATCTCAGTACTTTTGAGAATCAAAGGGAGGAGGGGATCGCTATTAATAATTATATCAGAAAAACAGGCATAACTTGAGACTCTCCCAGGGAAACGAGGACATATGGTCACCTTGATTATGTGTCACACAAGGGAACATCACCCAAGAAAAAAAAGGATGCTCTAAAACCCATAAACTGTGAGCAAGAAATGTTTCATTCCAGGAGGACACAGTCGTACAGATGGTCGGGACCTAGCTTATCCTCTAAAAACCTCAGAAACAGAAGGAAATCCAACAAATACTACTAACTCAGATGAACTCCTCTCCCACTCTTACTGTGTCTCCAACAATCCACCAGTCTTTATTGCAACCCCCATTACATAACCAACACTCCAAAATCAAAGCCAAGCAAAAAGAGGACCAAGACAGACACACCAGGAGATCAACTCCAGGACGGGTCACCACGAAGGTCTTGCTCTGCCCTGGAGCACAGAACACCGTCAGGAGCCTCCTGGATTTCCAGAAGCAGCTAGCGAAGACCATAAGCTATATTTTCTTCCATGACCCCTCTCCTACAACAAGCAGAACTCCACCGTTGTGGGAAGAAGTTGCCAAGAGTCAGGGAGGCTCAGCACTGGGGATGAGGCAGTTGTGGAGGTGTCCAGGGGATTGGGACACATGGAACCACCATGAAACTACAGACTTGGCTGCTTTCAAAGACACAATCCAGGGACCTCCCTGGTGGCGCAGTGGTCAAGAATCCGCCTGCCAGTGCAGGGGACACGGGTTCGAGCCCTGGTCCGGTAAGATCCCACATGCCGTGGAGCAACTAAGCCCGTGTGCCACAACGACTAAGCCCGCGAGCCACAAGTACTGAAGCCCCTGCGCCTAGAGCCCGTGCTCCGCAACAAGAGAAGTCACTGCAATGAGAAGCCCGAGCACCACAACGAAGAGCAGCCCCCACTTGCCACAATTAGAGAAAGCCCGCGCGCAGCAACAAAGACCCAACGCAGCCAAAAATAAATAAATAAAATTGATTCTTTAAAAAAAAAATGTAAAAAAAACAAAACCAAAAACAAAGACACAACCCAGAACATCTTTACATTTAGGATTCAATATCCCAGGAAGTAATTGCTCCTTTCTACCTCATGACATAATGCTCATTTATACATCAGTAAATTTAGTTTTCAGCACAGGCTATTCAAATTCACAAATGATCTAGTGGCAACTAACCCCAACGTCAGAACCCACTCATACAGGACAATTTACACCACTCACTTTAATAATAGGTTGTTCTTTCAGCTATGTGGGAACACATACACACACCCCTTCTTTGCACAGATGATTCAAAACAGGCTAGGACACCCAAATTATCACAACACAAAGAAGTAACAGAATGTGCTTCCACATATAACCCAGGAGATAATTTTCATTTTCCAGAGCTAGTATTTACCTTTTGTGCACTGGCTCCCAGGCAAATCTGGCAGGCCTGCAGCAGGTGGTAAGAAGTTGACAAAAAGAGAAAAGAAATAATGCTTTTTCCTTTAAAACTCTATCCTGACCCCACCACCACACTGAAGCTACAGTTTGTGTATGTACCCTGACTGTACACTGACTAGCACCCAAGGTCCCAAGAGCTACCTGCTTTTGAAGCCTGTCTTCACCCCCATAAAACTGCCATCCTTGTCTCCACAGAGGCCAACAAAAAAAAATCACACACACTCAATGGGAAGCAGAGAATTTCCTGGAGAGCTCTGTCCAGATTCACTAACGATCCAGGGTCACATGGCAAAGCTGGACCAAATTTTGAGACCAACCCCTCAGAGAGAACTGGTCTCATCTTCAGAACTTCACGTATGACAGGTAGTGGTCCAGAATGAAATTCATTTACAACGTTTCCTACAATGCAATTAACCTCTTTTCTGCAGAACATTGCTTTTTGGAATGTCTGTTGCAAAATAGCCTCCTAAATGAATATAATTTCCCACCCACTTTTTAGCAAAAATTAGGTGTCATTTCACACCTCATATATGCAGATTACGATGACTCTTAAAATGAACCTGAGAAGTCAAAGTTTTCCATCCCTGTTTTTTCCCCAATTTTAAAAATCTTGTTTTTCACTGAAATCATGTGAAGTTTGGCTTCTCTGACCTGGCTGGAAGTTGAGTTGAGACAAGATGACCTGGGGCCTAGCGCCAGCCTCCTGGCCCCTGCCGTAGAAAACCACTCCAACAATGCCTGGCCCTGATGGGGTCTGGGTCGTGTAATAAGGACTGTGGGGATATCTTTTCTAGGGAAGGGGATAGATAACTTCCCATTCCACTTCGGCCCTTTCTAAGGCCCTTCCTAAGCCCACTTTCACGGATCTCCACCGAAGGGGACCTTCTTCGTTTCCCGAAGCCAGGCTACAAAGGTGGATTACTTAAGAAACAATTAGGTGCGTACACAAAGCAATTTGCAGGCAGCCGTGCTCCTTCAGCTTCCTAAGTGAAGGGCCTTTCAAGGCTGATTTATAACACTGTCGTCTTCAGAAGGCAAAATAATTAATAGGAGCATGGACTTCTAATTTCAGTGACTTCCAGAGAAAGTGGATTTCATTTGATTTATGACGGCCGGTGACTTTGCATTTTATCAGTTCATTCACTCATTATTTATGCTGATGGCCAATTTCAATGGGTCGCTATCATCTAACTCGCTACTAATCAAAGAGAATTAGGGTTCACTGCATTATTTAGAAGTCGCTAATTTATCTTCAGAACAAGTAGTGAGAAGAGTTTGGTGCCTTCCACCAGAAAAAAAAAAAAAAAAAAAAAAAAAAACTGAACAGCTGGCTGAAGCCAGAAAATTTGGTCAGCATTATAAATGAGTTTTATCAGGGGTATTGCAAGTTGATGTTTTCAGTGGGAAGGAGAGAAGGAAGGAAAGAATGAAAAAGAAAAGGCAGCAGGAAAAACCAAACAGAATAAGGCTTAAAAATGACAATAAACCCTGAGTTACCACTGTGGTCTGGGCAGCCTCGATATCACAAATGGCTGACCTAGCCCTATAACCCTGGGATCTGAGCATCTATGTAATCTTAGCATTAAAATATCCCAGCACCCTTCAGTTTAGTTCAACAAACAAGAACATTTGCACTGAAATAACCAGAGTTCCCTTGTTTCTCATTTTAAAGTCATTTTAATATGTTCTAGACACAAGATAATGGATCACATTTAAACATGAGAAAATTAAGTCCCATCAGCAAGTAATAATACCCAATCATATTCAATCATGTTGAACAACAACCTCTACCAAAATGATCTTCTCCTAGGCGAGGTTAAGAAAATAACAACAAGTTAAAAAAAAAGCTATTATGTTACTTTCAGAAAGATCCAACTTTAAAATACTTCTGTGTTATTTCCCATAAAGCGATACAGTCTCTCCTGTTCATACTTCCAGACCCTTGTATGCTCTGGCCAGAATACTCCTCTCTCAATGCTTACCAAGTGAATTCCCTCATTTTTCAAACTTCAATTTACCAAGTTTATCTAGATACCTTTTCTCCGCCTTCCAAACCCCTGCAACTCCCCTGATTCTAGTCCTAAATGACCTTATTCCTCCAGTGGATTATAAGCTCCATGAGAGCAGGAACTGAGTGATTTCTTAGCTGCTAAACCCCAGGACCCAAGTCACTGCTGCATCAATATTGTTGAATATGTGGTTGCTTTGACTTTGACGTTTTCTATATCATTCCACAGTCATTTGGTCCCAAGTTTCCCTTTAGGAAAACTAGATGGTGTTACAGGGATAACAAGAAAAGACTTGTTTGTCTTACTCTCCCAGTATTTCTTGGCAGCTTAAAAAACCAAGGAGGAGAAAAAAAGGAGAAAATGACATCAAATTTTGAACGCTTTTATGTTTGAATGGGAATAACCAACTCTTGAAGCTAATGAGGGCTTCACTAGCTTGTTGCGACAGCTCCAACACACCCCAATGGGACTATGAAACTCCTAAAATAAAACACTCCATCAATGGCAACTTTCATAATAATCCCACTATACCTTTTTATCTCAAATAAGATGCAAAAATGGCTACAGACTAATATAAATATAGTCTGCAGATGAGTTTTTAATCTTTTTTTATTCCCAATCCCAACACTCTTTTCTATCTAGTTTATGTCTGGCCTGATGCCCGACTGTCAAGGTGCTCATATAATAAATACAGCCTTATTAAACTGGATAGAGTAACCATGCTGGGTTATGGGAGTTTCTTTAATAATGAAAATACCATGTTTATCATATTAATGATCTGAAATAAAGTCTGGGAGTCCAGCATTTATTTCCATCCCATTTCACAATTTATATGCTACCACGAGTAAAGTAAGACTCATGAACCACAGACCAGTTTACCTTCACACCATCATCGATTGCTTTCACCTCTGCCTACAGACCCAGCAAACAGCATTCTCCTATAACTAACACTGAAATGAGTGGTCATACCCAAACTGACACTGTTCATTTCCAATATTGCTTTACACAGGTTTTTACTCAATAGAACTGTTTAGGGCTTTCTGAAGGCCCATGGACTACCAAGAAGTCGTCAGGTATCAGTTAGGGTCAAAACTAGAAAATAGGAACTGCTTCTAATATTTACAACAGAAGGAATTTAATGCAGGGACCTGGATATACAAATGATGGAGAAGCCACAGCAAGAAACCTCTCCTGCTTTCAGGATTTTTTTGTCTCTTTTTGTCAAGAGACAAAGAGAGGACTAGGACAAGGTCACCAACTAAAGCCAGAATCCTGGCAGGCCTTATCCTATAGCAATCAGGGCTATAGCGGAAACTCATCCCCCAACAGCGAAGCCGCCAGAGGTGGAGTGGGACAGGGGACGGAGAGAGGTACCCTGGCTTATCGCTTCCTCCTGCCTTCCAGTCTCCTGCCAGGACCTCCCATTGGTCAAACCCAAAAGGAAGCCAGCTGATGAGAAAGCTTGGGAAATGCTCCTGTGACAGCCCCCTGTGACAGAGAGCAAAACAGGACAAGGGCAAGGATGGCTCTGAGGGCAAAATGAGCCACATCTCTTTCCCAAAGAGAAGACCTATGAGACAGATGAAACTGAAGCAGAAGAGAGATTCAGGCTGTTGTCCTCCCCTGCTTTCACTTTTCCTCCCCAGTGAGTATCTAAAGTCTGAATACACAAGATAATTAGAGAGGCATTAAGGTAACAACTCTAGTGGGTAAAATTATAATTGCACTTTGGGGTATCATGAAGATTTATGAGCCTAGTTCTCCTTTGGAATTTGGAAGTAAATTTGGAAGGCAGATGTGTATGAAAACCCATGAAGAAGAAAGCAAGAGACGAGGTAGGTAGGCCTGGATGCCTAATGCTGGGTCCCATCAGTGGGCCTCAGCAGAGCACAGAGGCATGTTTGTAGGCCGGCTGAATTAACAGTGACCTTGGGGCAATTCTCTGGCAGTCCAGTAGTTAGGAATCTGAGCTTCCACTGCAGGGGGCACAGGTTCCATCCCTGCTCAGGAAACTAGGATCCCACATGCTGCCCAGTGAGGCCAAAAAACCAACCAACCAACAAACAAAAACAGTGACCTTGGATAGAAAGCTGCTAACGTAGCTGGTGAAGTAATGGGGTTCCCCTCCACTCCCCCAAAGAAAACCAAAACTCTACTTCAGTGGTGTGTTATGAAAACCTGAATTGCCCCACCAGCAGCCAGAAGGTGCAAAAGGCCCACCAAGTGGATCAAGGGCTGCAACGACCAAGGCCCAAGACCTACCTCCTCTAGGAAGCCTTCCCTGCCTACTCCCTGCCTACAATAATATCTACTGCAAATCAGCTAAAATTACATCTTTTTGACTAGATTCTAAGACACTTCGAGGATAGGGACCAGCATGTACTTTGGATTTTTTGCTGTTGTTTTTATTGTGGTAAAAACACATAGCATTACATTTATCATCTTAACCACTTAAATGCCCAGTTCGGCAGTGCTAAGTATATTCACATAGTTGTGCAACAGGTTTCTAGAACGTTTTCATTTTGCAAAACTGAAAGTCTATACCCACTAAACACAAACTCCCTTTCCCTTCTTGCCCCTTGCTCCATCCTTGACAGACACCTTTCCACCTTCTGTTTCTATTATTTTAGCTACTTTAGATACTTCGTGTGAGTAAAATAATATAATACTTGGCCTTTTGTGACTGACTTATTTCACTGAGATTAATGTCTTCAAGGTTCATGCACATTGTAGAATGTGACAGTATTTCTTTCTTGTTTAATGCCACATAATATTCCACTGTGTGTATATACCACATTTTCTTTATCCATTCATCTGGTCACAGACATGTGGGATACTTTCACCTCTTGGGTGAATATTGTGAATAACCCTGCAATTAACATGTATGTGTCAAGTTATCTCTCTTCAAGATGTGCTTTGAATTCATATGAATGAATATACCCAGGAGTAGGGTTGCTGAATAACATGGTAATTATGTTTCCTATTTAAGGAAGCTCCATACTGTTTCCCATAATAGCTGCACCATTTTACATTCCCAGCAACAGTGCAAGCAATTGGAACAAGGGTCCCAATTTCTCTATATCCTCACCAATACATGTTATTTTCTGTTCTTTTGATAGTGACCATACTAATGGATATGAGGTAATATCTCAATGTGATTTTAATCTGCATTTATCTTATGATTAGTAAGGATGAGCATATTATACGTTTGTTGGTCATTTGTGTACCTTCTTAGCAAAATGTCTATTCAAATAATTTGCCCATTTTTAAATCGGGTTTTCTGTTATTGGTTAGTTTTAGGAGTTCCTTATATACTGTGACTATTAATCCCTCATCAGACACATAGTTTGTAAATATTTTCTCCCATTCTGTATGTTGCCTTTTCACTCTGTTGGCTGTTTCCTTTAATGTCAAGTTTTTAAGTCTAATGTAGTTGTGTTTGTCTATTTTTGCTTTTGTTTCCTATGCTTTTGGTATCAAATACTAAGCAATCATTGCCAAATCCACTGTCTTGATGCTTTTCCCCTCTGCTTCCTTCTAGGAGTTTTATAGTTTTAGGTCTTATATTCAGGTCCTGAATTCATCTTGAATTGTTGTGTAAAATAAGCACCAAATTTCATTCTCTTGCATACGTATATCCAGTTTTGCCAACACCATGTGTTGAAAAGACTGTCCTTTCCCCATTGTGTAACTTGACACCCTTGTCAAAGATAATTTGATCTTCTACACAGGGTATATTTCTGGGCTGTCAGTTCTGTTCATAGGTCTGTATGTCTGTCTTTAAGCCAGTATCACACTGTCTTGATTACTACTGCTTTGTAGTATGTTTTGAAATCAGGAAGTATGAGGTTGCCAACTTTGTTCTTTTTCAAAATTGGTTTGGCTATTCTGGGTCCCCTGAGATTCCACATGAGTTTTAGGATGGTTCTTTCTATTTGTGCAAAAATGCCATTGGGATTTTGATAGGGATTACCCTGAATCTGCAGATTGCTTTGGGAAATATGGACATCTCAATAATAAGTCTTCTCGGCGCTTTGCAACGACCTAGAGGGGTGGGATAGGGAGGGTGGGAGGGAGGCTCAAGAGGGAGGGGACATGGGGATGTATGTATGCATATGGCTGATTCACTCTGTTGTGAGACAGAGGCTAGCACAGTATTGTGAAGCAGTTAGACTCCAATAAAGATATATTAAAAAAATAATAAGTCTTCTAATCTACCAACACAGGATGGCTTTCTATTTATTTATGTCTTCTTTGATTGCTTTTAGCAATGTTTTGTAGTTTTCAGTGTACAAGTCTTTCAACTCCTTGGCTAAGTTTATTCCTAAGCGTGTTATTCTTTTTGACGCCATTGTCAATGAGATTGCTCTCTTTTTTTTTTTTTTGCAGCTGCTGCTGCTGTTGTTTTGTTTTTGCCTCCTTTCCACGCTTGACATAGTGCTTTTCATGTAACATTCCATCATCAAGAAATATTTGTAGAATGAATGAAAGACTGACTGAATGAATTTTGTCTCCAATTAACCTAAAAGGGAATGTTAAGAGGGGTGAGGCTGCCTCTTTCTTTCCAACAGTAAGACCACCTTGGCCAGCTCCTTTCAATGACTCTAGTACTGATAATAAAGACCTTTTAGCCTCAAGCCTCAACTTGACATGTGTTGATAAAAACAATTTTGCCAAATGCAATGAAAACAAGACAAGCCTATGCTTTTCTCATCATCTGAATGTTTGCCTTTTATTTGAGACGTGCTCATTGTTCACTTTACCTAATTAAGTCCCTCTTTCCCTTTAATTATTGAGTGGTTGGTACGAATTCGCCCAGTAAGCTGGGTGGAATCTGTGCCTTGCTGAGATTAAGGAGAGAATCTCCTACACAAAACAAATAAACAAAAACAGTAAACAAATAGCAGCGGCAGCAGCAGCATTACTCATGAAATAAATGTATTACTTCTTATTTAGAAAGCACTCATGGCATTCTCACACCGGCGTCTCCATGGAACTCTTCACAGTCCTGGCTTGGAAATTCTAAGGAATAAATTCCTTAAGCAGAGCAACAAGGCAAACAGTAGCAGCAATGCCATGAAACTTTGGGGAGGTAGGCCCCCAAACTGTGACTGCATACCCTGAAATGCTTGGGGAAATTAACTAGACAGATGAAGAGAAGTTTTAAGCGCTAACATTCTGCTCTTACCGTTTTCTCCTATTTCCAACTTCTTCCCTCTCTGCCCCCACGTGGTTCTTTTATTTATGGAAAATGCAGGAGGGCCCTTTCCTCTTTCTTCTTCTCTCCATCTAAGATACATGAAATTCAACAAAATAGATCTCCCAGTGACACGGTTTCAAAAAAATGTAGACATGCAGGGGACCCACAATCAAGAACTCAAAATCAGAGAAAAAGCTCCATTGATGGCCTGAGTCCAGACTAAGATGGTCTCAAAGCCCCTGACCTTTGCCACTGCCTGGCATCATGGCCTTCTTAAAAAAAAAAAAAAAAAGACGGAGATGCAAGAAAGATGCAAGAACATGGCCTTATGGCCACTATTACAAAATGCCTGACTTAGGTAGGAAGTGCTGTGAGCTTGTCAAAGCAGATGAGAGGCTCGGAAGCTGGGGAATGCAGTTTTCGTTGCTGGCATATCATGACAGCCAGGCAAAAGCTGAAGAGTGGGAGTTTTTGAAACAAATGCCAGTTAAATGATCCATTCAGTTATACTTGATATGTCTGGTATAATATAGCTTGTTCCAGATGTCAAACAATATTGCCAAACCATGCTCACTAATGTGAAAACCACTGTTGCTGATAAGCCTAAGTGTTGTTGAATTTGTGCAACAGCCATCCATCTCCAAACAAAATATTGCATTAAAGAAAAAACAAAAAAAACCTGTGGCTCATAATTTAAGCTGAAAAAGGGACTGACTACAAAATGTAATTTATAAAAAGCAGTTTTCCGCTGAGAAACTTTTTTTCAAAACTAATATTTCACATGTACACATTTAAGTTATATTCAATTTTATACAAAAATTATAGTAATTGTCTTTCCCCTAACATGAATGTTGTAATTATACTTTCAGCATTGCTGCGCTTCGACACACAGCCAAAAGAAAAGTACAGTGTTTTCACAAGCAACGCTGGAAGGAACAAATAGATTTGCAGCGTTTGACAGGACCCCTTTAAACATACAGCTCTAAAATATCCATTGTTCATAAAATTCATAAAGGGCTGCATATGTACACTCCAGCTCCCTTTTCCACTCGATATATATGAAAATGCATTTACTGTATGTCAAATGAAAAATGCAGTTTTCAAATGCATTGACAACAGGTGCTAGTTAAATGATCAGACGCTATTTGTTACCTAGGCCCTTACTCTCATTTGCAGCAAGATAAATTGCATTTTAGAAGAGTGGTGCGACCTAAGGGGTCTTGACATGTTTTTATTGATTTGCATAGGTTATATGCATGTATTCCTGTCTGTAGGCAAATAGTGCCACAAGTAAATTCAAGGCACCGTGCCTGTGTTTCAAGAAAATTGGAGTCATCACAGGGGAGCCAAGATGGAGTGAGCCTGGGTAAAAGAGACACATCCAGCCTGCTGGAAACTCAGAACCTCTATTAAGATTTATAGGCTGTAGGATTCTTCTGGGTTTCAACATTATTCTTAGTAAACCCTTTCTGTCTTCTGTTGTTTATAAAAACTGGCAGCTTTAGCAAAGACAGAAGCTTAAGTTGTAGGTAGCACAATTTAACATAATACTTCTCGCCTGTCCTCCAAATAGCCTAATGCTGATTTGGCAAAAGGAAAAGAGAAAAAGGGAAGAAAAGCCACATGAAACCACATTCCATAGGCTGTTGCTCTGACACGGATGGATTTGGCTGTCACTACAGAAAAGCATTGGTGAAACTTGATTATATTTCTAATGTCAAAATTTACTAACTTTTTAGACTCCCAGGTTCCATTTCTCATTTGAGTTTTCGTTTTGTTATCTCAGCACCATCAGGCCCATCACAGAGAGTAATGCACCAATTTGCCCAGGGAGTCACTCACTCGGAAGGGACTTTTTCATCCACAGGGGCTTCCCCTTTCTGCCGCCGCGGTCGCCACCACCACAGCCAGGCCATGCTTCCCCTCCATCCAAGACTCACATGCCTCTCACCACCTCCCCTCTTCCCTCCACCTGCCCTCCCCACTTCCAGCCAGAGATGTCGCCTCACCTTTTGGAGTCTGAACACTGACATGGTATGGGTGGCCTTAGGACATCCACTCTGCTATTGCCTTATTTTAAGTATTGTGTTGCTATTCATCTTTCACCAATTTAACCATGACCACTATAGGATTCTCACCCTTAAAGGTCTTATAGGGACCTTACAGTCCTCACGGTTCAACTGGTAAGACAGATCAGTATCAACTCTTGATTTTCTACTTGAACTTCTATCTTGTTTGAACTTCTATTTTACTTGAACTTCTATTTCTCATGGTGCCCACCACAGAGCCTTGCCCAGAGTAGGGGTCTGATACAAATATTTGAATGTGACATAATAACGAACACTGCCCCCGCATGGGGATTTACCCTTTTCCAAGCACTCTCCTACACATTTCCTCATCTGAATCTCACAGCTGAGGTGTACAATAATCATCATTATCATCTCACTTCCCCTCAGTTGAAGGAACCTGGCAAAGAAGCATAGGTGACTAGTCCAAGATTCGTAACAGTTTAAGAAGGAATAGGCACCAGAACTCAGGACCTCAGTCCAGTGCTTGGGCCCCTTCTATACACCATGCTCATCATGTGGCATATTTATCCTTCAGCATGGAACTCAAAGCAGCTTCCTGTGTGAATCTTCTATAATAAAAGAGAAAATTTATTTGTCCACCCATTGATATGCATGTTCTTATTTCAGGAAACTGCAGGCATTGAGTTGAACACAGGAAGATATGTTTAGAGCTTATTTAGTAGCTAGTTCCATGATGGTCAATTATCACACCTATTTCTTTCCTGAACTCATTCATCTCTTCGAAACACTTATAAAAGTCCATTTTTTTCCCCAGGTGTAATACCAGGCCCAATAAAACAAAGATGAGTAAGACAGGCTCTCTGCCCCCAAAGAACTTATAGTCTAGCGCTCTGGCTTTCCAACACTTTGACCATGGTCCACTATAAATGAGGTGGTGGCTCAGCTTGTGTAAAGACACACACACACAGCCCCCGGAAAAAAAGCTTCATAAAGCAACATTTAACCTTACTATGTTCAATGCACTCTAATATTTTCTGCCTTATTTTATAAAATGTTTATAAAATGCTATTTGTAACCCTCTAAATTAATTTCACCAACAAATAATTGATCTTGACCCACAGTTTGAAAACCACTCAGCTAGTGAGATTATAAAATGTCTTAGATCAGGAGTCGGCAAACACTTCCTGTAAAGGGCCAGGTGCCAATATTTTAGGGTTTGTGGGCCAAGCAGTAAAATCAAGGATTTTATGTAGGCACAAACAAGAGAAAAAATTTTTTTCCACATAATTTTTATTGATGAAAATTCAAAATATTATAATAGTAATTGAGTCTAATTTTTGTAACACAAGTTTAAATATCTGAGGAGTGGAATTTATGGATGGACACTGAAATCTGAATTCCATGTAAGGTTCACATGTCACAAAATATTCTTCTTCTTTTGATTTTTCCTACTATTTGAAAATGTAAAAACCATGTTTAGCTCATGGGTGCATGAAAAGAAGCAGCAGGCCATAGTTTGCCAACTCTTGAGTTGGAGCCAGACCAATTTTTATTGACAATCCTAAAATTTCAATTATTTTCTTGACAATACTGGGTATAGAGAATACCTTCAACTGGTGCTTGAGAGAGAGCCAGGGAAATGTGAGTATCTAAATAACTGAGAAACTTTCCAATTTAACCCTCCCAACAAACTATGAGTTTGAACCCATTATCTCTATCTTATCAAGGAAGAAACTCAGGCAGAGGTGTAATGGGACTTTGCCTAAAACCTTCCAAGGCCAAGGCCAATCCACCCACCTAAGCTGTGAGAGGGTTTGGCTGAGATGACCAAGGGGTGGAGAATGAGATCAGTTCTGGAACAACAAACCCTCACTCCTCCAGAGGCACCAGGAGAGATTCCCATGCATTCTAATAAACTCATTTTCTCTTATACCATGCAGGTTACCAAAAAGTGCCAAGGCCAACCCTACCTGCCTCTTGGCCATAACACTGATAATGTGCAGGGTGCTTGCATCTCCAAGTCCCTGAACAATAATCACTTGGGCTGTAATGTAAGTGGCCACTGAACCTCATTTGCAGGTAAGTCTTTGGGTCGTAAAGGGAATTAAGTGGAACAAATCGCTCTCTATCTGAAGTCTCCAAGTATACTCCCTGTCTTCCGGTGCATTTGGTCAAGTGCCCACACAGCCAGAGGGGACAGCGGGCTTCTCAATGTTTGGGCAGCAGAATATGGCAAACACAGCCCATGACCCAGCCTCCCAAGATTGGCTTGAGTCTATGTTGTATGTATGTTCTTCCTGAGGGCAACTGTTCACACAGACAAAACACAGCATTCCAAACTTCAGGTTATATTTATGTTTAATAATAAACTGTAGGGCTACTCAAAGTTTCCAAGGACACATGTGCTACACTGAAGAGTTAGGGAGCCCAAGGAAGAAGATTAAACACACCCGCCATGTGAATGTGTTCTTTTGTCATGTTGGTAAGGCTTTAAGAACCAAGAGTGTTACCTCTAGAAAGAATGTGGACTCAATGTTAGCTAAAATAATGCTTCTCTACTTCAAACTCCATCTCCAGCACTGTGGTCTATGAACTCTACTGAACATGGTACCCAGAGCCACAGAGTATGTGAGCATCGTCAAAAAGCCCTGGCAATGTTAGCATTTACAACACAAACGGGCCCCTCTGATAGTAGAGATATAGGTCTTTAACAAAAGCACACACAAATAAACACACTTAAACTCACCACACCAAATCAACGCATATGCAGACCACCAACAATGATCAACAAGTAAATGTACCAAGTTGAACACATATGAGGTTCCCAGTAGGTATCTTCTACTCTAAAGTGACTTACTACAGAGTTCCTCACTCCTGCCTGAAGGTATTCAAGATCTTAACATTGCATGGTTTGCACAAAGAATGGAGCCACTGTAAAGTTGTGTAAGTTATTTTATTCTTCATAGTTCATTAGTAGCAAAATAAAGCAGTATCTTGTCCCTAGCTCTGTGTTAGACTTTCATCGCTCTGTATTGCTTTTGTTTGTTTTTTTACCCTATCTAGTCTGGTCTGAAAATAAATACACACACACACACACACACACACACACACACACACACACACACACACACACACACACACACACACACACACACACACACACACACACACCATACACGTACACAGCGACAACAGACATAGCTTCATAGGCCCAATATCGCTGGCACTAAACGTGACGCTTGAGGCCAATGTGCCACAAGAATTTAAGTATATAAAGACAACTCCTAGTGAAAACTCTACAAGGAGGACTCACTGATCAGTTCGTCATAAAACAGCATTAATAATTATCATCCATTGCTTTTTAGAATTCACAAAATGCTTTTACTTGGACCAACCCCAGAAAGAAGGCATTACTCTCTTCATTTAATTGAATGGGAAAATGAGGTTACAAAAAGAAAGGGCTCCCTACTGTTTGGTGGTAGAGGGGCTGAGGGATTAAAGTCAACAGCCTGGACAATGCACAGAGGTAGAGGAAGACCTGTAAGCACATGTGAGCCAAAGGCCTGTAAAGTAAAAGGGAAGAAAAGGAAGGGGAAGAAGTGGAATTGGATGATAGAGGTAGAGTTGAAAAAATCTGGCCACAACAACGAACAACAAAATGGTTCTGTCCACCCGACTTCAGGAAACATTGTAATTCATCACTGCAAAAGTTGGCTACATCTGAAGCAAGTATAACTGGCAAATATCAAAGTCAAAAGCCATAAAGCTTTTCAGTCTCCAGCAGATCTGGACAATCTTCTAGCTAGCAGGGCCGGGTGATGGGGCAGCCAGGGTTTCTGCAGGATGAGTGAAAGGGAAAAATAAAAGAGGTCCCCCACGCCAGCTATAGCCCCAAAGCTGGTATCATGTTACGGGCACACAGATTTGATGTGTCTAGATACCCTCCCCATCCTCACACGCCCATACTGCCATAGAAAAAGAAGGGTGTTCAGCAGAATCATAGCACATGCACTTCGTTTGTGCTTATTAAATAAAAAGAAAGGATCACCTTCAACAATATTAATGATGGACTGGTGGGTGAAGGATGCCTGTGAAAATTCACAACATCTGTTTGCTCCACTCTCTTCTCAGCAGGCTGCACCTATTCCTCATGCTTAATGATGCTCAGCCACTCTGCAAGTTTTACGAACAAATGTGTGTTTAGCCACATTCATCATTCTGAATGAGCGTTCTTGATGAAGCCTCCGCTGGCCTGTTTCGCTCTCTCTGCTACACTTTAACAAATGACAACTGCTCTGCGTATTTTTCATTTGTTAAAAATAAAAAGCCAAATGAAGGGTAGGCCTGGAGGATTTCTTCCCCCTTCCCTTTGACTCCCCCGGAAATTTCAGCACACCACCCGTAGTATTTCTACACTCACCAGCCGTGGCCCTGAAGAGGGCATGCTGGGAGACCTTGCCTAGAATCTTTGGTGTCGAGTACCATTGGCTGTGGCCCACCTACAGGATCCTGTCTTAGCAATGGATTTCCTCTCCTTTATCTAATCACCTACCACTCTTAGAATCTCTATCACACAGCATGGTATTTAAATACATGCCTTCACTCTTTGCTGGGCAAGACTTTCAACCAATAAGTTGTCAAGAAATTAGGAACTGCTCTTTGTGTTACCAAGAATGTTTAAAACATATTAGATCAGTGTGTAGGAAACAAATACTCGTTAAACTGAGCAGCAGTATTTCTCTCCAGTTCTCCAGAAGAGAGCCAAGATGCTTGCTTAGTTTTGATAAACAAGGTGATGTTGAGGTTATCACAAACTCAGAGACTTCAGCTAAACCAAGAGACTCAACTTTTTCATCCCAGAAAAACCTGAACTCATCATTTGAATGAGCCACAGAAATCAGGCCAAGCTGGCTAAATCCAAGAGTCCAAAGTAACAAAGGTATTATAATATGTCACAGAGTAATCTTTCAGAATTTATTTTCAAGTGATTGTTTTTATTCCTATCATTTAATCAGAAGCATGAAAAGCAAAAAAAACAAAAAAGGAGAAAGATTTCCTCTGTATTAAATATTCAGAATCATTGGAAATCATTTTAAATTCCATTTAAACTGATAAGACAATACGTTTTTCTCTGTATTTGCAATGCTGAATATTGTATTAGTATTTGTATTGCATCTGACTCAGCCTGCACTGCACCAACACTTTACAAATGAAATAATCATATTATATATTCCATAAAGCTGCACTATCCTATCGCCAGTTTTTTTTTAATGTATTTTTATTTTTGGCTACATTAGGTCTTCATTGCTGCATGCAGGCCTTCTCCAGTTGCAGAGAGCAGGGGCTACTCTTGTTGTGGTGCACGGGGTTCTCTTGTTGTGGAGCATGGGCTCTAGGTTTGCGGGCTTCAGTGGTTGTGGCTTATGGGCTCAGCAGCTGTGGCCTGTGGGCTTAGTTGCTCCACGATATGTGGGATCTTCCCAGACTGGGGCTCGAACCCACGTCCCCTGCATTGGCAGGCAGATTCTTAATCACTGTGCCACCAGGGAAGCTCAGTATCACGAGCTTTAACCACAGTGATTTCTGGTTTTTCCCTCTCCTGATAATGTTATAAACATTTGAAAAGGAAAATGTTTCAGTCATCAAATTTTGTTGCTTCTCCTTCTCTTAACCTTCTTTAAAATGCCCCATTAGTGACTGTGGTTTTTTTATATACTTCATTAACTGAATTGTTAATACAGTTCCATCTAGTTGGGAGAAAAATCTTTTGAGATCAGGGGACTTCCCTGGTGGCACAGTGGTTAAGAATCCACCTGCCAACGCAGGGGATACAGGTTCAAGCCCTGGTCCGGGAAGATCCCACATTGTCGTGGAGCAACTAAGCCCGTGCGCCACAACTACTGAGCCTGCACTCTAGAGCCCGTGAGCCACAACTACTGAGCCCGTGTGCCACAACTAATGAAGCCTGCGCACCTAGAGTCCGTGATCCACAACAAGAGAAGCCACCGCAATGAGAAGCCCGCGCACCGCAACGAAGAGTAGCCCCCTCTCGCCGCAACTAGAGAAAGCCTGCGCGCAGCAACAAAGACCCAACGTGGCCAAAAATAAATAAATTTAAATAAATAAATTTTTAAAAAAACGCTTTTAGGACATATCTACTCAACAACAAAGAAGCTAAATCTTAGCAGAGGGCTTCCCTGGTGGCACAGTGGCTGAGAATCTGCCTGTCAAGGCAGGGGACACGGGTTTGAGCCCTGGTCTGGGAAGATCTCACATGCCGCAGAGCAACTAGGCCTGTGAGCCGCAACTACTGAGCCTGTACACCTGGAGCCTGCGCTCCGCGACAAGAGAGGCCGCAACAGTGACAGGCCCGTGCACTGCGATGAAGAGTGGCCCCTGCTTGCTGCACCTAGAGAAAGCCCTCGCACAGAAACGAAGACCCAACATAGCCAAAAATAAATAAATAAATAAATAAATAAATAAATCTTAGCAGTCACAGTGAAAAACTGTTAAAAGCATAAATCAAGAACTCTTGGGCTTCCCTGGTGGTGCAGTGGTTGAGAATCTGCCTGCCAATGCAGGGGACACGGGTTCGAGCCCTGGTCTGGGAAGATCCCACATGCCGCGGAGCAACTGGGCCCGTGAGCCACAACTACTGAGCCTGCGCGTCTGGAGCCTGTGCTCTGCAGCGGGAGGGGCCGCGATAGTGAGAGGCCCGCGCACCACGATGAAGAGTGGCCCCCGCTCGCCGCAACTAGAGAAAGCCCTCGCACAGAAACGAGGACCCAACACAGCCAAAAAATAAATAAATTAATTAATTTAAAAAAAAAAAAAGAACTCTTAACCAGAATCCATCAACATCACACAAGTATTTATAAGGTCCTACTCCACAGGTTCCCTGAGGACCACAGTCCACCATGGAGCCTTGGAATTCCTGAGCCCTCAAATCCATACTTGCCACAAACTTGGCAAAACATACATTAAAAACAAGTGTAAATTAATCTTCAATTGTGCTGCTTTTTGTCCACTCTATTTTGTTTTACAAACAAACAACATTAAAGATATAACTACTGTCATGCAGGCAAACAGGAATGAAAATGTTTGACATTTTAAAAAGAGCTTCAAACCTGCAAGTGTCGGCTGCAAATATCCTTCAAGGATCCACTCAGATTCAACCTCCTCCATAAAGATCTCCCTAACCACCCAAGCCCACGGGCATCATCCTCTTCTCAAACACAGGCAGAGTGGCCATCTGTGCCACACAATTTAACCCCACCCAGCACTCCTGCTCACTGACATTTTGCTATGTCTTCTCTGCAATGATGATATGATCTTTGCAGATGATATGTTAGACTTCTCTTCTATCTCCGATTTTATCTATACTCAGCACTCTCGGAACACTAAGTTATCTCCATATCAATATTGATATCAATATCAGTATATCAATATAGATACCCATTTATTGTATCTTACATATTCAATAAGTTTATGGCTAAGTGTGAGCTAGATCTTTATTCTATTCATTCTTTCAACACACGTTAATTAAGCCCCTTCTCCTGCTTGAGATACTATGAGAGATACAAAGACAAGTGAATTCATCTTTGATACTATAATGTACCTGAGAGAAAAACATATGTTTAATACCTACTGTGACCAATGCCATTCAAAAATTAAAGACTGGAAATACTATAGGAGTTTAATAAAAAAAAAAAAAAAAGGATCATTTGGAGAGAGAAGAAATAAGAGGCTCCATCTACAAGCCTAGCATCTGAGCCAATCCTTGAAGGACAGGGAAGATTGTCAGCATGTGAAGATATGGGCACAAATTTCCAGGCAGAGGAAGTAACACAAGAAAAATTATGAAGCCTCAAAGGTGAGATCATCCTCTGAAGGGAGAAGAGAAAATTCCTCTTTTTAAAAACACAAGATTTAACCCAGGCTTACAGAACAGTTTAGAAAATCCTATGGCCTTACCAAAGGGACCACTTTCAAATTCTCATCATCATACTTCTTGTCCTTTAAAAACAAGAGAAATATTGCCTATGAGTTCCCAGTGGCACAGAGTCCCAGGGGACAAGGAGAAAAAATAAATTTTCTCTTCTGAATTCTCCTAGATTCAGTGCTTAAACTTCATGACCTGATTTCTTTGAGGCCTCGGCTCGAGTTAACTTCCCTGTTTTGCTTGTGGAGGGCTTTGCGCCTAACACCACCTCCAACTCTCTGGAGCTCTATAACCTGTGTTGGCTGCTGCAGCCCACTCTGCAGCTGCAGGAAGCCAGCAAAAGCCAATGCACATTTGCTCCAAAGGTCTCTGTCTCCTGTTGAAGACAGAGACCTTTGGATTACCTTCACCCTTGCTCAGCCACACTTTCCACTGTGAAGAGCATAAGAAACGCTTTACTCAGACCTCAGTTTCTACCATTTAAGCCATCCTGACCCCCCTGCCCATTAGACAGTGATGATTCTTTCTCGTTATTCCATCCAAGCACCTTCTAAGAGAAACTACGCTTGAGAATGCTTTTGCTCTGAGGTGATGGGTGCTGAGTGTAACAGGTCCACAATCCGGCAAGAACAACCAAAGAAAACTGAAGTCACCTCAACTGAAACCCAGCACCACACTGCAGTGCCACTTTGGCTCACTCACTCCTAACTCTTTGACAACTGGAACTCATCATCACTTCTTTCTCAAGAAGCATGTGATTGCAATGAAAGTCCAGAACCAAAGAACCATAACAGCGGACAGTCCTAAAGAGCCTTGGCAATCGCTGAGTTTAATCCCCTCATTTTACAGTTGACAAAATTGAGGTCCAAGGCAGCAAAACGGCTTCTTCTAAGTCATACCACTTTTTAGTAGGGCAAGTGAGAATGAAACGTAGGTCTCCTGACAACTAGATTAGTTTCTTCCACTTCTACATGTTGTTTATCAACCTAAAAGTTGGGAGAACAGAAAGGACAGCAGTGTGGTAGGCGGAATAACACCCAGTATGTCTACATCTTAATCCCCAGAACCTGCAAATATTACCCTACGTGGAAAAAGGGATATTGCAGATGTGATTAAATTAAGGACCTTGCGATGGAAGGATTATCCTGGATTATCCAGGTGGGCCCAATGTATTCACAAAGATCCTTCCAAGAGGGACACAGGAGGTGCTGAAGTGAGAGGAGAGGTGGGGCAACTAGGAAAACAAAGATGGAGTGATATTCTTTGAAGATGGAGGAAAGGACCACAAGCCAAGGAATACAGGCTGTCACTAGAAGCTGGAAAAGGCAAACAATGGATTCACTGCTCAGAGCCTCCCAAAATAACCAGCCCTACTGACACCTTACTTTTAGCCCTGTAAAACTCATTTTTAAACTTCTAACCTCCAAAACTATGAGGGAATTAATTTGTGTTATGCCACTAGTCTGCGGTAATTTGTTGCAGTGGCAATAGGAAACTAATGCAGATTTTGGTACCTAGAAACAGGGTACTGCTGTGACAAATATCTAAAAACATGGAGGTGGTTTTGGATTTTGATAATGGATAGAAGCTGGAGAAATTCTGAAGAACGTAATAGAAGAGCTAGATTGCCTTAAACCGACAGTTAGTGAAATATTAGCATTCATGAGTCCATTAGTGAGGACATGGAAGGAAGTGAGGAGTGTGGTAGAGAAAACCAATATTCTCTAAGAGAATGCTTAAATTGTAATAAACAGACTGTTGATAGAAGTATGAATGTTAAAGGTGCTGCTAGTGAGAGCTCAGAAGGAAACAAAGAACGTATTATTGGACACCTGAAGAAAGGGAATCCTGGTTACATAGTGGCAGAAAGATTAGCTGAATTAGTCTACAGTTAGATGGAAAACATAACTTGTAAGTAATGAAGTTCTTATTTAGCTGAGGATATTTCCCAGCAAAATGTTGAAGAGGAAGCCTGGTGTCCTCTTGATGTTTACAGTGAAATACAAGAAGAAAAACATAAATTGAAGAAAGAACTGTTAAGCAAAAAATAACCAAAGCTTGATGATTTGGGAAATTCTCAGCCTATTCATTTTGCAAAAGATGCTAAAATTTAAAGATATACTGTCAGGAAAGGGTGCTCTAGAGAGAAAGTCAAGGGTGTAACTAGAAAACCTTTGGCTAGTGCCTCAGAAGGATCAAAAGATCAGAGTATTTAATCACACAGAGGGCTCTTTGAAGAGATTAGGCATGTGACTCATGAATCCCCTCAACCATCTCAGTAGAAGTCAGAAACAGAGATAGGATTATCCAGAAAAGATCTGTGGAGGATCCTCCTGTCTCATAGAATGAATTCCATAACATACACTGGAGACCACTAGGTTTTTGAGAACGTTCTATCAGCAGAAATACCACCACTTAAACTGAAAGGAAAAAGAACATGAACTGAAAGAACTCTGTCTGGCAACCAAAATTCTACAGACAAGAGACATGCTGATAAAACTACTCAGCTTTAAACACATGCTACCTTTCACTAAACAAGGATGATCCAGAGGGTAGAGCCGCAGACCCGGAAGGCAGAGCCTCAAATTATTCCCAGACTTGAAAACTTAATGGAGCTTGATCTGCTAGATTTAAAAATTGCTTGCGGCTGGTGAATTACTCCTTTTTCCTTTCACTTTCTCCATTTTTATTTTTTAATTTTTTTTTATTTTTATTTTTTGCAGTATGTGGGCCTCTCACTGTTGTGGCCTGTCCCGTTGCGGAGCACAGGCTCCAGATGCGCAGGCTCAACGGCCATGGCTCACGGGCCTAGCCGCTCCGCGGCATGTGGGATCTTCCCAGATCGGGGCACGAACCCGTGTCTCCTGCATCGGCAGGCGGACTCTCAACCACTGCGCCACCAGGGAAGCCCTCCATTTTTAAATGGAATGTTTTTAACTGAAGGTATCCTTCACCTATCTCACCACTGTATTTTGGGAGAAAATAACTTACTTCTAGTTTCACAGGTCCACGGATGGAGAGTAATTTTTCCCCAGAATGGATTCCACTCAGAGCCTCATCCACAGCTAATATAGATGACTGAGGTCATGAAATGTGGTACTTTTGAGCTGATGAAACTTAGATGGTACTTTTGGACTTGCAGCTGTAATAGCTGAGACTTTGGGAGACCCTGGGATGAGGTTACTAAGCTTTTTATGTGCAGCTGGTGTAATTCTTTGGGAGACAAAGACATACTATATTTGTGTTGTTTTGTCCTACTAAGTGTGTGACAATTTGTAAGAGCAGAAGTAGGACACTAATGAAGCAGGGAGAGAAGAGGCAATCGGAGAAGGAGGAAGAGGAAGAGGCCTCCACCACAAGTGATCTTACTTGTGGAGAGATCACAGCCCTTGGAAGTAGGGAGGAACCACCTTTATCTTCTTGCTCTACCATCCTAGTCAGCACACACCTTGAAACATGGGATGTTCTCCAGGGTGCCTTTCATGCCTTAATATCTGGCTACACTACTCCTGAAAAACGTTTCTCTGTCTTGTGCCAGTCAGGTATTCCACGACATGTCAGAAATAGGATAATTGTATTTTCTGATTTAAATTAGAAAGCATTAGACAACATTTTCTGTGCTATATTTGACACAAGGGATTGGCTGGGAGATTCCAAAACTAGGTATCAAAATATTCAGATTTTCTAGACATTTCAATAGTTTAGGGGACAAAATGACAAAGTATTTTAAAATGAGACTTCCACAGAAATTCTGTGACATGTGCTCGCCTTATTTATCCAGGAAACTAGAGAGAATGTGGCGATGTATTTGGGATCTCAGAATCAAAGTTCACAAAAAATGCAGGCATCTGGAGACAAGACTCAAATCCCTGATAGGCACAAAGATCAGTAAGAGACACAGGATCAAGTGCAGTAGACTACACCAAAATAATGGTTATCTTCACCTCCTGAGTATCTGTTAGGTTCCTGGAGCATCACACTGACCATTTTGCTCACAAGAGCCCCTCAAGGGAAGGTACTGAAATGGATGTTTAAAGGGGTTAGACACATTTTCCCTGGTAATCTTCACAAACAGGTAAGTGGCTGGGCTGGAACCTCAAAACACTTCCCACTCTACCATGTTGCCAAATAACTGATCCAATGATAAGTGATCAGAGAAGATCTGTGATGAGAAAAGATGGAAGGAGAAGAGCCTTTTGATTGGACACAGGCTGAATAGACACTTCTGAAGGCAACAGCAAGCAAAATTATTTTCATGGTAAATAACCAAATAAAGTTGAGATACAAGGAGTCAACTGACATCTCTCAGCAGCAGAAGGTTTGGCTTGTTCAAAAATTTACAAATTGTGTATTCAACATTCATTCAACAAGCATTTATTTTATAGGCCAAGTGCTAAAATAGTTACCAACCATAATTTAACACCCAAAAGAACTTAAGAAAGAAAAAAGAACTTAGGGAAGAACTGATCGATTTAATTAATTTATCTGAACCTTCCAGAAAACCTAAGATGGTGAACGAATCCTCAAAAGTTACTAACATATTCTAAAAAAGAAAAATAAATATATCTATTTTCTTCTTTAAAAATGATACAACTGAGTTTCCTTGGTGGCGCAGTGGTTAAGAATCCGCCTGCCAATGCAGGGGACACAGGTTTGAGCCCTGGTCCGGGAAGATCCCACATGCCGTGGAGCAACTAAGCCCGTGTACCACAACTACTGAGCCTGTGCTCTAGAGCCCACAAGCCACAGCTACTGAGACCACGTGCCACAACTACTGAAGCCCACGTGCCTAGAGCCCGTGCTCCGCAACAAGAGAAGCCACTGCAATGAGCAGTCCGCTCACTGCAACGAAGAGTGGCGCCCGCTCGCCGCAACTAGAGAAAAGCCCGCGAGCAGCAACAAAGAACCAAAGCAGCCAAAAGTAAATAAATAAAATAATAAATTTTAAAAAATGATACAACTGACCTTGAAGGTTGAGTCAAAACAAAGTGACTTTGTTCGCTTATTTTTAATATCCTAGAATTTCATTTTTTTCTCTTTGAAGAGGGATTTTTAAGAACAGTGTCTCTCAGAATTGACACCAATGGAGAAAAGTTGAAGGGCCACAGACATGCCATCAAAACAAAGAAGAAAGTTCTCATGACAGCTTTTCATCAATGGTCCAGCTGCCTCTTGAAGTGCTGAGGGTTCCGACAAGAGAGGATAAACTGTCAGGGGTAGCATTAGATGGGTTCCTTCTTTGGGAGCTAGAAAGGATAACCTTCTAAGTCCTACCTTAGACACTATGACTCTTCGACCATCACCTCACGAAAAGGGCTCAGCAGGCCATCTAAAGTCATTTGGCTCAAACAACATTCAAAGAATGTTCATTTTGCCAGCACTAACTTTGGAATCTAGTGCTAGAGGTCATCTTGTCACAGGAACTCTAGGTGACACAAGTCCTCTAAATATAACTCAACAAGTCCTTCACCTTGGCTGGCCGTAGTACTACCCCTGCAGACTGAACGGCAGGACCAGCTGACCCCCAAAGGCTTCTTTGCCAACCCCATGTTTCCACAGCTCCACATCTCACTTATCTGTCTGGCTGAGTAAATTACTACAAGAAACACCTCCCTCAAAGACCTATAATAAAAAGAGATTCAAGAGGACAAGAGCGAAGTGGAGCAGCATTCATGAGAACTCTGAGATGAAAATTCCCAGTCAGCCTTAACGCTGGAGAATTGACTTTAGGATGTAAAAATAACACGTACTGCTATATTTCTTCACTTTATTTGCTCTCCTCTGCAGAGATTACCGCTGTGTGCGCAGCGTCAGAAGAGTGGAGAAGGTCAGGTTGACAAAACTTGGTGGGGAATAATCTTTAGCCCTCCAAATACATGCGTCTAGCAACTTCCAGGCCACAAAAGCAAACTCTGGTTTGCAAAATGCCAAGTCTCATCTCCAAGGAAACTCAATAACCTCCAAATGGCCCCAAGATCACAACTGTGGGGTTGTAATAAACCATTAAAAACATTAAGGAATAATTCAGATCGAAAGAGCTTTCGAGGTTATTATCATTTTTTTCTTCTCAGTTTTGGCAAAAATAATACAGACCTCAGTGAAGAAAACGCCTGTTAAAGAAAATAGGAAAATGATAAAATTAGATCTAGTTGAACTGGCTTTTCATCTACCAATAACTTCTTAAGAAAATGACACTTACGCGGCAAAAAGATATTTCATAGCTTCTCTGTGGAAGAAAATTTTCAGGTTTGAGACAGTTTGGGACAGTTCTAAAGAATCAGACACCCCCCCACACACACCACCCGCAAGGAGTAGTGTTCTCTCAACCAAACACGACAACAGTTGGAAAGTTTGGGCAGATTTCAAAGGAGACGGTATAGGGCACACAAGGTGCTCTATTCAACACATCAGTCCCAAGATTGTAGTTAAAAGTCAGAAATGAAAATGGGTTTGAGGAGTGTGTGAGCAAAGTTACTGTGTTCCCCCCAAATAATTGCCCAGCAACAACACCAGCTCTTAGTCTGCAGTTCTAAGAAAATCCAAACCCTCCAAAGAATCCCAGCCGAGCCCGGAATTAAGGCCCCACTGCAGAATGTTACAACAGCTGGAACACCAAAGATCACCATCTTTCAGACCTCATATGAAGCCACAGCATGATAAACAAATTCAATAAAATTACGAATTGGCAAACTGTTTGCAACAAATGTTATTTCCTGGATAACAAGATGGATAACGTACATTCTGCAGCATATGTGAGGAGTTATTGAAAACAGATGTAAATGTTCTCAAACTTGAGTCTTTCTTTGGCACAAATCTGAATACGTTGATTTTACACTTTGCTTTACAGCAGTGCCCCAAAGTGCCTCAACTAGTAACCCTTGGAGTGAAGAGAAGACTTTCTAGGAAGATATGTCTGCTGGCCTCCCCCATTTTATAATACTTGAGATGGGGAAGGTAGTTGTCCCAAAAGCCTTTCCATAAGACACCCAATAAAACTGTGAATCCTGAATGAAAAAGCAAAAGCAAGGATGAACTGCCAAAGGGGGTTTCTAATTACATTCAAATGACCCCAGTTCTAAATGTCCTTTGCTAACACACCTTTCTGGTAAAGAATGCTCATGACACCCTCCGCCCCCTCCCCTCCCTCCCTCCCTCCACTTTAAAACCAAAACCCCTTCCCCTTAACTAAGTGCCACATCCATACTGGGTCTTTCATTTTTTCCTCAGCCCATCCCCTACCCCTGACTTGCCTATGTGGCAGAAGCAGCCACGTCACAGCATCCTACCTGCCACACAATCAAGATTTTTCTAATTGTAAGGAAAACAGTCTCCTGAGCAAGCACAAAAACATGCAATGTGCAATCATCACATTTTGGAAATGGGGGCCCAGAGAGGTATTTTCCATGAAAAGTAATTTACATTTTTTAGCTACAAATGCATCTTTTCTTCTAAGAAGAATCATCTGTACAACAGATTTGTATCTGAAAATAGAAGGCTGGATTTATGCAAAAATGATCTCAGGGGATCATCGCAGAAACACACAAAAAAGTAATTTTCTGCCAAAATTATCCAGAGCACTCACAAGAGATGTTTTTCGAATATGACCACTAAACACACAAAATACACAAATAAAATGAAATTAATACAAACCAAGAGTTCTGCAGCGATCTTAAATTAAAGAGTTTGGGGATGTCAGACAAACCATCAGAATAAGATTTTTGAGTTTAAAAATTACAGAAACGTCAAAGCCCATAAATTTCACACTACAAAGAACCTCTTTTGCTTTTGCAAGGAATGGCCTCTCCAGTTTATTTCAACATGCCCCCAGTGTACTGGACAGTAAAGTTAATTCTCTAAAATTCCCAAATTGTGTTAATCTTCCCAAATATGAAATTGTTACTATCACCCCCAGAAGAGATGAGTGAATTGAACGCTAAAACTTCCAAGACAATAATTAAAAGAAAGAGCTCCACAGGCCCGGAATCGTGAAACGTTAGGAACCTGAGCCAGCCCAGTGAGGTACCCTAACACAGACAATGACCTGGGCCATTTGCAAATCAAATGACAAAGGGATCAGGGCTCATTTTTAATTTCCCTACCTTTCAAATTCAGTGATCCCATGTAACTTTGTGTGTGAATAAACACAGAAGGTCGAATGGAAAGAGCTCTGAGCCTAGGGTTGAGATACTGGGTTCTGAGAACCAGGCCTGCACTCGGCTAGCACTTAACTTTAGGCAATTCATGAGCCTTTCTGAGGCCTCAATTTCTTGGACTGTGAAAGAAGAAAGTTATACAAAAACGTCTCCCAGGACTCCTTCTAGCTTTAACTGCTAATGTGTAGTAGATAAATCACGGTAGGATTAAGCAGGAGTCACCCCTTAATAATTTTCGAGGAGGTCAAATTCCACTTTTGTTATAAGAATGAACCAAGAATCACTTCTGAGGCCCCCAAAAGCCACATGGTACTTTTTCTTCTACCGGAAGATAGGAAATAAGCTCCATTTTATAGACTAAAAAGGGAGCAGGACACGGAGAAAGTCCCACCTCTATTTGTCTTAACTTTGACGTTCCACATGCAGCCACTGTTTATGTTGGCTGTCATCCTTTGATTTCCACTATAGTTTGCAGCACGAGGGTCACTGGGCAACCTCTGCCTTTAAGAGTCTTACGAGTTCTCAACCCCCAGGCCAACAGAGCCTATGTATCTGGCGGGCTTTCTCTGACAGTCTCCGGCACTTGGCAAGAGAAGATCGAAAAGATGCAGAATAATGTCAACTCGAATAGTCATCTGTTAGGTGAATGGTTCTGTTGCTTACTACACGAGAGTGGGTTATGGTTTCATATATCACGTTCAATGTGCAATAGATACTTTTTTCAACCATTCATATTAAACTGGTGTAAATGTTTTTATTCCTTGCCACATTTCTGGGTGGTAAGCTCAGGCTCTCCCAGGTATTTGTTTGCTTTAAAATGCCATGTATCTCCAGGCAGCCTTACCTCATAAAAAATGGGCACGTCTTCTAAATGAATTTCCCCTTTCTTGCAGTTAAGAACTAACCAATGCAGCAGAAATACACCATGTGTGAAGGCCTGTTTACTAGAGATGGTAAATCACGTGCCTAACGTCCTGAAATTCATTCTGAATACTGTGACTCCATTCACTGTAACAGGCTTTGCCCTGTGCTGGCAGGCATTAATACCACCCAAAGCTTGTGGTGAGTTTGATTCTGATGCAGGGTCTTGTTCTAGGAAATGCATTTAACTGGGGGGAAGAAAGTGGGAAGGAATTTTTAAGGAAGGGCCATGCCAATGTGCACTTTGGAACAAAGACTCTGTTACCCTGACGAGGCCCTTGCCCGCACACAGGTCGGCCTCAGGAGAAGGCTCTGGTCTAGGTAGGGTCAGCTCCGGCCTCTTGTGCTATCTGTCCTTGTGTTCCTTCCATCTCCCCTCTCCAGTCTTCACCCTTCTCCAAAGCTTATACTTAGCCAGGTAAAAACCCATTTCCCAAGGTGTCAGGTGATAACTAAGGTGTTAAGATCGCACACCTCCTTGAAATAGCTTCTCGCTGATGGGAGCTCTTAGGTGTAAAATACCTTTAGGACCCCGAATTATTGAAATGTATTATGGCAGCTCACTGAGGCAAGTGGGCCTCCAGTCACTCCATGTCGTTACCCTGCTCATCAGCCATAACTCTGTGTCTCTAATGGAAAACCTTTAGAGATGCGGGAATCAGGAGCAATGTGTCCACACTCCTCCACTGGATGGTAAAGGGTTCCAACTCTGCCTTGCATCCAGAGTTAACTTTCTGGCTCTGCAATCTCTCTTCTCAAACTTCCAGTAGTGGAGGGGCTTGAGGTTCACAAATTGTTTAGAGAGAACAGGCTGGGGAGAGAGGGAAGCACATGCCTAAAACACCTCTGAGACATCAGGGGCATCCTTGGTTCTCTCTCCTTTCCTAAGGGAGTGACTCACAGGGGTAAGAATCAGGGCTTCCCAGGCTGCTTTTAGGCCCTGCCATGTCCTCCAGAATCCTTGAGACCACAGTTTAGTGACCTTACTCTGTAAAGGCCCAGATAACAAATATTTTAGGCTCTGTGAACCACTGTAGCATGAAAATAGCCACAGACAACACATTGACAAAGGTCATGGCCATGTGCCAGTAAAACTTTATTTACAAAAACAGACCATGGTTTGCTGAACCCTCATCTAGACCAGTGCTGTCTAACAGAAATGCAAAGACATTTTAAAATTTTCTAGTAGTCACATTACAAAGGTAAGGAGACAGAGGCAAAAACGTTTTACTAATATATTTTATTTAATCAAACATATCTACAGCATTATCATTTCAACATGTAATCAAAATAAAAGGTCCATGATGAGATACTTTGCTTCCTTTTTCCACTAAATCTTCAATGGGTTTTACACTTACGGCACACCTCAATGTGCCACATTTCAACTGTTCAATAGGCATTCGTGACTAGCAGCTACCATATTTGACAGTGAAGGTCTAGACCAACATTTCCTTGCCTGTTCCAGGTGCCATAAGGAGGAACAGTCGGGGTCCTCCTGACCACTAGAGGGCCATGTGCATCATCTCCTCCCTAGGTGGGTCCCAAGTCATTGACCAATCTAGGACACAGCAGAACTGCAGCCAGCAACACAGTGACCCGCCCGCCAATCACCAAACTTCAGAGGACGCTTAGAGAGAAGATTTCCCATAATTGGCACACTTCTACAAGAGGCCTTTTTTGTCAGTCAAAAAAGATAAGGCAAACTTAAAGGCATTTGAGGAGAGCAACTGAATACTGAAAACATTTTCCCAAAAACAATAACAAAAAACAATTCTTTTCGCTGCTTGAATTTTGCTTCCTCTATCCTCCTTCTACTCCTCAAAATCTCATGTGACAGACTTAAAATGTTTTCCTAGGGGTAACCTGTTCCCACTACCGCCAATAGCAAAGTCTTACTCTTAAAGCCCCTCTTCAATGTTGACAAATATTCAGGAAATGTCACTGGTGGTGACCTTTTTAGTGGCAGGCCCCCAAATGATGCCACTTCCCCATCTCTGCTCCTATTGTTTAACTAATCCTCCTCCCACAGACAAAGGTTTGTTTAGTGCGATAGAAGGAGGGAGGAAGTTGAGAGAGCTCTCACTACAATTTTTATTGTAATAAAAAGTCATCAAGACATTTGCTTTCTTTCCCTATGTTTTCAACCTAAACAAGATTCTTTTTAAAAGCATTTTCTAAAATGTGCCTAAAGTAATCTTTTCCACAGGGAAACACAAACCCAACAAAACAGCCCTTTGTTTCAACTAATGTTTAGCAAATAGAAAATAGCAATACCTGGCACAGGGTCTTGAGCTTAAGGAAGTTGGGGAGGCCAAACTAACTTTTCACATGGCGCCCACTTCACTCTGTGAGGGGACCTGAACACCAGCTAATGGATTTCAGCATGCCCCACAATGCCAGCTGCCATGACGTCACTAGTACTAGCAGCCAGCATCTACAAAAGATGCCTCCTGGGGGGTGGGGGGGAGCAACGGAAGAAAACCAGGAGTTCTCCTCAATCCCATGACAGGTCTGTACTCTGCCAGTGATGTGGTTTGGAAAGAACGCTGGGCCAGTAGTCAGGCAACTTCCGTCCATACAAGTATTCAAGAATTGGCTCCACTGCCACTTGGCAGGGACGTGGGAAGTGGAGGTGGGCACCTTTGGAGGAAGGGAGGAGGCTGGCCTAAAGCCAGTCTCAAACTCAAGACTGTGACTCTGTGATTTAAAAAGATCTTATCCCCTCTAGACACTAACTAACCGAGTCACCCACACACAATCAGTTTCCTCAACAGTGAGTGAGAATGAGTCCACCTACCTGGAAGGGTTGTTGCAAAAGGGTGAAAACACAACACTGCAGAGTGCCCAACATGTAACAGATACTGGGTGTAGGACAGTTATTGCATATCATTATCTGTGCAATTCAGCGATGATACAAGATGGCCCACATGAGCTGGCTGGGGAGACGCCACTGTCAGCCAACCCTACAACCCTTAGGCAGCATCTCCATCTCTGCTGGAACAGCTGGCCTTCCTCTATCTCATTTTCCCCTAAAGCTAAGCTGTGGGCATGTGGTGAATTGTGGCCAGTAGGGCACTAAAGGATGTTTTCTGGGAGACGTTTTAAAAAGGATACCTCAAATTAAAAGGGATGCACAGAAGGAAACAACCCTCCCACCTCTTCAGCATGACATTACTGTGTCTGTCTGTGATTCATGGAATTGTCACACTCAGGTTGTGCCTATGAGGAAACAAGCTTAAGCACCAAGCCAATATGCTAAATCAGCCAAGAAAAAGATGGAAGGAGTCTTGGTCCTTGATGTCAATCACTGGACCAAGCCTGTAACTGCTTCACTTAGCTTTTCTCTTATGTGACATATAAGATGTCCTCCATGCTTAAGCCACTTTTTCTTGAGTCTTATGTCATAACAGAATATTCTACCCACAACAAGTGCCTTCTGGTTCTACAGTACTATGAGTGGAAATTCAACTACCTAATCTCAACATTCTAACACCTTCCTAAAATTTAACTTGTCTTGCCTTTCCTCACCTTCCTGACAGAAGCCAAATAGATGTGTCTCTTGGTTCTCCTACACACCACACTCATCATCTTTGGGTCTTTACACATTTCACTATGGCAACTTGCAATATATTCTTCCTGCCTTGTCTGCTTTGCCTGCTCCCCTTTCTTTAGAGCCAAATCCAAGTCCTGATTACTCTGAAATGACTTTTCTGACCACGTCTAGGACATACCATTTCTTCCCCATTCATTTCTATAGCTCTCATAGGTTGTGTATCAATCACATGGTTTATCATAAAAATCATAGAATCAGAGAAGAAGGGTCATCTAGTCTAACCTGTTGGGTGAGAAGAGAACTTCCTCAGATAACATCCTATGGTAGAGATGATTAGCCTACCTCAGATTAAATAATTTCAACATAGGGAGTTTGCCATTTTACAAGAGCAGTTCATTACACTATTAGAACCTTTCTTATATGAAAACAAAATGTGACTCCTTGTAACAGCTAGGTGTGGGTCCCCTTGGATATTCTGGGTTGAGTTCTGGACTCCCATCCCCTTCCAGAGCAGAACTATCTCAAGGACAGAAGCATTGCCTTATTCATATTTGTGTCCCCAGCATTTAACACTGTGACTGTCACATCCTAGGCACATATATTGCTGAATACATGATTGATCTGATCCCATCACCATTGCCTACAGGGCCAGGAAGAGACCATGACTCAACATGGATCAAATTTTCTCTTTCCAGTTTGTAGAATTGGGAGTTAAGGCTGCTTATTAGTTTCTAATGGGTATGCAAACTGAAGGTCCATAAGTTCAGGAACTATATTCTTTGTCCATGAACATATGACAGCAGAGAAAACTAACAGGGTTATGGGGTGGAGGGAGAGAAAGCAAATGTACTGGGAGAACGGAGAGGAGCTCTGTACAATTCCTGTGAGTTGAAGGAGGTGTAGCTCTGGAGAGCTTTCTAGATTCTTGTTCCAGTCCCCCATGGCCATGCATTTAGTGCTGGGGTTCCATAAGATGACTCTTTATCTCACATCTTTATACCAATTCCTGTTTGTTGCTTCAAAAAGACTGAGTGGGTTTCTGTCACTTACAACTAGAAGAACCTGGGCCAAGGCTCTTTAGCTAACTCAGTGTGAAAGTATGTGTGAGTGTTTATGAAAGTCGTTTCTGAGACAAACCAGCTGCAGGCAAAGGAATGGAATGGATTAACTACTACCCTTGACCAAAACATATTAGAATGATTGTGCAAAGTCACATCCCTTGGAGCTCCCCTGCCACACCACAACTCCTCTTTCTGCCCATATAAGAAAACTGACCCGTATCTTTCTAAAGCAATAAACAGTTGAGCAAACGTGCAGTCATCCCATCCCCAAGTCCCCCTCCAAGACCCTGAATCAACCCCATAGGTGGGATCTCCCATGAGAGTTTCATCTTCTCTAAGCTCACAGCACAACACAGCAGACACTAATCTTAATGAGGGCAACCTTCAGCCAAAGAGCATCTCTAGTCTTTGGTTCTTTCTTACTTGCCCTGGAGTCCCTGACTTCCTTTCTCATGGGCTTTTCTTGAGCACCTCACCTTATAAAGCCTTTATAGGGTGTTGTCCACCATAGCACTCTTCAACTAAAAGGCCCCCAAATTTCAAGTCCTAAAAGTAAGTAACCGTACTGGCAAAACGACAGGCAGCTGGAGATACCTGGGGTAGATAATGCTAACTGGTACCCCCACCAATAATACCACATGAAGGACTGTATGTTCTACCAAATCAATAAAACCCTCTCTGACCTTGCATCAATCATTCAGCATTTACTGAGTGTTCTCCAGACTGCCTGGGTTCCATCTCACTTCTGCTCCTTACCAGCAATGCAGTCTTAAGCGAGTGATTTAACATCTCAGCACCTATGTTACCTCTCATGAAAAAATGGAGATAACAGGAGTAAATATCATAGGTTATGATTAAATGAGTTAATACATATAGAGAGCACTTTAAGTTCCCGGCACATAGCACTGAATAAATGTTAATTAGTGTATCAGCCAAGGTAGGCTAGATTATTCCTAAATAACAAACAAATCTTAAATCTCAGTAGCTTCAAACAACAAGGGGTGGTTTCTCTCTCATTCTACATGTCCAGTGTGGGTTGGCTAATGGGGAGTGGGCTCTGGTCACTGCAGCCACTGAGGGAACCAAGCTTACAGAGTCTTCAGCATCTTATAATGCTGGTGTCTCAATAAAAGGCTTTAGGGTTTACCATAGCATAAGAAACGTGCACTGGGGGCTTCCCTGGTGGTCCAGTGGGTAAGACTCGTGCTCCCATTGCACGTGGCCTGGGTTCAATCCCTGGTCAGGGAAGGAGATCCCACATGCAGGCTGCAACTAAGTCCACACGTTGCAACTAAGAAAGATCTCACATGCCTCAACGAAGATCCCGCAGCTGCAACTAAGACCCGGCACAGCCTAAGTAAATAAATTTTTTTTTAAAAAAGAAGAAAGAAACGTGCATTGTTTACTGGGTCTTAAACACTTCTACCTAAAAGTGACACAAATCACTTCTGCTCCCACTGAATTGACCAAAGCAAGGCAGACCTAATTTCAAGAGGGAAGGGAGGTGTAACTCTCCTGTGTACACAGAGGAGAGGAGAACTAGAAAGGGGAAATGGTGAGCACTAATAACATTGACCACAACCATACATTATTATTACTCTATACCAGACCCTATGCTAGACATCCACATTCTAGGGAGTATATCACATATTTAAATAATTCTGATATGATACTTTTATGTAACAACCCCATTGCTTTATGCTGGACATTTGGCTTTCATTTCTCTGCACGTGTGTGTGGAGAGAATTCATTTTTGATGCTGAGTCTGGCGAATATAAAAAATGCCAGGTTGTTTAGTTCAAGGATTCCGTCAAATCAGTTGCTTGGTAGAAGGCAGAAAAGTACCTGGAGAATGGTCTAAACTGACTTGTTATTTAGTAGTAGAGTAATTTTTGAATAATAGATTACTTTCTCTCTACTTGGAAAACCAATGGACACAAGCTTTTTTTGTGACCAATATTTCTGTTGTTTTGGAAGATATTATTGTAAACCGAAAGAGCAGTGTTAAGATGCACTTAGGAGCTCCAATAATGTGCAACAATTTTCTTGAAACTGCAATAGAAAAAAGAAATCAACTGAAACATGGAAATTTAAAGCCCTATTACCCGCATTTCACTCCGAAACATCCCACTTCCCATCACTTCTAACACGCATCTTAAGTGTGCTAATTGGAAAGGCTCTGCCATGTATACAGCTCTGTTTTCAAGATGACAACTGCTTTGCTTTTATCACTGGGCTCAATACCAAGAGGGGGATCATTTTCAAAATTCAAAGCGTTTTGATCTGGCTGTGTCAATTGGGCGCCTGCACTAGGCTGGTATTCTTAGAAAAACACATGAACATTTCAGGCGATGGGGCCAAGGCTAGAGAAAGGAAGGCATCCCTGAATGCCTGAGTAGGAAAAGGGTGTCCTAAGATTAAAAAAAAAAAGTCCAATAACTGAAAAGACTGCCAAATTATCCCCCCCTTAGAAAAGCTCACTAAATATGCTACAAATGTTTATTGAAAAGAAAATCATTAACTAATAAATCCCAAAAAGGAACACTCAGGCAGCTTAAGTATCACCCAGGAAAACAAGCGGAGATGTTCTCAGTTTACACTCCTCTCCTCCAAAATGACAAAAACATTGGGCAGATGACGGCTGACGTGTGGTCTGGTGAGTGACTCATACCTATGAAGAACTCTCAAAAAAAACAACATTAATCCATGTTTCTATGAGTCACTCCATGTTAAAGTCTTATCTACCAGACAGAAAAGCAGGATCTTCCAAGTTCAAGGGCTCTGAGCCCAGGAGAAGGCAGCTCTTCACTTTTTCCCCTGCACAAGTGATGCTCCCAAATGGTTCCCACATGTAGGACTAAGGCTACAGGAAGGATACCAAACAGTCAAAGGAAAACAGAAACACAAATTCTAGAATACCAATGCTTCCCAATGGTGACAAATGGATTCATTATCTGTATTGGGGGTCACAGGTTACAATGTTCACCAAGGTGTTCATGAAGATGAAAACCGGCATTTCCGCCAAGCAGAGCTTTCTCTAGGACAATACACAGAGGCAATATCTTGGTCATGCCTTCAACACAACTGCTGGAACAAGCATACTGTGATCAGTGAAAGGCAGCAATGAGTACACAACCCTGTCTTCCAATCAAGAGTTTTCAACACAGGATTCATGATGGGGGTAGTTGGGACATCTGAAATTGCATGCAAATTTGTATCCATGAGACATCAAACACAACCTAAAGGAAACATATACAGTTGCCCCTTGAACAACGCAAAGGTTAGGGGTGCAGATGCTCTGCACAGTTGAAGAACCGTGTGTCACTTATAGTCGGCCATCCGTGTACACAGTTCCTCCGTATCCTCAGCTCCACACCCACAGATTCAACCCAACCATGGATCATGTAGTACTGTAGTATTTACTACTGAAGAAAATCTGCCTAGGAGTGGACCCTTGCAGTTAAACCCATGCTGTTCACGGGTCAAATGTATTATGTATTTCCTTAAGAACGTCAGTTTCTCAGATAGACCTGTTGAGTGAAGCATCTCTATTCTAGATCCATCCAAAGAATATCACTCTCTCTCTCCAAATACAAATCCCCAACTCCTTTGGAAGAAGCAAAAAGGAGATCTAAGCTTGTTCTAACTTGGCAAGTCTCCTTACATCTGGAGCAGTGGGTTCTAAAGATTGAGCAGTATGCGTGGAACTCATCTGGAGAGCTTTTCAAAACACAGACTCTCAGCTTCCTCACAAGAGATTACCATTAAAGTCCCAGGTAACAGAGATGTAAGCAGCCTGTGGACTACCCTTCAACAAACTCTGGTCTGACGGTTTCACCCCATGGGTCAGGCGCTGCAGGCAACTCTGAGTGGACCCCTTTTAAAAGAGAAGCTCATGAAAACAGAGACCTCCCCAGCATTCTCCTGGGTGCTGTCAGCGGCTCTACTGCAGTCTTCCTAGTGTGCTACACACCCTACTCACCTTGGATCACCTGACCTCAGATTTGCCTGGGCCTCAGCCTCTTGCCTATTTCTTTTCTGCTAACGTGATCCATGTCACCCAGGCTGTCTATAACACGTGTGACATCCTCACCTGTAGGAAGCTGTTCTGGGGAAGCCTGCTCTGGTTCCTGGGGCCACAGTGGCTCTCATCTAGGACATGCTGGATTCTCCCCAGGTCTCTGACGCTGCCATAACCCGTGGACATGTGCTCGTCCCAATTATTTCTTGTCAATCATCTCTGCTCCTACCTGGGTTCCCTGTTCACCTGAAACAGAGCCAGAGAGATAGAATCATCATATAACAAAATTACAGTCTAATGAAAATGGCAAGGTATGGGGGGAACAGTTATGGGGACAAGGTGTCCCACTTGCTGCCAAACACACAGAGCCTAGGGCGTTGAATTTCAAGGTCTCATCCTCACCTCCCAACCAAACTAGCTAACACAGACTTACAGAGATAATCAGGCCCCAAAAGAGTGTGTGTGAATAATGGAAACAAACAAAATACAGATTCTAGAAGCTCTGTCAATAATCTCTGGCTGGATTCCCACTTCACCATTTAACTATAAATCCATTCTCACTAAAGATTGTATCACAGACCATAAATACCTGTTTATATCATGTCACCACATTCGGAATTGCCCCCAGAAAATCATTAACTGGCAAAGAAAGTTTGCAGTTTGGAAGATGGTGGTAATGAAATGCTCTTCTCTGCATTTCCTACTTACGGTCGAAAGAGCAGAAAGAAATCTCTAGGTGTATATGTATGTATGTGTGTGTGTCTATATATATATATATATATATATATATATATATATATATATATAAGCACACAATCATAAATATCTACCACCCTTCCCAAAGACACACTGCACGTACTAATTTATACCAGGTTGCTAACTTTTTGTTTCATGCTACATTGATGGACTTGACAGTTTTTCGAAGAGTTTATAACTGCAGCAGTGTTGGTCTTATTTAAAGAGAATATTAAATCAAATCCCTTGTCATCGGCATAAAATCTCCTATAGCATCAACAAAAGGCGGCAGTTTTTATTGATTCCCTGATACAAAAGACTTATGAAGTGGACAGATGCTGCTCTGCCAAAAAAAAGTCACAATTAAATCCCCATGAAAACTACTGGCCATTGTAAAGGTCATCATCAACTTTTAATGGCATCCTAAAGGGAAACAATATGCTTCCCTTCGACACCAAGGGCAAAGAGAATAAAATACTGTATTTCCAGGGTGAGCACTGCAGAGAGTACCAAGAAGCCTTATAGAAATACGTGTTGTATCAAAAGGCAACCCTAATAAAACATAATTCACACCCCTCAATTCACTGTCCACATTCATGATGAGGGAATTTCCAGGGGGACAGCTGATGAAAAATGCATGCACACAACCAGATACGCTCAGTCTTGCTGAATGAGCCGGAACAGGAAGTGGATCTGCTTCGGGTTTTCATTCTTCCAGACCCGAGGAGGGACCACTGACTAACTGGGGAAGTAGGGATGAGGATGAGGATGTGAGCTCATTTCTGCCAGCAATGAGCAGGGCACTGCCCCCCAACCCAGGCCCTCAGCTTCCTTACCTAGGAAGAGACTGAATCTAGTCTCTTTGATTCCTCTCAGACCAGCAAGAGCACACAGATGTACTCCTGCCTGTTAACTCTGACTGCTGGAGTAACACTTCTCTGGATCTCAGTTTCCTGAGTCCTGAAAGGAGAGGGGTACTGTGTTGAGAAGGATTCTGAATCAGCATTCAGGCAGAGCAGGAAAGAGTGTCCTGGTGATTTAGCAATGTGCTTCAGGGGTGCTAGAAGGCTCATGGCAGCAGCCGAGCCAGCTCTGAGCCCTAAAATGTCAAAATTCTATAAAATTCACCCCAAGAACACTGTAAAGGACACCTAATATATTATGGATTGATTCATCCAAGAGAAACTGCTGTCTTGTCAACCAAGGCTCTCTACAAAGTTCAGACCTCAGCAAGGGAGGGCGATGGTGCTTATCAGTAAAGCAGAAAAGTGCCATGAAAATAACCAGGAAGCCAATCATTAAAATTCCATCTATGTTTGCTCACACTTTGGGGCCTTGGGACCTCCTCCAAAAATCTCCTATTCAGAAGGGAATATGCTGCTATTTTCATCAAATGTTTTAGATTTATTTATTCAGTAAGGAATTCCTAAGGACCCACTCAGTGCAAAGAGCTGTGCACGCTGGTGTGAGGAAGCCACCAGGAAGGCAGTATGCGTAGTGGTTAAAAGCTTGGGCTCTGGGGCTTCCCTGGTGGCGCAGTGGTTGAGAGTCCGCCTGCCAATGCAGGGGACACGGGTTCGTGCCCCGGTCCGGGAAGATCCCACATGCCGCGGAGCGGCTGGGCCCGTGAGCCATGGCCGCTAAGCCTGCACGTCTGGAGCCTGTGCTCTGCAACAGGAGAGGCCACAACAGTGAGAGGCCCACATTCCGCAAAAAAAAAGCTTGGGCCCTGGACTGAAATGACGAGGCTTCAAAACCCAGCTCCTCCACTTGCTACCTGTGTTATCTTGGACGAGTTAATTAACCTCTCTGAGCCACAATATTTGAATCTGCAAAAAGAGTACAAGAATAAACTCCTCATAGGATTTCTGCACATTATACAAGAGGCAACCCTTGTAAAGTGTTCACACAGCACCTGTTTTAGCAACATCATCTCTCTGCTCAGGCTACTCCTCTAGGCTCTAGACGTACACAGGCAACTGCCCCCTCTCTATCCTCACTTAGAGGTTTCAAAGGCACTTCAAAGTCAGTGTATCACAACACAGTTTGCAATCCTCTCTTGCACCACCAGAACAAAAAGAAATCAAAACCTACCTGTTCCCCGTCTAAGGGCACGTCCTACCAACCACTCACCCATTAGGCTGTGTCGTATGAAACTGATGTTTCTGCAGATCAAAAACGGCAGAATGTTGGCAGTTTCATGAGGTTCAACCCAAGGTCCAAAGCCGGAAATCTAGGTGTCACCTTCAGCATCTTTTACTCCTTCAATGCCACTCTGCCAAGCCTTGCCAACTTAGTCTCCTCAACACAACTTCCCACTTCTATCTCCACCACCACCACCCTGATCCAAATCCCCACCACCTCCCCTGGATGGGCCGCCTCCAAACGATCCTTCTACTTTCACACCTAGCACCCACCCACGTTGATCCTGTATGCTGCAGCCAGCGTGACTCCAAATGTCCAAGCCAGATGTGTTAGCTCCCTCCTGAACGCACTTCAGTGGCCGTATGTGGCTCAGAGAATCAAGGTCAGAGACCTTCAGGGCTGTGCTTGGCCTTACGCGTCATCTTCTCTACCTCCCCCGCCTCAATATGTCTCCCACCTGCCGTCTGCATTCCAGCCACAGTAACCTTCATCCCGTTTCTGAATGTGCCTGAGACTCTGTTCATACTGTTTCCTCTTCCTGGAACCTTCTTCCTGTCCTGCTCTGCCCTCAGGCCTCAACACAAACATCCTTTCCTCAGGTGGGACCCATCCACGCGAGTACAACCTGCTCAGCTGCACAGGACCCCGTGCTTGATTTGATGCACTGCTGTCGCCATCTTGAAATTCTTAGTAATTTTGGAACGCGAGCCACTGCGCTTTCATCTTGCACTGGGCTATACAAATCCCAAGGCCAGGCCTGTCCTCTGGGGAGCCTTCACTGACCTCCCCGAATAGTTCAAACGCCCCTTCCCAATTCCTCATGGTGTCCTGCACCCACCCCTTCGTGCCACCTGTCACCATCAACATTTTCACAATAATCTGAGTGACTGTGTGATGGTTTATCTTCCCCATTTGAACATAAGCTCCGTGAATCCGGGATCCATGTCTGCTTTGTGATCAACTACCTCGCATACAACAAGCAATCAGTAAAAGCTGGATCTGCAAAAAGAGTATGATACTCTGAATAACTGTTGTTATTATTTCCAGTATCACTGTTGTTACTACCTTGTACCGTTAAAGCTAAGAAAGCAGCAGGGTAGATAAGGACACTGCACAACAGGGCGGTGGATAATTCCCACCGGGGGCTTTGGAGAGAACACGTTTACTATTAGGAGAGACGAAGGAGAGGCTGCAAGGACCCCTCCAAGGAGGAGCTGAGTCAGCAGTGCCCCAGACGATGGGCTGCATCTACTGGGCAGACGTCAGGGGAGGGTGCTCCTCAAATAGAAGGAGTAACATAAACAAACGTAGAACTGTGAGGCTGGAAATGAGAACTGATGGTGGCCAGAACATTCTGGCACAGGGGCTGCACTGCAGGGAAGAGTCAGTCAAAACCGTGGAAAGCCTTGAAGTCAGGCTAGGGAGTTCACATTTTCCCGAAGTAAGCATGGAGGCAACGAAAGCAGTGTTTTAAGGAATTAGGGCAATTCCTCAGGAAGCCTTAAAAAGTTTAAACATCATTACTGAAATCAATGCCTAACAATGCTTTTCTAACTGTGTACGGGGAGAAAAAAAAGTAAACTTTGATCAGAGTACAACACCTTCCTCTTCTTTGGAACCACATGTTAAAATGTGCCTAATAAAAATATGCTTTCATATTATATACACATGCACGCTAAGCACGCTATACTTTTCAAAGTGCTTTCAAACACACTGCATATGAATGGCTCTCAGCCACCTTTGCCGCACCCCTCGTCCATTGATCAAGTATTTGGTCATCCCAGCTGACATCTTCCAGCTGGTACTACCCCAGAAAGACATTTCCCAGATGAAAGACACATATGTATTTCTCCAGAAGGCAGGACCATCTTGTCTGCAGCTCCTGGCATCAAAGACTGATACGGAAAAAGGTGTTTACTTGGGGTTGATACTGCTTAAATTCACGGAGACAAAGGTGAATTTTTCTAAAAATAAAAGGAATGCCCTTTAACAAATAAATAATTCACAAATGCCCATGTATGGCAGGACTCCATAACAAGAACCCAACTGAGCAACAAAAACACCCTTATTGTGATGTACAGTAAGATCCGAATGCTCAAAAACTGAACTTGACTCATTACTCAGAAGTATGTCCCTTGCTCAAAATGGATAGCTATTTAATTTCAACTCCAAGATGGCGGGAAAAAATGACATGCCTCTGTTTACACACTCCCTATTTAGCATCAACATAAATACAGGTATATTACGTTTTCCCTCTAAGGCTGATCAAAAAACAGCACAATACTGTGAAGCCTTGGCTTTATTCTGCCCCATTCCCACAGTCTCCTATATGAATTCTTGTCATTACATGAATTTAATCCCCTGTCATTTTTGGCCACTGTTCGTCAAGCTGAATGAAAAGCACAATAGCCGGCATTTAATGGGACAGCTCACCCAGCTCCAACCTGCCTCCTTTAAGGCAAAAGTTTGTCAAACGCACGAAATTCCCTTTACAGCTTATTGGAGATGCATAAACGATCCCAGAGACAGAAAAGAGCAAAAATAATAATTTGCCATTTTAAGGAACTGGGCTGCTTGAGGGAAGCCCTGAATTCTGGACCCTCTGTTGATGGTGGGGCCGTGCAGGCTACTCCGCCCCATCCCGCAGCAGATGAGCCCGGGGCTGCCCAGGCCCGGGCCCTGCCCAATTTGCTGTGCCTTTGCATCATCTCCTGGGAAGGCTCCACCTCTCTTGACAGTCGCAGAGGGGAAATTCAGCTCCCCTTCCCTGCATGGCATGCCCCTCCACACACAGACGCCAGCCACATGCTTACTGTTCACTCCCTCTTCCACACTCCCTCCACTCGCCGGGGTTTGGAGCAGCCACGGCCAAAGGACGGACCTCCAGCTAAAGTCACAATGAATTGAGAGGTGAGGACATATTCTGCACACTCACCCCCTACAGGGATCCCAGAGCTCAAACAGGGAGAGGCCGGAAGCAGCCCAAGGAAACTCAAGGTATACGTCAGCCTCACAAGAGCAATTCTTGTAGTGCCCTAAAATCCACCAAGTGACACCTCTGCCAGCAGGAGGTGTGTTGCAGGGGAGGGAAAGGCAGGACACAGGAAGGAGAGGCACTTCAGAAGCCTGAGACACAGAAAAGGAAGAACTGTGCATCAAAGAATCCCAAGGTACATTCTTTCCACTAATTTCCACTGTCTAAATAAACCAACTGTGGTTAGGATACGGGGACCCTAGCACACAACGGAACCATCCTATCCCATAACCACAGGTGATCACCGTAGCCTGTGATCTATACGGGGGAGTCTATAAGGTGGACCACTTGTCAAGTCCAGGATGGGGACAAAAAGGACCTCAACAGGAATGAGATTGACTTTACACTGATCGGCCACCCAGAATCTTCTGGCGGTCCTGTGTTGCAGTAACAATACATTAATATGTTAATGTCTTCATAGAAAAGTGTTTAGTCATTATTACAGACAAACTGGGGGGTGAATCCATAATCCTACCAGAACGTTCAAAGATCCTTTCCATATTTACAGAGGGATGTTGCCCCTTCTCCGGGACCATCAACAGTTTGAGAACTAGCCCAGGTCTAAATAAATATAAACGATTAACAAGAAATAATGTCTGAGATTTCTTGAGTTTTCAAGAACCCTGCTAAGTTTCATGGTTTGCCTCATGTTCAGGACAAAGTACTCTGACCCCCTCCTCCCCCAATCATAAAACATCAGTGAATCCTCAAAGATAACTGAGTAGTCCTAAAACTTCTGTATTAAAAAATTCCAATTATGAAAATATGGACTTAAATCACAAAACCTCTGGTCTTGTGCATGAGTCAGCTTTCTCAAAGCAAATTATTTGTGCCCTTGATGTAATATTAATCTCCATCTCTCCCTCCTTCCCTCTTTCCCTTTCTCTCACTCTCATTCTAAAAATCTGAATTGCAAAAACGCCACATAGAGGTTCATTACATAAGAATTGATGGAAATAGAAATCACACAAGGCCTCTATGGCTTCCAGGAAAGTAACCTGGCTTGAATCAGTGACCTCACAAGTCCCTCTCGTCGCCGGCTCAGCTACCCAGATACCCAATTCCTGACCCCTCTGCATGGCCCCAACCGCCCACCAACACCCAAGTCCAATTCTACTTGCGACTTTTTCTGGCCACCAGGCCAAATTTACTGCCGACTCAGGTGCCTGGAAATGTCTACCCTTCCTCTTGACTCAGATGTTCCATTCACACTCATCCTTACATGTCTCACTATGATACATTTTCATCTTAAAGCATCCTTTAGTCCTGTATGAAATAGGGGCCATGCATCTTAGGTAAACCGCGTACATCTTATTTCTGGCCAACGGTGACCTCACCAGTGAATTCCTCCAAGAATGACTAGATTAACAACTGTAAATTCTCCAACCCTTACTTCAAGCCCCTAACTCACTAAGCCTCAGTACTTCAGCACTAAAAGGGACCCCTGGTTAATTTTGCAGATGAGAAAACTGAGGTCCACAGGGGCTAAATAACTAGAAACTTGGCCTCATAGAAAAAGTACCAAAACCAGCACTGGAGAAATTAAGTTCTCGTCTAATGAGACCCCATGAAGGGCATTTATGAAGAGCATCGCTAAAAATGTAGTACAAGAGGAGGGGACTTCGTTTCCCACCAGAGTCTTTTCCTTACCATAGGCCAGCTTCACCTCCTGTCAGCCTCCTACACTTCCCCAGCTTCCCTGCCTGGGGCTGGCAAGACCCCTCATCAGCTCCCCTCAGAACACGCTATTCACATGCAGGGACCACTTGGCTCACGCACATGGAAAATGGCGTTCTCAACCTTTACTCTGAACCTAAGAAGCTCAAACGGGCTGACACAAAGGACAAGATTGTTTTTAAACCAGCCATCCTCCCCATTCCTGAAAGGGGGCTTCTGCCTGCCCCAACTCTGTGAACAGCCTCGCCCCAAAACACACACACACCAACAGTAAGCCCCTCCCAGAGCAAGCCCCGGGGCCCCAGGCCTGAAGAACAAGAGCGCACACATCCTGGGCCTTCGAACGCGAGGAGACAGGAAGGAGGAGAGGAGGAAATCCTCAGCTGGGGCTGGGAGGAAAATCGAACCCTTGAAAACTGCACAGCACAAGATGCCAAGAGAGATTCCTCACTGCCGCAGCTGCTTACCACAGAAATCTCTCCTCATCTGGGGACGACATCGGCAGACCTGATTTTCTGTCACCAGTCACTCCGCACTTGTTTTAATTATGCAGCACACCAACAGAAATTTTCTTTCTGGTCACATAAATCACATTGCCGTGACACCAGGCTCAATAGGCGCGGTTGGAACAATGTGGTGAGAGCTATCGACTCCATCGCTCAAGTCCACAAGGTGTATCATTTAGCTGAGAGTGATAATTAGACACAGAATATACTGAAAACTGTCAATAGGCATGTCAATAGGAGAACTCTTAGCATCTAACACCCACTGAATCAATGGTGTTTTTCAGCTACAAAATCAAGAAAATGATAGCTTTCAAATGAATGGTGGAAAGGAAACAGGAGCCTCCTTGGGGAGGAATAAAACAGCTCAATTTTCCCTTACTGAGTTCCTCTCCAACTACCTCACTCAATGGAAAAGGTCACAGAACATTACAGCAAAATATCTATGAAACAAGATGTACAACAGCGCTGGGACATGACATGCTGCCTGGGCACCCCACGAAGGCCTTGCTATCTCTGACCTGATGGGAGCGGCAAATGGGTCAGCAGATGGCAGACCAGAACAGAGGGCGAGGCGGCACGAGCTGGGAGGAAGGTGGTGACGGGGCCACCGGGGAAAGAGGTGTGCCCTGATCAAACAAAAATGAGACCACGTGCAAGGCTGGGGGTGTCTGAGCCCATCACAGAGGAAGTGGGCACTTGGACTGGGTGCTGCTGGAAAGACAACCTCTTAGCAACGCTCAGTTACGTTTCACAATCAACGCCACTACTAACAGGCAATGCTTCTATGCTGCTCCAAGTACTCTGCACATAAGATCTCATCTAATCCTCCATGCAGCTCCAGGCAAGGTGGCATCCTTAGCCCCATTTCAAAGGTGAGGAAAATGAAGCATAGAGAGAGGTTACATAAACTAGCCCAAGGGCACACAGCTAGTAAGCAGCAGGGCTGGAATCTGCACCCACTGAAGCTGTGCTCTTACACACCACACTATGCTGTCACTCATGCTGGCCTAGCAGCACCCAGCTGTACCTGCCTGTTCCTTTTTAACAAGAGCAGGTGATAGGTGGGCCTGAATGGTACTGTGTGTCCCTGGGCAAGTCATGGGATTTCCCAGCGTCTCTGTTTCCTCATACATGGGGCAGGGATGGGGTGGCGGTGGTGGGCATGATCATGAGACCTGGGGAGCATGTTACAAGGTACTAAGCTAAGTGACCTTACGCCCTCTCATTCATACCCTGAGAACAGCACTGTCTCCATTTTACAGACAAGTAAACTGAGTCTTGGAGAGGTTTCATAAAACATCTCTGATCGCACAGCTCACAGGCTACGTTAGAACCCAATGGGTCTGACTCTCTAGCTATGCTCTCAACGACTGCATGAAACCAAAGGCTGCAGGAAGTCTCTGTGCACCAAGTGCCAGGAACAGTGACCAGTATGCTCGGTAGTCCTCCATAAATGATAGGGGGAGGGGAAGAGGGGAGGGGAAGGGGAAGGAAGGAGAAGGGGAGAACCAGAAGGCAGACGTAAAGGAGCTGGGAAAATACACACATAAATGCACACATGTAGACAGGAGCGCCAGTAACTTAAGTAATTACCAAATTAAGAAATGCACGTGAGTTGCTATTTCTAGTTTCAATCTAATATACTATTTATTTAACTGATTATTGGTGCTCTCTCTAGGGGCTCTTACTATATTAAATTGGTGGGGTTTTTTTTTAATCAAACAAAACAGTAAATCTAATTTCAAGTAACATTTATTAAACATTTACTAAGTGCCAGGTTCTGGACTTGGTCCTCTTATTTGATAGAGTGTACTTAATCTTCTTTGTTCTTGAAGCTATCATGTTAAAAAAAAATGTGATAAAGAAACTCTACCAAAGACATTGTCTTCAGTAAAGTAAACCAGCTGTCAGACCAAGGACAGAAATGGCAGCCTTATAATTAACTAATCATTAGTGGACATTAGCCAGATGACATTTGCAATGACTTACCCAGCGAGGTATGTGGCTATATGCACAGATAATCAAATACTTCACCACGCCCAAAGCTTCATGCTAGGGCTGCCTTCCCTCGTCAAGTTTCCTTCCTTATCATGTGTAGTTTTCTATGTAGTGGGAGGTTCTACAAGATTTGATCCCTGCCAAGGCAAGAAGGAGATCTGGAACACAACTGATTAGATGGGTAGCATCACACAGAGCACACAGGAAGCTCTTAACAAACAATTCCGTTTGACCCAAATCAATCCTCAACATCTGTCACCGGTCACAGTAGCTCTCTAGCTGGTCTCCCTGCTTCTCCTCTTATCCCCCTAGAGTCTAAGACCAAAGCTAATTACATTATTTCTCTATACAGAACCATCCAATATTTCCTACCTCACCCAAAGCAAATACCAAAGTACTCACTACGGCTTCGAAGGACCCCAAATGTCAACTTCACTCCAGCCCACAGGTCTGCTGGTTGCTCTCCTAGGTCACTGATCACATTCCTGCTCAGGGCTTTGCATTTGCTGTTCCCTCTGCCTGGAGTGCTCGTCCCTTAAATCTTCCCATGGGAGGCTTTTTCTCATTCTTCCACTCTCATTGCAAGTATTTCCCACACCAGAGAGTTCTTACATGCTGTCTTAAGCACACCCACAGATACGCTCACTAGTTCTTGACTGGACTCCACTGTCTTCATAACACTGAGCACAAGCTGACAGTTGTTTACTATTTGTTTACTGTTTGCTTCTTCCAACTATAAAGGAAGCTTCAGGAAATGGTGACTTTGTTTTATTCAACACTGAACTATGGCACCTAGAACTGCACTTCATACACGATAGGCCCTCAATCCATAATGAGTGACCATCTGATGAGTGAATGCATCCAGATGTCCAAGAAAAAAATAAAATTAAAAATCAGTGATAAAAGCAGTCAGGGCCTTCCCTGGTGGCACAGTGGTTGAGAATCTGCCTGCTAATGCAGGGGACACGGGTTCGAGCCCTGGTCTGGGAGGATCCCACATGCCGCGGAGCAGCTGGGTCCGTGAGCCACAACTACTGAGCCTGCGCATCTGGAGCCTGTGCTCCACAACAAGAGAGGCCCGCACACCGTGATGAGGAGTGGCCCCCGCTTGCCACAACTAGAGAAGGCCCTCGCACAGAAACGAAGACCCAACACAGCAAAAATAAATAAATTAATTAATAAACTCCTACCCCCAACATCTAAAAAAAAAAAAAAAGCAGTCAAAGGTTGGACCACTTAATTCCAAGCATCTTCAGAAAGCATGGCTGGAGACTTCCCCCAATAAGCAAGGAGGTCATTCTTATCAGAAGACATCCACCAAGAAAAACACAGGGGAGGTGAGGCAGGTTCCCAGCTGAAGAACCATGCTCACTGGAAGGGGTTTACATAATTGAAATATCCCAAATCACAAAAAAGAGAAGAGTTGAAAAGAACCCCAAAGCTCATTCTTACTGTTAGCCTTATTTTCAGCCTTATAGAAGAATATAAGAAGGCTATTTGTAGGAGTTCCTGTTCTGGTAATAAGGAAGTAAATTGTATCAGACAAACTCTCCCATGGATAAAAATTATAAACTCTGGGGAAAACATAAGCAAAAATTAATTGAAGGCACTGGAGAGCTCCCAGAGCAGGCAGAAAATGGATAAATTCAATGACCTTTATTAAAGAAGTGAACTGTATCGGGTGATATCTATGTTAAAATGGCCTTTCCCTTGAAGCCATTTTGCAGTCTGCACTGCACAAAGCAGCTAGAACTCAAGAAGAAATCTGTAAACTCACTGGCTTAAAACGCCAGAGATCAGGATTGTCCAAGTGGTTGGAAATTATAAAGGGAAACCCCAGAACAGAGGAGTTACAGAGGTAGGAAACCTGCATACACGTCTTCACAAATCCCTAGCTTATTCCTGAACTGGGGGTTCACAGGGGAAGTCCAAGTAGCCTGGCAGAAACTAACAGGTGAAAGGCTGAAAAAGCTCCTAGATATTTCATAAGTTGTCCACCACAAGGGAGTCAGAGTTCAATGTTGTAATTCTGACAAGGCAAAGGGACTTGGTCAATATCTTGGGCTTTATAACAAAAACCTTGAAGGGAAACACTTAGAAGTACAGACTATGCCCCAGGATTATGATTTCGCACTAAGAGCAATAGCAAAATTGAAACAGAATGCCCTAAGAAGATATAAAAAGAAGGCTTCCCAAGTTTAAGGTTATCAGCCAGCAATGTAAGTGCAAAAATCAATCTAGAACAAAACCAACACTTTTCATAGGAAGATAAAAGAATCCAGAATCTTTGCAATACATTAACACAGTGTCTTGTATACAGTAAAAAACAAACAAACAAAAAACAAAACTAATACACACAGGTAAAAATGTGACTCAGAGTCAAAAGAAAAATCAGGCAAGAAAAACAGACCCCGAGATACCCCAAATGTTTGAATAAACAAACAAGGACTTTAAAAAAGCTTTATAAATATTTTCAAGGAATTCAAAGAGGATCAAAATCAGCAAACAAATGGGGGAATTTAACATAAAGTTTTAAACTACAAAGAAATAACCAAATTAAATTCTATTACAGAAGTAAGGCATCTAAAAAAAGAAAAATTACTCAGTGGTCTTAACAGCAGGTGGAAATGTTATGAGGGGAAAAGGACCATTCAACTTGAATAAAGACCAATAGTATCTGAAGATCAATAATACTTATCCAATCTGAAAAACAGGAAAAGGTTAAAACAAGTGATCTGAGCCTCAGTCAAATATGGAACAATATCAAGTGGTCTAATATATGTGTAGTTGGAGTCCCAAAAGCTGAGAAGAGAGAATGAAGCGAAAACAGTATTTGAATAAATAATGGGCAAAAATTCCCCAAATCTGTGCGAAAACAACAACAGACTGATCAAAAAGCCTTCATAAACTCAAAGCTGAATGAATACAAATAAAACTACACAAAGGTTCTAATAATAAAAGATAAAAAGAAAGTCTTAACAGTGTCTAACAGACAAAGGCATTTAATTCAGAAGACAACAAAACAATTGATAGCTGACTTGTTACTAGAAACAGCAAATGTCAGTCAATCAAAAAATCTTTAAAACACTGAAAGAAAAAATAAACCATCAATCCAGAATTCTATATGTAACAAAAAATATCCTTCAACAATGAAAAAAAAAATAAAGATTTTTACAGATAAATGAATACTGAGAGAATTCATTACCAGCTGACCTTCACTGCACTAAATTATGCTTCTATTAACACTTAACAGAAGTGTTACCAGACGGAAACATATCTACAGGAAGAATGAAGAGTATATGAAATGGTAAATATTTATATGTAAGTTATCTTGTTTCTTCATCTCTTTAAATGCAAACTGACAGTTTAATACAAAAATTATAAAAATGTGTCATGGGGTTTTTCATATAGATGCAAAACGTAGGAAAAAATAGCACCAAAAAATCAGAGGGAGGTAAACAGAATGGAATTAAACTATTGTGAAGTTGTTACATTTATATGAGATTGTACAGTTTTAACTCTGAGTAGGCTGTGGAGAAGTAGGCAAAACTGAGGATGCAAAATCTCATCTCTAGAAGAAAGACTGAAAAGAAAATAGTTAAAAAGCTACAAGAGGAATTAAAATATAATACTAAAAAGTATTCCACTTACCTAAAAGAAGGCAAAAAAAGAACAAAAAATGTAAAAACAGATGGGACAAATAGAAAATACCTTACAAAATGGTAGACTTAAGCCCAAACTCATCAATAATTAGACGAGATGCAAATGGTTAAACACTACGATTAAAAGGAAAAGATCACTAAACTGAATAAAACATCAAGTCTCAACTGAATGCTATCTACTGGGATGCGATGATAATATAAATACACAAAAGTGTTGAAAGTAAAAGGATGGAAAAATATATACTCTGGAAAATACAAGTATTAAAAAGCTGCCATGGCTACACTAATATCAGACAAAGTAAACCTCAAGACAAAGAGTACTACTAGAGATTTTAAAAGGAATGTTTCATAATGATTAAAGGGTCAGGTTATCAGGAAGGATACAAATCCTAAATGTGTGTGCACTTAAATACAAAGCTTCAAAACAGATGATGCAAAAACTACACAGATCTAAATGGGGAAATCCACAATCATGGTTGGAAAATTAATAACCCCTCTCTCAGCAACTGACAGAACCACATCCAGTAAAGATATAGATTTGAAAACACTACTGAACAACTTGTTCTAATTGATATTTATAGAACACAATATCCAAGAGCTGCAGAATACACATTGTTTGCAAGTACACAAGGTATATTTATGAAGATAGACCATGTGCTGAGCCATAAAATGTCTCAATAGATTTCCAAATAGTGAAATCTTAAAGAGTAGATTCTCTGAGAACAACAGATGTTAGAACTCAATAAAAATTAAGATATCTAGAAAATCTAAAATAATTGAAAACTAAACAACTCACCTCTTAAAATCATGGATTAAAGAAGAAAATACAAGGAAAACATGAAAATATTTTCAGTGGCATATTAATAAAATACAATATATCATAATCTAATGGATGCCGCTAAAGGAATGCCGAAGAAGATTATTTATAGTTTTAAACACTTACATTAGAAAAGTAGTTTAAAACCATGATCTAATGTTTCCACATTAATAAACTAGAAAAAACACCAAAACATGTAAAAAGAGCGGGCATCAGTGAAATAAAAACGACTAACAATAGAGAAAATTAACAAAACCAAAACCTGGTTCTTTCAAAACATTAATAAAATTTATAAACCCAGGAGAAAATATTCACAACCTTGAGTTAGGCAAAGTTTCCTTATATATAACACCAAAAGCATTATCCGTAAGAGCAAAAAATTGATCTGTTGTACTTTATCCATATTAAAAACTTTCGCACTTCAAAACATACCATTACGAAAATTTAGAAGACAAGACTCAGACTGGGAAACAATATCTGAGAAAATTATATACCGGATACAGGAATTGGACCTACAATACATAAAGAACACTTACAACAATAATAAAGACATATAACCCAATTTTAAAATGGACAAAAGATTGCCTGCAATCTGAAAGCCTAATATACTTTCTATATGGCTCTTTACAAAGTTTGCTTTTTGACTCCTGGCTTAAAACCATAAAGGTTTATTCCTCACTCATGCTCCATGTTTAATCAGGAGTCAGCTGAGAGTTCTCCTCCATGTCATCCTCATTGTGGGACCAGGCTGATGGAACACACTATCCGGGATGACGCTAGTCACTGTGGCAAGGGAAATAAGCAGGCTCTGAAGGATCTTACGCCAGCAATTAAATGATCTGGCTCCAAAGTAACCCATCACTTTTCCTTACAACTCCTGGGCCAGAACTCTTCCCATGACTCCTCTCTCACAAGAGGACCAGAAAATACAATCCTACCATTTGTTTATACATGTGCCTGGAGGTGGAGAAGGACTGAGATATTTGCCAAACAGCACTAAAGTCTACCACAATTAACCTGAGAATCAATCAGTCCAGGTGTTAATTTCCAAAAAAGCACACGTAACTCTGCTGAAATATTGTCCTACTGGGTGGAAGTCCTAATCCTGGAAATTCCAAAAGTTGCCTCTGACCCTTCCCTCTGGCTCCCATCTCACTGTTTAGAGCAACCCAGCGCTGCTTTCTGCCCTCATGATGGATCTAGATAGCAAATCTGACAAACCATCACCTTCACATTTAATATGCTTCAACAGGGGTTATAGTCCTCAAGAAAAAGTCAAGACTCTGTAACCCAGACTCTGCCAAACCTCTGATACCCGGCAGCCTCATCCCTTTCTGCCACTGGTTCCATTTTTTGTCATGCTGGAATATGGCTTATAATTACCTAGGCATATCATACCATTTCGGGATTCCATCCATTCTTTAGCTCCTGTGGTTTCCACTGTGTGGAATAGCCTCTCCTGCTATTCGCACCCTTTAAGACTCAGCACAGTCGTTATCTTGTCCAGAGCTTTTTGTGACCATGAGTCAGAGAGAACTTGACTCCTCTTGCATCAGATCCAAACTACCAAACAGCCCAAACAGCTGCTCCAGCACCAGACCCAAGGTATTTAATCACAGAAGTTAACTTACCCCATCGAGTTCGATGACACCTAACTTACATAATACTCACCAGGTGCCAGCCTTCATATATCAATTCATTTAGTCTTTAAAACCACCTATAGATAGGTGCTAGTATCATATCTATTTTACAGATACGGACCATGAGGCATAGGGACATGACTTAATTTGTACAAGGTCCCACAGATGGTGAATGGGAGAGCTGGGATACGGCTGGTGGCTTCAAGGCACACTCTTAACCACTCCACTACCCTGCATCTCAACCCTGAGAGCAGACAGGTCCATCTTGCTTTGAGAATGTAAGGGGCTCAGCAGCAAAAAAAAAAAAAAGCATCTTATTCCTTCCTGTACCCCCAGGGCCTGGATCATAGATATTTAGGCAAGAGTAGCTGCTTAAATCAGGGTTTGCTCAGATGAGATAAAGGAGACCCTGGATTCCTCAAAAGCAACCTTTCTGCTAAATAAGGTCCTCTTGACTAGTGACATTTAGGAAATGGATAGAAAATTACCATATATACCTTTTCCTGGATCCCAGCCTTTCCTCCAGGGCTGCTGGCCAACTTAGAAATGGAGAAAAAGGAAGGGTCCAAATTACAGATCATTAGAAAATGAGCTACTCTAAGTAGGGACAAGCATCTATCCATTCAGGAACGCTTACAGAATCCTGACTATTCGGAAATGCGAGAATTTGACTTCTCTGTGCAGAGAACAGCACAAAGCTTTCCTAAAAGTTCTTCCTTCCTCACATAACTATGCTTTAAATTGTTAATAGCTATAATTATGGAAGATGGCATTGTTGTGCTTGTAATTTTTCCTATCCCCCTTGGTATTTATTGATGATAAATGGCTTTATTAAAAAATAATGATAATTATCTTATTTGGTTGTATATCAATATAGTTTCAGTTTTTCTTTATTACCACTACAGAATTTTATGGATTGCCAACATTTAGTTCTTTTATTGGTTTATATTCTCTTGATGGTATAAAAAGAGGGGAAAAGGGGGGAGAAATTAACAATAGTTTTATTCCTTCACTTCCTGACTCCCCCCAACCTGCCCCAACTCTATTAAGAAAGCAGTCTAGTGCATTATTCCCATGTGGCTATAAGAGGTTATCATTTTTACTGATAATTCTAATAATTAGCTGCACACCCCAAAATTCTCCTCTATGACCCAGTGTCTCACCAAATGGTAGAAGGTGTAAGGCTCTTCTCCCACAATGCATCTCAAAGAATCAGTACGTATGGCTCAAAACGAAGCCCCTTCTGCTTGGACCAGAGTTTACAATCAAGTAAATTAATCACAAGAAGATCATACAGGCAAATAGCTAGCCTTAGTATTCCTCAGAAGAAAACCCCATCTGGTTTACTAAAGATCCCCAAGAACCATCATGGCAAAAGGCACCTTCCCCACAGAAGATATCATGGTTCTTGGTTAATTCCCTTCCAAAGGAAACTCCCCTTGGACCCCGTTAGAGTTCTCTCTGGAGACTTGCAGCCCTTGAAAAGCTAAGAAGACTACACATCCCTTTGTTAATTAATCACTGGTCCTTCACTGGGGAACAGCCCGGTTCACATTCTCTGCAAAACAAAAACCAAACCAAATCAATGACCCCCGCATAAGCAGTCCAGGATTCTTTGCAAACAGTGCATTTGGATGTGTTTTCAGCAGGAAGTGAGGTCTGAGCCTTTAGCACCAAGAAGAGGAACAGTAGGAGTTCTTGTGGTACTTGATGTGTAAGTCAGACTCTATTTGGAAGGAGAAGGGTACAAGCAAAAAGAACATCCCATTTGGAATCAGACCCCCTCTGCCCAACCTTGGGCCATGTTCTTAACCTCTTTCCACCTCTCCCTCCTGCAAAAATGATTTCAGCGACACCTGCAAGTAGTAAATGAGTTAAACATCTGTCACACACCTACTGTTTAATAATTTAATAATAACTACTAATAGTTGTTTAATCCTTTCTTCTAGCGCAGTGGTTCTCACCTGGAGGCCATTTTGCCCTCCACTCCCCATCCCCGCCTGGAGACATTTAGCAATGTCTGGAGACCTTTTTTTGTGATCACAGCTTGGGGAGGGCCATCTCCTGTCACCTACTGGGGAGAGGCCAGTGATGCTGCAAATACCGTACAGTGCACAGAACAGTCGCCACAACAAGAATGGTCCAGCCCAAAATGTTGACAGTGTCAAGATTCTAGACCAGTGTGAAATAACTTTTTTTCATCAGGACTGTTTATTCTCCATATATTCTGTCTCTTTAAGTTAGCAAAGACTTACTGAGAACCTACCATGGGCAAAGCTCTGTGCGAGGCACATCCTTAACCACCTCATAGATGTGGTTGCCTGCTGCCATTTTCCCAAAGCAACCCCCATCCTCAAGTAGTGTCCAAGCCTATGAACATCAAGCCGTGGCTTCCCCTTTCTTCTCAATGCTGCTCTCAGTGGCCCTGAAGTCAGACATGCTTGTGTCAGAGCAAAGACCTGTATTAATCAACAATTCCAAACATAGCAACAGCAGTTTGAAAATCAAAGAATGGGCCTTGGGGACATCAATATTTGCATGTTCCTAATAAATTCTTAAATACACATCTGTGAGATGTTCAATATGGTTGGGGGAGAAAAAGAACATTTATGTTGATTTTTGTCAAGTTCCACAACTCGAGCATCTGATGTGCCAAAGAAATTTAAAGCTGAGTAGTCGTAAAGATGATTTTAAATATATTTATGATGTGCACTTATGAATTGGAGACATGGTTGATTTATTCTGAGGTTCTTCCAACCATCAATTAAGCCTATTGCTGTCCCTTAAGTCAGTGAAATAATTTTCCAATCTGTGTATGAAACATCCACTTCTTCCCTATCTGATGCTGACCTCTACAACTCATAATGATCTCAGCTTTAACGTTCAAGACCTGCTCTCATGTTTTCATTCTTCTCTATGTTTTACATCAGTAGGAGCACATCTCTCCACGTGCAAAGGCCCCTAGTTACCATTTATTGTGGGTTTACCATCTGCCAGGCTCTGCCCTAAGTGTTTTGGAGTCGTGATCTCATTTTGATGTCAAAGAACCCCTACCGAAGCAGATCCTATCCCCCCATTTTATGGGAGAAAAATGGAGGCCTAGAGAGGTTAAGTAAATTGGCCAGAGTCACACAGCTAGGAAGGGTCAGAATGACTGTTCACACCCTGTGTGTCTGGTTCCAAAGTCATGTTCTTCACCCTACACTGTCACAGGAGGAAACAGCACTCTTTGTAAAGAGGTAAGTAAGCAGTGTGCACATCCTGTGACCCAGCAAATCCACCTCAAAGGAACTATCACTTACACCACTAGCCCACGTGCAGAAAAACATACATATACACACACATGTATATGCTAAAAAATGTTTACTACTGCATAATTTATAAAGGAGAAAAGAGTAAACAACCTAAACAACCTCAATAGGAAAGCAGACCCATGCTATGGACCCGGGGAATTCCATACAAAGTCGGGGGAAGGTGGCAAAGAGGGCTTTGCTTACCCATTATACATTCCCCCTTCTTCCTTAGTAACAAAACCCTGATTTTATTTAGGGTGGCAGCGCACCCAACTAAGACTGCATTCCCAGTCTGCCCTTCAGCCAGGGATAGGTATGTACTGATATATGTCTAACAACCAGCTCTTTCTTACACTAATTTCTGTGGTGTAAACTTTCCCACTATGGCCAACTTCAAGCTACCAAGTTGAGGTCAACTGGCTCACAAAAGCTCCTGAGAATGTATCAATTCTCACAACCAAGGATTAACCAGCTGCAGCACATGACTGGCTATTTGTCCTTCCTTACAAGTGGGACAGACGGCCAGCACATGCTCTTTCTTTTCCTCTTCCATTCTTTCTCCATCCTGCTTGTAAGTCAGATATGACTGGAACTCCAGCAGCTACTCTTGAGTCATGAAGCAACTTAGAAATTGATGGTGGTGCAGAAGGAAGGTACAGAAACAAAGGAGAAGCTTTGTCTCTCCTGACCTCATGAAGCTAAAAAGGAACAGCCTTGGCCTGCCTACCTCTGTGCTTTTCTCACAGGAAAAAAAAAGTGAAACTCCTATTTTAAAACCACTGTTGGTTTTGGTTTTCTGTTACATGCTACCTAAGTAATACACAGATCTTCAGACTTTGCTTTCACATTTCTATTACGTGTACCTTTTATAATGAAAATGTTTTATTTCAGTATTATTTGCAAACAAAACAAGACCCAAAAAAATTTCTTTCAAGAGTCTAATGGTTGGGCCCTTAATAAGTGTTGCAAGTTGTCAATTCTTGCAATAGTACCCATGGCTCACAGCCGGGTGGAAAAAGGAGACCGGGGGAAATCACAGACCTGGCACACAAATCAGCAATGTGGGCATGTCCTGAAAATAAAAGGGATAGACTGAAATCCAACAAAGTTTACAAATTGCCAAAAAGATTTCTGGCCAAATAAGATTCAAAGGCCTCTTGAGATAAGCCTTGGGTGAGACACACAACAGGCGATGGGGAAAGCACAGGAGCACTGGAGGCTGATGTCTCCAATCCAGGAAAGCTCCCACGAAGCCTGGGATAGGTATGTACCTTGCTGCTTCCCCTTCCCACGGAGAGGGGAAGCAGCAAGACTCTACCTCCCGGCTCAAACAGCAGGGCTCCACAATGAAGGTGTCCCAGTTGAGGGGCCCCAGAAATGTTAACAAGGAAGCAGAAGACAGAGTACTGAACCACCAAGCATCAGATGGAGCAAGAAAATGGGGAACCACTTGAGTCTTTGGGCCCAAAGTTACTGTCAGGGAGGGCTGCACACAGCAATCTCATGGTTAGTAAAGTCCCTGGCGAGAGCACAATCTAACGGGGTCTCCATGATCACACTCCCTAGGTGGTCACAAAGGTTACAGTGTGAGAGACACAGTGCAAAGTCAACCATTGTGTGATTCTTCTGCCTTGTCTTACACAGAGTAACTGCAAAGTCCATTGAGAATGCATGGTTGTCGGCCATGTCAAGCCACTAGCTCTACATATACCCTTGGTACCCAAGAGGAGGGTGTGTGCCATGAAAGAGGGGCTAAGCTTAGGTTCTTGTTTTACAGATACTGCAATCTAAAAGAAGGACAAGCGGGCCTCCCTGGTGGCGCAGTGGTTGAGAGTCCGCCTGCCGATGCAGGGGATACGGGTTCGTGCCCCGGTCCGGGAGGATCCCATATGCCGCGGAGCGGCTGGGCCCGTGAGCCATGGCCGCTGGGCCTGCGCGTCCGGAGCCTGTGCTCCGCAACGGGGGAGGCCACAACAGTGTAGAGGCCCGCATACTGCAAAAAGAAAAAAAAAAAAAAAAAAAAAAAAAAAAAAAGAAGGACAAGCTGTGAGTAGATCAAAATATCTACAGAAACTCCATCTAACGTTCCAGCTTTGGATGTACAGTGAATGTACAGTGAATTTGTAATGGTTAAGACTTCAGAAAAGAAAAAAGAGCAATGGAAAAATCACAGAGAGAATACACATATGATATGTGTATGATATGGGTCTTCAGCCGGGCTCTGAAGGATAGACATCATTTGAGTCAAAAAAAATTTAGAAAAAATGTATTCCATAAGGGAAAATGGCAAACAATGGGTGTTCAACATACATTTCCAGTGAATAATAAAAGTAGTCAAAAGAAAAAAGCTGGGGAAGAGGACAGAATAATACTGCATTCATGGGTTAATAATGATGAAGAAGGAAAATGAAAAGTGTCCATTCTTTTCATTCATAAATTTGACAAACATTAAATGTGTACCAATTAGGTGCCTGGGCACTTGTTCTATGGCCTCAAACACCAAACTAAGTGCACCTGGACAACAGGGAGCCCCCAGAGGCTAAGCAATGGATTCCGCTTACTCGTTGGAAATTATGAAAATCCACATTTTTCACGCTATCAAAAACGGGAAAGTGTTAGGAGGAAAAGCAGCTCAGGCTTTTCTAAGACCCATCAGCTCATAACTGAAAAAAAAAAAAGGTAATAATCAACTGGGAACTAATGAGGCTGCCCCCTGGGCTAAGATATCTCTCTTCCAGCATTTCACAAACTCAGTGAAGTGGATTCCACAAAGGTCCAAGCGGGGTCAGAGTCAGGGCCAGGCTTGGTCAGGTGTCCAAGGTGTCAGATAATCATGACCTAAGGCTAAGTCTATGACATGTGTCACCTGGGAGGTGGTGGCAGACTTTTCACGGTGCTTGATGAATGGAGGGCAAGGGTAAGAGATGCTTACAGCGAGAAACACGAGATGGATATTGGTATTTAAAACAGAAAGCAGCACGGGCTTTAAGTTAATGTTTCATATCCAATAAAGAAGGCTAAATATCTATCGTTTTGATAGATTGCTATAAAAGAAACATTAGAGGGGCTCTTCAACACCGTGTTTCAGATCTTCATTACAGGAAATTAATCTTGAGCAGAATATCACACCCAATATGGCTGGACTCCATGAAGTAGCCCGTTAGGTAACACAGGCTGTGCTTTGTCTAATACAGACCGAATCAGGAAGGAGTCTAAGGAACAACTTCGTCACTTCTGCAACCCACAAGTATTGCAGGCCAAAGCAGCAGAGAAGGTTTTCTAGAAATTCTCAACATAGCCATCATGCCCCTGGAGGAGATAAACAACAGTTTCACAATGTCCTCCAAAAAGCAACAGGATGACCCATACTGAGTGCTTAATGTAGCATTATCCAGGAGCTGAGACTGGAGAGATCTCAAATCTGCATCCCTGCCCCACCCAAGAACGGGGAGACCTTTGCTACCTCCAGACCCGTCTGAGGACTTCCACCGAATCATCAGTGTTGGTGAAAATTTTTCTGGGATTATCTTGTAGCAACTTCTCTCACTATGCAGGAAGAAACCTAAAGCTCAAAAATGAAATAAACGGAAAAGATGGTAAATAAAAAGACACAAGGCCCCAATACAACTAATCATGTCAGCTAAAAACAGGCCTGAGAAAAAATTGCAAATCTCAAAGAATGGAGATATCTCAAATGTCCAAGTGAAAAAGGTACTCTTCTGGCAACACCTGTTAATTTACAGAGGTGCACAGCACATGTGTGTTACAGAGGCTCCTTCAAGTCCATGCCACGTGCCCACTGGCAGAAATTGACATGTGTTTCACCATCATAGGAGGCACATGGAGAACCTGGGTAAACAGATAGTGTTCCCTTAGCCTCCCACTCAAGACAGCAAGCAGACTAATTCCCAGAAGAGCCTATAAAACCCATGTCTCAACGAGTTACATATTTAATCAATATCATCTAAAAAAAATTAAACCAGCAAAACATCCTCTCCCGTGTTAGTTTTGACCATAAGACCATCTCAATCCGATTTCACTCCTACAGTGGGAAAAGGGAGAACAGAACAGGGCTGCCAGTGGGTCATTCTAACAATACTTACTGCCCAGCTACAACACGGTATGTCTAGAATCATCCTGGCTCTAAATCCCTCCAACAGGGAATTTTCTCCAAAATGAAGCAAATATTTCACTCCAGCCTACCTTTATCTTGGACTTCTATATAGAAATATGTTTCTTCCTTCGATACTTTTGGCCCACTTGAATTTTAACGATATCTACCTTCCTTAACTGACCAATCATTCATTCATTCATTCATTCATAGTAACCATAGTTAACATGTACATATCAGGTACTCTTTTACATGATTTTTTTTATATATTAACATGCTGTAAAATACGTACTATTACTATGCCCATTTCAGAGGTGAGGAAACTGACGCTTAGGAGGGCAATTAATTATCTTGCCTGCAGTAACATAATAGCAATTAAGTGGAAGACGTGGGATCTAGACCCAACAATTTGGCTCCATCAGCCCTGCTTTTAATCCAACACTATATTGCATAGGCTTTACTTGCTCATTCCAAAGGTGAATAATACGAACCCCGACATATAACCCAGAGAGTAATGGTAAGGAAAAAACCCTCTAAGTGTTCTTGGCCACATTTCTCCCCCATGCCTTCCACCTCACTCCCTACTCCCAGTATTCCACAATTAAGTATTTCTTTTGTCCCCTTGAAACATGCTTTTTATGTCAAAATGGTCATAAGAAATCCCAGCAAACACAGAAATGACCCCAAACGAGCAACTTATTGTTTATTTTGACCAAGTGGGCAGCGCTTCACATCGACATCTCAGCCAGGGTTCTAGATTTGGGGAGTTTTGCTTGACTAGAAAAAAGGGAAGAGACTAATGTTACCAAGCACTTCTTCACCGGGTGCCAGGTCGTACACTCAGTCCTTTCACCTGCATCACTGTCTTTAATACAAAAGCAAACCTACCAACCGTAATGAAAGCAAGCTCATTTTTAAAGACGAAGAAACAAACTCAGAAAGGTTAAGTACTCTGGTCAAGGAGACTCACCAAGGAATGATGGCATGCAGATTCAAGCCAAAACCTGATCTGAAGCCGAGGCTATTTCTGCGACAGCATGCTGGGTAGGAGGGGCTCTATCCTTTAAAACCAGAAACGATTCTTAGATTTTTTATTTTTTTTTCCTCTGAGCTGTGAGTCTTTACAGATATACTGGTTGTTAAATGCTATTGACTCTAGCTAATTCCCAAATTAACTAGATTCCTTTTGGAGCTTGTAAAATGTGCTACACACTCAACTTCCGAATTTAGCATGCAAGATGATGACCACAGCAGTAAGAATAGCACAACTTTCTTGTTAGAACAATGCACGCCGAAAAGCCTCTCTTTAATTTCTACCTTCTTTCATGAAGGCTACGTGAGTGAGGACACACCTAGGATACTGCATATTAATTTCAACACAGCTAATACCCAAAATGTCCCACCAATTTACTCTTCACTGACAATGTTAAAAGAAAATGATTTATGCAGATCAATCATCTCGCCCATCAAGTCCTACCCTGACAGCCAGCCTTCATCATTGCTATTTAAAAGGCACTGCTGACAGAAAAGACCGACTCTTTGATTAAGGGCCCTGTCTGGCTAACCTTTTATTTGAAGAATGATTGCCGCTGAGTGACAAATACTTTTCCATTCATTTCAAGGCAAAGATATTGACATTCAAATTCTTGATGGCTACACTGAGCAGATGCCGCTGTTGGCAAGAGGCTTGAGAGCAACAGCAGGTACGCCGTGGCTCTGGGGGCAAGGGGGAGAAATGAATAAAACTATAACACACACGCGTGGGCACTGGCTAAAGGTTCTCAGCGAGTGAAAGCTACGGGTCTCTCAGCCAGATCCTCTTTCCTCAGTAGTTATCAAAGAACATCTGTTCGTAGCTGCGCCCCAGTCCTCTTCTTAAAAGTGCCCTTGCATTACCTTGACCCTACTTGGAACTGCACAGGCAGCAAAGACTAAAAGTGAAAAGGAGTTTGGGAGTGTGTAGTTCCCAGCCCTAGGAAGAAACATCCTCTCCCTCTCTGTCCCAAATCACATGATCCCTGAAGACCTCAAGCTAAAATTACTGGTCTTACGGGAATTTAAGTGACTACAAAATGAAAGAAGCATCTGAAAAATCACCTACAAAAAACAAAACAGAAATATTTTATCCTATCTGCCAGGGAGAAAGAAGAAGAAAAAAAATACAAGAAAGAGGTAGAGATTGACAGAAACAGAGTGACAGTAAGAGACAGAAATTGAGCTTTTAAAAAAAAAAACAACCCACAATTTTCTAATTCATTTCAGGTAGAGTACTTCCTTGGTCAGTTCCATATATATATAAAATGTAAACAGATCCTCACAGCAGGATTATTTTGCTTATTTTTATTGCTTAAATGCTAACTATTACCTTAAAGGGAAATGGGGAAATTATGGCTTAAGGCAGGCTATTTGTGACAAGAGCCATCACAAAGCCTCAGGATTCATCATTCCCAGGAACAAAACGAAAATACCTCAGCAGGTCATCAGTGATTCCTTATAAATCTTGCCGAGATGCAAAGTGTGGGTCTCACGTGCTTCACAAGGGACAGGGCATAAAAAAAAAAAAAAAAAAAAAAAAAAAAAAAAACCCAAAAAACAACAAAAAAACCCCTGGAGCTCTGAACCTCTGACCAATTCCCACAGGAGGCAAGGTGGGGGACAGATGAGACACAGACCGAACCTTTTCCCCTGTCGCCCTAAGGCCCAACAAGTGACTCAGGCAGCAGAGTATAGGAAAGGTGTTCAAAGACAGAGAAAACCTGGGTTTGAATCCAACCTGTGCTACTTATTAGCTGCGAGGCCTGGAGCAAGTTGCCGTTCCCTCCCCAGCCCTCTGTTATCTTATCTGCAGAATGGAGACGGTAATGTCTACCTTGTACAGTTATTTGTGGATATTAAAAATTGTGTTAAATAAAGCAACTTTCCCTTACTTATGCTGCTTTTCCCCTCCTTTCTTCTCCTCTTCTCATTTTGGCTCACGTGTATGTATGAGAAAGTAGTCCAGAAGGGGTATGGGAAAAACATAAGATGTACTGTTACCAGGCTAAGCTGTGACTCCGGGTATAGACCATTACTACCCATACAACTGTGCAAGCTTTGCATAAGTTACATGTTGAACCTCAACTTCCTCCACTTTAAAGGAGAGCAACCCTAAGAGCCCACTTCCCTCACTGTGTTACAATGAGAACAAATAAAATCACGTTAATGAGAAAGCACTGGAAGTTTTAAATCTGTACAGAAACATTTGCAGTTGTTACTGTTGTTCTCCATTTCGATCTTTTTGCTTATTTATTTCTCCCATCTATATTTCTCATGGTGAATAATAAAACAGTAAACAGTAAATTTATCAACAATTATAATATCACCTTTATTCCTTAGAACTATTAGTAGTTGCTTCTGCAGCTGTCTTGAAGAAGTACCAGAAGTACTAGAAACCTCATGTTTCTTCCATAACAAAAACTTACTGGAGATTATGATGAACTAGGCACTGGGGCGAGGAAGTGAATGAAAAAAGCAGAATTCAGCCGGGTGGAACAAACAGACAAATAAAGAAATGATTTCCATACTGCTGCATCATCTGAGCTAAGTACACAGGATACTGAGAATGCCAACAAGGGAGGGTGTGAAAACCTGGGGTATTCGGGGAAGGTTTCACTACAGCAATATTAGATCTGGGTCTTCAAGGGTGAGCGAGTCCTCACCAGGTGGAAAGGAAGAAAAAGGTCATTCGGGGGAAAGAATGCTAGGTTGCAAAGGCACAAAGGCCTAAGAGAGATCACATGCTCCGGCAGGGACAAGGGAAGTTAATGCGTTCAGTTTCATCATAAAATATGATATTTGCCGTAGTTTTTGTATATATTTTATCATTTTCCAAAAACTCTTCTCATGAATAGCTATTGAGTTTTATTGAATACTTTCTTTGCATCTAATGATATTTATTCTATGGATTTCATTAATGTGAATTACATTAATAAGTTTTGTGATGGAAAACCAGCCTTACATTAGAAAATAAACACAAATAAAATGATAAACACAAATAAAATGATAAAATGTATCATTTAAATAAATAAATAAATAAGGGGGGAAAAAAGACATCCTGTAGATTTAAGACTTACTCCTTGAGGTGATGGGGAGGTTTCAGCTTGAAACTGCTGTGATATGGCCCACGGTTTAGGAACATCTCCCCGATGCAAGGCTGGACACATGAACATTTGCTGTGTTTGCAGTTTCCACTCTATGCTAGAAACTGGAGACACAGCAATGAGAAAGAGTGTTGCAACACTCCCTCTGGGAGGGCAGTTAGGTAGACTTACTTGCTTTCATGCACTATGAGTAGCTGCCCCCCTGAGCAGCACCTGTAGCTTCCTGTTTAGCCTCTGAACCTGCTCTTCATCCCCAGTTCACTGGTGTGGATGCTCTGCTTTCCTGCTTGACCCTACTGTTGCGTATCTATGGCCTCTGGCGCAACTATGGATCACCTGCTTGTGGGTTGAGAGCTCTGTTCTCCAGCTTCCTGCCTTGGCTCCCTCAGCTAGCCTGCTTTGACCTGCAGTGATCCTGTGGACCGCCCAAGAGCTCCTGAAACCATCTCTAAAAGTGGGGAGGTCTCTATTCCAAGCCTCTGCCCCTTGCTCCCTGTATGTACCCCCAGTACAAGTGAGGCAAGGATGATGCTATGCGTTCACCAAATCTTGTTTCATTCTCCTCTTGCTGGGCACAGAGACAACAATTCAAAACCTCCATTACAGTTAGCTTGGGTTCTGGTAAATACAAGAAAAATGGAATACAAGTTTTAAACGGGTTAAAAACATCTCAGTGCAGATTTTCTGTATTTGTTTCCTAGTTTCCTAGAATAATTACTACAAACTTGGTGGCTTAAAACAATGGGAATTTATTCTCTCACCTTGAAGGACACCAGAGTCCAAAATCAAGGTGTCAGCAGGGTCACATTCCCTCCAAAGTCTCTAGGGGAGAATCTCTCCTTGCCTCTTCCAGCTCTGACAACTCTCAGCATTCCTTGGCTTGTGGCAACATCACTCCAAACTCGGCCTCTGTCTTCGCATGGCCTTCATCCCTCTTTAAGTCTGTGTCCAATTTTCCCTTTCCTTTCTCTTATATAGGCACTGGTTTAGGGGTTTAAATCTCACTCTAAATCCAGTATGACTTAGGATCCCCTCAAGATCCTTAGGTCAAGAATCCTCTCTGTCTTGCAAAGATCTTATTTCCAAATAAGCTCACATTCTGAGGTTCCAGGTAGACATGAAACTGGGGGGGGGTCAATATTCAACCCACTCCACCTCCCATGCAACCTTGGAAGCATCACGATCCAGGTGATGCAGTCACCAGACGTCAGAGCCAGATCCCTGAGGGACCGTGCCCAGCAGAGCTCCCCTCACACCAACCCTCACTGGGCACACACGGCGAGCACAGAACAAAACTTCACAGGGTTAAAGCCACTGAGACTTCAGGCTTGATTTGTTACAGCAGCAGAGCCCAGCCTGGCTTGGCCACTACTTCAAGCCTCGTGCCCTCATCCTGCAATCCAAACACTGTTTACGAGCCCAGGGCTGACAGGCAGTGTTTTCATTTGGGTTCAACTTTTGCTCAAAAGCCCTTTTAGGTGGCTCTTTCTGAGTGTCCCAGGAATTTCTCCCAGAGCTTTGCTTGGCCTAGATATGACTGTTTGGGAGGTTTCTTGTTTTCCCTGTGGAGTGTCATGAGGCTTTGCTGATAACTTTGTTGTTTTCTCTACTGGTCTCAGAGGACAATGTTATGGGCCAGTGTGAATTAGCGTTTGCTTTTATTGGGACAGGGAAGAGAGAGAAAGGGGTCAAATGTGAATGTTTTCCAGCTACATTCATCCAAAAGTGAACCAAGGAAAACAGTAGCTAGTGCCCCTTTCTTAAAGAACTAAAAAGAACACCAGGTTTTCAAGTCATACTGACTTGGGTTAAAATTCCCCAATTTTTGAGTTACATAAACTCAACACCTACAATGCTTTGAATGTCACCTTTTATCACAGAGCCCGAGTTCTCTTACCTTTTAGAAAAAGGGGATAAACACCACCTTTTCTACAGGTGGCTCTGAGGATTAAATGACACTAGATACATGTTCAGCTGAGTGATATGATCATAGGAGCTACTTACTGGGTAAAGGTGAACTTCCTTTGTTTCTGTAGACAGGCCAACTTATTCCCTATTTGGGTCTTCTTCCCTTCTGGGGCAAGATGAAAGCTAAGATGACATGAAACCATGATCTGCAGCACTGGTCTCAATGACCCCCAAGCATTTTGTCCCTTTCTCTCATTTATCCTTTTAGATACTACTAGTCGATTCCTTGGAGATGGCTTACAAGACAGTAGATAGACTGACTAATCGTTTTAACCAGCTAAGTTTTGCTCTTAAATACTTCATGAGTGTTCATTTCGATCCTCCAATTAGAAGGAAAGCTCTCTGAATGCAGGACTATGTCTTATCCTACTTCTGTAAACCGCACAGCCATCAGCACAGTGCCAAACTGACCACATAGTCACCGACCAACTACAGAGAAAACAGAGGATGGAAAGTTCCCGTGACTAAGACAGGATCTGGCTTCCAACAACGCCAATGTTCGCAAATTAGCGGGCCAGTATTAAAGTCAGCTGGCACACTCACAGAGCAGATGCAGGGGAGCAGTACTTGAAACACTTAAGAAATGGACGAAAGAAAAACAAAACAAAAGAAATGCAGGCTTCTTCTCCACTCTGGGGATTTGGTGGATTCCTCCATCAATGAACCAAATAATGGTCTGTTTATCACTACCTTCCCAGCTGGGTCAGCAAAGCTTACGCTGGTACAAAGGCATTATAATAAATTATATGTTATCTATGGTATGGCATACGTTATATAGTATGTATGTGTTACATATAAATTTGCAATACATATTTATAGCACTTACCTGGTACTGGGCACTGTGCTAAGTGTCTTTTTTTTTTATTTTTTATTATTATTATTTTTTTATTTTACAAATTTAATCAGTTATACATATACATATGTTCCCATATCCCCTCCCTTTTGCGTCTCCCTCCCACCCTCCCTATCCCACCCCTCCAGGCGGTCACAAAGAACCGAGCTGATCTCCCTGTGCTATGCGGCTGCTTCCCACTAGCTATCTACCTTACGTTTGGTAGTGTATATATGTCCATGCCGCTCTTTCACTTTGTCACAGCTTACCCTTCCCCCTCCCCATATCCTCAAGTCCATGCTCTAGTAGGTCTGTGTCTTTATTCCTGTCTTACCCCTATGTTCTTGATGACATTTTTTTCTTAAATTCCATATATATGTGTCAGCATACAGTATTTGTCTTTCTCTTTCTGACTTACTTCACTGTGTATGACAGACTCTACGTCCATCCACCTCATTACAAATAGCTCAATTTCATTTCTTTTTATGGCTGAGTAATATTCCATTGTATATATGTGCCACATCTTCTTTATCCATTCATCCGATGATGGACACTTAGGTTGTTTCCATCTCCGGGCTATTGTAAATAGGGCTGCTATGAACATTTTGGTACATGTCTCTTTTTGAATTATGGTTTTCTCAGGGTATATGCCCAGTAGTGGGATTGCTGGGTCATATGGTAGTTCTATTTGTAGTTTTTTAAGGAACCTCCATACCGTTCTCCATAGTGGCTGTACCAATTCACATTCCCACCAGCAGTGCAAGAGTGTTCCCTTTTTTCCACACCCTCTCCAGCATTTATTGTTTCTAGATTTTTTGATGATGGCCATTCTGACTGGTGTGAGATGATATCTCATTGTAGTTTTGATTTGCATTTCTCTAATGAGTAAAGATGTTGAGCATCCTTTCATGTGTTTGTTGGCTGTCTGTATATCTTCTGTGGAGAAATGTCTATTTAGGTCTTCTGCCCATTTTTGGATTGGGTTCTTTGTTTTTTTGCTATTGAGCTGCATGAGCTGCTTATAAATTTTGGAGATTAATCCTTTGTCAGTTGCTTCATTTGCAAATATTTTCTCCCATTCTGAGGGTTGTCTTTTCGTCTTGTTTATGGTTTCCTTTGCTGTGCAAAAGCTTTGAAGTTTCATTAGGTCCCATGTGTTTATTTTTGTCTTTATTTCCATTTCTCTAGGAGGTGGGTCGAAAAGGATCTTGCTGTGATTTATGTCATAGAGTGTTCTGCCTATGTTTTCCTCTAGGAGTTTGATAGTGTCTGGCCTTACATTTAGGTCTTTAATCCATTTTGAGGTAATTTTTGTGTATGGTGTTAGGGAGTGATCTAATCTCATACTTTTACATGTCCCTGTCCAGTTTTCCCAGCACCACTTATTGAAGAGACTGTCCTTTCTCCACTGTACATTCCTGCCTCCTTTATCAAAGATAAGGTGACCATATGTCCGTGGGTTTATCTCTGGGCTTTCTATCCTGTTCCATTGATCTATCTTTCTGTTCTTGTGCCAGTACCACACTGTCTTGATTACTGTAGCTTTGTAGTATAGTCTGAAGTCAGGGAGCCTGATTCCTCCAGCTCCGTTTTTCGTTCTCAAGATTGCTTTGGCTATTCGGGGTCTTTTGTGTTTCCATACAAATTGTGAAATTTTTTGTTCTAGTTCTGTGAAAAATGCCATTGGTAGTTTGATAGGTATTGCATTGAATCTGTAGATTGCTTTGGGTAGTAGAGTCATTTTCACAATGTTGATTTTTCCAATCCAAGAACATGGTACATCTCTCCATCTATTTGTATCATCTTTAATTTCTTTCATCAGTGTCTTATAATTTTCTGCATACAGGTCTTTTGTCTCCTTAGGTAGGTTTATTCCTAGATATTTTATTCTTTTTGTTGCAATGGTAAATGGGAGTGTTTCCTTGATTTCACTTTCACATTTTTCATCATTAGTATATAGGAATGCCAGAGATTTCTGTGCATTAATTTTGTATCCTGCAACTTTACCAAATTCATTGATTAGCTCTAGTAGTTTTCTGGTAGCATCTTTAGGATTCTCTATGTATAGTATCATGTCATCTGCAAACAGTGACAGCTTTACTTCTTCTTTTCCCATTTGGATTCCTTTTATTTCCTTTTCTTCTCTGATTGCTGTGGCTAAAACTTCCAAAACTATGTTGAATAAGAGTGGTGAGAGTGGGCAACCTTGTCTTGTTCCTGATCTTAGTGGAAATGGTTTCAGTTTTTCACCATTGAGGACGATGCTGGCTGTGGGTTTGTCATATATGGCCTTTATTATGTTGAGGAAAGTTCCCTCTATGCCTACTTTCTGCAGGGTTTTTATCATAAATGGGTGTTGAATTTTGTCAAAAGCTTTCTCTGCATCTATTGAGATGATCATATGGTTTTTCTCCTTCAGTTTGTTAATATGGTGTATCACATTGATTGATTTGCGTATATTGAAGAATCCTTGCATTCCTGGAATAAACCCCACTTGATCATGGTGTATGATCCTTTTAATGTGCTGTTGAATTCTGTTTGCTAGTATTTTGTTGAGGATTTTTGCATCTATGTTCATCAGTGATATTGGCCTGTAGTTTTCTTTCTTTGTGACATCCTTGTCTGGTTTTGGTATCAAGGTGATGGTGGCCTCGTAGAATGAGTTTGGGAGTGTTCCTCCCTCTGCTATATTTTGGAAGAGTTTGAGAAGGATAGGTGTTAGCTCTTCTCTAAATGCTTGATAGAATTCGCCTGTGAAGCCATCTGGTCCTGGGCTTTTGTTTGTTGGAAGATTTTTAATCACAGTTTCAATTTCAGTGCTTGTGATTGGTCTGTTCATATTTTCTATTTCTTCCTGATTCAGTCTTGGCAGGCTGTGCATTTCTAAGAATTTGTCCATTTCTTCCAGGTTGTCCATTTTATTGGCATAGAGTTGCTTATAGTAATCTCTCATGATCTTTTGTATTTCTGCAGTGTCAGTTGTTATTTCTCCTTTTTCATTTCTAATTCTATTGATTTGAGTCTTCTCCCTTTTTTTCTTGATGAGTCTGGCTAATGGTTTATCAATTTTGTTTATCTTCTCAAAGAACCAGCTTTTAGTTTTATTGATCTTTGCTATCGTTTCCTTCATTTCTTTTTCATTTATTTCTGATCTGATTTTTATGATTTCTTTCCTTCTGCTAACTTTGGGATGTTTTTGTTCTTCTTTCTCTAATTGCTTTAGGTGCAAGGTTAGGTTGTTTATTCGAGATATTTCCTGTTTCTTAAGGTGGGATTGTATTGCCATAAACTTCCCTCTTAGAACTGCTTTTGCTGCATCCCATAGGTTTTGGGTCGTCATATCTCCAGTGTCATTTGTTTCTAGGTATTTTTTAATTTCCTCTTTGATTTCTTCAGTGATCACTTCGTTATTAAGTAGTGTATTGTTTAGCCTCCATGTGTTTGTATGTTTTACAGCTCTTTTCCTGTAATTGATGTCTAGTCTCATAGCATTGTGGTCGGAAAAGATACTTGATACAATTTCAATTTTCTTAAATTTACCAAGGCTTGATTTGTGACCCAAGATATGATCTATCCTGGAGAATGTTCCATGAGCACTTGAGAAAAATGTGTATTCTGTTGTTTTTGGATGGAATGTCCTATAAATATCAATTAAGTCCATCTTGTTTAATGTATCATTTAAAGCTTGTGTTTCCTTATTTATTTTCATTTTGGATGACCTGCATTGGTGAAAGTGGGGTGTTAAAGTCCCCTACTATGATTGTGTTACTGTCGATTTCTCCTTTTATGGTTGTTAATATTTCTCTTATGTATTGAGGTGCTCCTATGTTTGGTGCATAAATATTTACAATTGTTATATCTTCTTCTTGGATTGATCCCTTGATCATTATGTAGTGTCCTTCTTTGTCTCTTCTAGTAGTCTTTATTTTAAAGTCTATTTTGTCTGATATGAGAATTGCTACTCCAGCTTTCTTTTGGTTTCCATTTGCATGGAATATCTTTTTCCATCCCCTTACTTTCAGTCTGTATGTGTCTCTAGGTCTGAAGTGGGTCTCTTGTAGACAGCATATATATGGGTCTTGTTTTTGTATCCATTCAGCCAGTCTGTGTCTTTTGGTGGGAGCATTTAGTCCATTTACATTTAAGGTAATTATTGATATGTATGTTCCTATTCCCATTTTCTTAATTGTTTTGGGTTCGTTATTGTAGTTCTTTTCCTTCTGTTGTGTTTCTTGCCTAGAGAAGTTCCTTTAGCATTTGTTGTAAAGCTGGTTTGGTGGTGCTGAACTCTCTCAGCTTTTGCTTGTCTGTAAAGGTTTTAATTTCTCCATCAAATCTGAATGAGATCTTTGCTGGGTAGAGTAATCTTGGTTGCAGGTTTTTCTCCTTCATCACTTTAAGTATGTCCTGCCACTCCCTTCTGGCTTGTAGAGTTTCTGCTGAGAGATCAGCTGTTATCCTGATGGGGATTCCCTTGTGTGTTATTTGTTGTTTTTGCCTTGCTGCTTTTAATATGATTTCTTTGTGTTTAATTTTTGACAGTTTGATTAATATGTGTCTTGGTGTATTTCTCCTTGGATTTATTCTGTATGGGACTCTCTGTGCCTCCTGGACTTGATTAACTATTTCCTTTCCCATATTAGGGAAGTTTTCAACTATAATCTCTTCAAATATTTTCTCAGTCCCTTTCTTTTTCTCTTCTTCTTCTGGAACCCCTATAATTCGAATGTTGGTGCGTTTAATGTTGTCCCAGAGGTCTCTGAGACTGTCCTCTGTTCTTTTCATTCTTTTTTCTTTATTTTGCTGTGCAGCAGTTATTTCCACTATTTTATCTTCCACCTCACTTATCCGTTCTTCTGCCTCAGTTATTCTGCTATTGATCCCATCTAGAGTATTTTTTATTTCATGTATTGTGTTTTTAATCGATGCTTGATTCGTCTTTAGTTCTTCTAGGTCCTTGTTAACTGTTTCTTGCATTTTGTCTATTCTATTTCCAAGATTTTGGATCATCTTTACCATCATTATTCTGAATTCTTTTTCAGATAGACTGCCTATTACCTCTTCATTTGTTAGGTCTGGTGGGTTTTTATCTTGCTCCTTCTCCTGCTGTGTGTTTTTCTGTTTTCTCATTTTGCTTATGTTACTGTGTTTGGGGTCTCCTTTTTGCAGGCTGCAGGTTCGTAGTTCCCGTTGTTTTTGGTGTCTGTCCCCAGTGGCTAAGGTTGGTTTAGTGGGTTGTGTAGGCTTCTTGGTGGAGGGGACTACTGCCTGTGTTCTGGTGGATGAGGCTGGATCTTGTCTTTCTGGTGGGCAGGTCCACGTCTGGTGGTGTGTTTTGGGGTGTTTGCGGACTTTTTATGATTTGAGGCAGCCTCTCAGCTAATGGGTGGCGTTGTGTTCCTGTCTTGCTAGTTGTTTGGCATAGGGTGTCCAGCACTGTAGCTTGCTGGTCGTTGACTGAAGCTGGGTGCTGGTGTTGAGATGGAGATCTCTGGAAGATTTTCGCTGTTTGATATTATGTGGAGCTGGGAGGTCTCTTGTGGACCAGTGTCCTGAAGTTCGCTCTCCCACCTCAGAGGCACAGCACTGACTCCTGGCTCCTCAATTTGGGATGATTTGTTGTCTATTCATGTATTCCACAGATGCAGGGTACATTAAGTTGATTGTGGAGCTTTAATCCGCTGCTTCTGAGGCTGCTGGGAGAGGTTTCCCTTTCTCTTCTTTGTTCTCACAGCTCCTGGGTCTCAGCTTTGGATTTGGCCCCGCCTCTGCGTGTAGGTCGCCGGAGGGCGTCTGTTCTTCGCTCAGACAGGACAGGGTTAAAGGAGCAGCCTCTTCGGGGACTCTGGCTCACTCAGGCCGGGCGGGAGGGAGGGGCACGGAGTGCGGGGCGAGCCTGCAGCGGCAGAGGTCGGCGTGACGTTGCACCAGCCCGAGGCGCGCCGTGCGTTCTCCCAGGGAAGCCGCCCCTGGATCCCGGGACCCCGGCAGTGGCAGGCTGCACAGGCTCCCGGAAGGGCGGTGTGGACAGTGACCTGCGCTCACACACAGGCTTCTTGGCGGCGGCAGCAGCAGCCCCAGCGTCCCACGCCCGTCTCTGGGCTCCGCGCTTTCAGCCGCGACTCACGCCCGTCTCTGGAGCTGCTTTACGCGGCGCTCTTAATCCCCTCTCCTCGCGCACCAGGAAACCAAGAGGGAAGAAAAAGTCTCCTGCCTCTTCGGCAGCTCCAGAGTTTTCCCGGACTCCCTCCCGGCTAGCTGTGGCACATTAGCCCCCTTCAGGCTGAGTTCTCGCCGCCAGCCCCAGTCCTCTCCCTGCGCTCTGACCGAAGCCCGAGCCTCAGCTCCAGCGCCGCCTGCCCCGGCGGGGGAGCAGACAAGCCTCTCGGGCTGGTGAGTGCCGCTCGGCACCGCTCCTCTGTGCGGGAATCTCTCTGCTTTGCCCTACCCAGGTATGTGGGGAGTTTCTTGCCTTTTGGGAGGTCTGGGGTCTTCTGCCAGCGTTCAGTAGGTGTTCTGTAGGAGTTGTTCCACGTGTAGCTGTATTTCTGGTGTATCTGTGGGGAGGAAGGTGATCTCCGCGTCTTACTCTTCCGCCATCTTACCCAGAAGTCCGCTAAGTGTCTTATTACCTATACATTAACTCATTTAGTCTTCACAATTCCACAACATAGACGCTATTGTTATCACTGTCTTACAGTGAAGACACTGAAACCTAGAGTGGTTGACTGGTCCCAAGTCGCAGAACTAGTCACAAGTCACAAGGCCAGGAGTCAGATTCCAGCAGCCTGGCCCAGAGTCCACACAATCAGGTACTAGGCTACACTGCCTCTCAAGTGAGGGAAAGGGAGGGTAGAAAAGTGAGCCTCCAGCCAGGAAAGTACCTGGCAGAGGGGCTTTACAAATTGAATAGATTCTAAAGAGACAGCCCTTCAACAAAAGAAGCTAGTGGCAGGAGCAGGGAACTGATCTGGCAGCAACAAACATAAAGGGACAGGCCTTCATAGGAGAGAGATGGTGACACCCACCTTAACAGTAACAGGAGCCAGAGAGAGGCTACCCCCTAAATGAATGCCTTTGGTCTGAAATGGGACTAACCCATGATTAGGGCCCAGGTACACACAGCTCTAGCATACTGAAGACAAAGGATATGGAAGGGGGTGGGGAGAGGTTCCAGAAAGCCTTGATGGGGCCGCTTGAGCTTCGCATCTCTGACGTACAAACTGCTAGTGGCAAGAGACAGCCAGCGTTCCCACCAGCTGCACGAAGCTCAGCAACCCGCGACCCGCAACCCACGCCTGTTTACCATTACTGAATAAATCATTTCAGTTTGCTCCACCACAGAGAATAAACCAGGGCTTTGCACTCGACATTGTCATCAAAAGCAGAGGACAATGGCGTTCTCTCACAGGCTCTGCAGCCCTCGTGGGCAATGTCCCCTCCTCCCTCCTTAAGCACACTGGAACGAGCAATATTTGATGGTTGCTTCTTTCATCTCTGCAGCTTTGAAAACCTCAAACATCATATCGGATCGACAACAAAGAGCAGAGACTTCAGGGCTTGACAGCACGGCCATAATTAAAGACGACCATCAATGAGCTGCCATGTTAAACAATACCACGTTATAGCTGCTCCGAAACCAACTGTTTACCTTTCAGACATTTCTATAGAAAGGTTTAAACAGGTGCAGATATGCAAACAGGAGATAGGAACTTTTCTTCTCTTTAAGACAGACTGTAATGTTCAGCATGCTATTCCCTTGTTAATAGTGTCCAAATGATTTACTCCAGGGAAATAATCTCTGGTAACTGATAAGAATATGAATCCCAAAATAGCACTGAAAATATTACAGGTACACTGCCAATGAGGAAATGGGAAACAATCCAAAAATTGCCATCTTAAGTTCCTTCCGGCCCATGGACCTCAGTTTCCCCCTTTGTAAAATAAGGAGGTTGCATTTCAGGCTTATGTTGACATGCAGAAGCTTTTCTCCAATACTAGGCCAAGAGACAGAACAGGAAAACTCAAGAATGTCTTGAGGAAGGACCAGCCTCCCTCTTGCCCCATTAGGCCTCCAAAAGATTTCTAGAACTTTGAGAACCACTGAACTGAATCATCTCTGTGAGTTCTTTCCAGGACCAAACTTACTTGATTTTCAAGAAGAAAAATAAATAAAGAGGGGCTAAAAAACACTTGTTTTGCCTTTGGTCCACAATGTTTTCCTCACTGTTCAGAATCTAAATAACGCTGAACAGATGTGGTCCTGAGTCAATGAATAATAAAGGTAGTTTTAAATAGCTTCTTCTCCGCTTCTCCTTGAGTTGTGGGCAGGGCTAACTATATCAATAGCAAAGGGAAAGAGGGAACATTACAACAAATTATAAGTCTCTAGTCTAGAAACTGAACTCCTCGGCTGGGTATCCACAGCTAGCTCAGCGTCCGGTTCCCAGACAGGTCTGAGGTGAGCGGGAGCGAAGTGTTCCCACGTGATTCTTCTGCCGTGGAATCTTATGCCAGCTCCTTGAGGTCTGTTCTCTCATGTTTCCATTTCTACCTTATGCTGGAGACTTCCAGGGGTTTCTGGAGCTCCTGAAAAGTCAGTCCCTTCAAAGAGAGGCAGGAACTTTGTCTGCCTTGAGTAAGGCCAGAAGAACTGAAGTAGGAACAAAAGGACTTTCTGTGGAGTCACCAAGAGATGGTTCTGGAGCCCTCCAGCAGAGACCCCCCCAGCCCCGCCCACTGGAATTTGGGAGGTTTCGCCATGTACAAGGGCTGCTTATCACCTCATTCATACAACTCATCGATGGTGGGCCGGTGCACACTGGCTGTGCTTAAGGCCCCACAAGGGATACCATGACTCATGTTTACCCACTGGGGCATCTTCTGATACCTGAGGATACAAACACTGTTTGTTAGAATAAGCACAGAGTCGTCACTTATACCTTCGCAGACCAAAGCTCTTAAGGTGTGTAACAAGAGGAAAATATCCAGTGCCTGTTTGGGACAGACCAAAAGAATGGCAAAGGCTGAATCTGACCTCTATGAAAATAATATGGAGAATCCTCGACTGGACAGACCTATTCTCATCGCTAGGCGCCTCTCAGTGTGGGGCAGGGGGGGGGTGTCCCACAAAATCTCCAAAGACAAAGATAAAATCACAAGGTAGCTCACTTCTGTGAAGAGGGCATTGATGTTCAGCTAGTCCCAGTTGGACAAGGGCAGAGCCTGATGAAGGTAGGTAAACCACACTTCCTGAGTGGGGCTGGGCCACGGGCCCTCCCCCACCCCTGACATCATTCTTGAGAGCCCTGCTTCCTTCCAGCCCAGAGAGCTCCATTCTGAAAACAATGACCCTTTATGGAGAGCTTTCATCCCAGCTTAAGTTCTGAAAAATCAAAGAGCCAATATGTCTGAGCTGGAGAAAGCTTCCCTCAAGAATCTGGGAAAACTGCCTGGAGTGGTTTGTATTTTAGTGGTAATATCTTCTCTTTTGACTTGTCAGATTGTCTTGCTGTTTTCAGAATGAAACCAGATATAAATAAAGCAAAAAAAAAAAAAAGTTTGAGATAGGCTACTGATCACTGGTTTATTTTTTGAGCTGAGAAGCCTCACGGTTTTCCAAGCATGGTTACATTACGGTAATACGCTTTGTCATAAATTTACTGTATCCTTCTGCTTGTCTATAAAACAGTCTGCTCCTCATCTTTCTAAACTTGGCCTGGATACAGAACTTTTAACTTAAAATATCTAACAATATGTCATATGCACCAGAAGATACATGACAGCTAGTTCTAAGATACATAATATTATTAATTGTTTTTGAATGGAATTGAACTGTTATGAATCTAAAAAGTATAAAAATGACATTTAGCCATCAACAGTTCTTGAAACATTATATACACAAAAGAAGAAATACTAACAAGTCCAACAGTACTCATCATTTCAAAATTATACCCTTTGAAGCCAGAATGACATTAAGAGAAACAGAAAGAATGTAAGAACTTAAAAATAAAATTGTAATGCTTGAAAATATTAAGCTAACCTTCTGATAAAAATTAAGTGTGAGCTAAATTATTTTTTACATTTGTGGGACTGTCAAACAATGTGCTGTCTTCTTAAACTATTTAAAGAGCTATGGCTCAAGTGTGTGGAGAGGATCTGCAGGATACAAACAACGCTGAGCAGAGGAACAAGCTGACTGACTGCAATTTACTTCGATTCTCTTAAAATTGACTGAGCACCTACTGAGTTCATGTTATATACTATGTAGCATGAAGGATAAAATAAAAGATACAGACTAAGTCTTAGAGGAGCTTACAAACTTACTGTGGAGGCAAGAGGGGTGCATAAAATCTTAAAATAATGAAAAAAGAACTTTAATTAAATACTCAAATGAAAGTTCCAGTAAGTAGGTAATATACAAGGTTAGAGCAGGAAGAACTCAATGTGAGCCAGGGGGAGCTGAGGTTGCTCCACTTAAGAGCTAGAATTTTAGTTGGATCCCAAAGACAGAGTCATATTTAGAAAGATATAAAGAAGCCCTGATGGTATTCACAGTAGGAGAGGCAGGTTCAATAACGGCCTAAAGGCTGAGCAAATATGGGGGAAGGATGAACTGAAAGGAGTGACCCCAACAAAGGCCTGGAGCTCAGGTCTCCCTCAGCTCAAGGACGTGGAACGCATCCACGTGACTCCTCCTTCCCAACTGCTTCTCACTTGAGTCCCACTTGACTTGGAATTCTAAGTTCCCAGGGTCCCGTTCTCACTAGGCTTGCTTCACAAACCCCAACAGGGGGGGATCCACTGGGTTCATTATTGTAGGAGCCAGGAACTCCCTTCCCCTGGCTCCCTGGACTGGGCTCATTTTAGGAGCTCATCAAATCAGCCAGAATTGGAAGTGGCCACTCCCTTCACCTACTTAGCACATAACCAACCACCTTCCCACTGTACCCTCTGTGCTACCCCAAGGTCAGTGGTTCTCAATCAGGGGTGACTTTGCCCCCTAATGGACACATGGCAGTATCAGGAGCTGTTTCTGTTTCGTCACAAAGGAGGGGAGCATGGGTTCCTAGTACCTAGTGGGTAGAGACCAGGGATGCGGCTAAGCTTCCTACAATGCACACGACAGCCACCCACAACAAAGAATCTTTAGCCCAAAGTAACTATAGTGGTGAGGCTGTGATGCAATGAATATTCACATTCACAATATTTTCTGAACGAATCTATTTTACATGATGACACACTTTTTCTTAAACTTGATCCTGACCCATCAGTCTCCAGGAGGCTCAGCCCAACTTCCAAGGTGCTTTCTCCAGCAAAGTTCCTGATCCATGCAGCCCTGATGGATCTACCCCACTTGTTCCTACCCCATAAGAAGAGTACACGGAGGAGAGGGGGTACTCCGGCTATGAAATGTGTCCTCCACTCAAGCAAACCATACCCTCAGACCTACACCCAACTAGATACGAGAGGATACTGAAAACCAGTGTATTTTGTACCCTTTGTGTCCTTCCAAAGCTAGACACACTTCACGTACTTAATTTTAATAGGGAGGAAACACATTATCCAAGTATTTGCCACTTGAGTCCTTTCGGTTTTGAGTTTTCATAGGGAAACAAAGGTCATTGTATCTTGAAAAGATTCACTTATGAACTGACCATTTATAAAACTGGTTCCCACTCAAACATCCCTTCCAAGTAGTATCCATCCTTGATGTCTGGATCAACAGTTTAATCCTCTCTGATGGTCAAAAGTTATATAAGGCCCCAGGACAAAGCAACTGCAAAATGAAGCGGAAACTTCTGCAAAGGATGTGGGGTTTCACGAACTCAACTGAAGTGCTGTCGGAAAAATGCTCAAATTACACTCAAAACCATTGATTCTGCATCCTCAGACCAACTAAGAAAGAGAAAATTAAGAGAATAACCCAACAGGAGTTATATTCGACTGACTTAAATATCAAATAAAGGCTCTTAAAAAGTTGAAGTCCTAACTTTGCAAAAATAAACTCTCATAACTGTACAATAAAAACAAATGTGAAGTAAAAGATATATGGTGCCGGTATGTAATTCTGTAAGAAAAATTATGGGAAAGAATTTAATTGTTGAACTTTTTTTTGTTCTAAAGAATTGGACCATAGTTGCAATCACAACTGAAAACGTTTTTGATACAAAATGTATAATTTTGAGTTTCAGCTTTCAAGATTGAATCCCAAAATTTCCCCCGTATTTGCTATTACATTTTGCTTTCCATTTAAGTTGGGTGATCCTTCTCCAGTACTAGTTATCTTCGTACGGTGGGCCTCCTCCAGAAGATCCTGAGCATCTGAAGCAAAAGCAGAACTACAAGACAGACTATGTCCCTCTCCCAAGTGCCACCTCGTTGCTACACGCACCCTTCCTAGGCCTGGTGATACTTCATGGAAGTGTCCAACAGCCTTCCCCACCTCTGTCTGACAACCACAGCTAACTTCCAAAAAGTGGAAAGCAGCAGGTATAAAGGAAGTCTGAAAGCAGAAGCAAAAGGCCCTCCAAGATCCATGCTCAAATCCCGTTGCTCTTAGAATAAAGTTCCAACTCCCAGCCACAGCCCATCACACCCTGAGTAATCTGGGCCCTGCCTGCCTCTTCATATTAAACCTCTTTCAACCTCTTCACCTGGTTATCTCCGGTTCTCAAACTTGCCAAACCTTTTCATACCTTGTGGCATTTGTATATGCTGACCCATCTGTCTGGAATGTTCTTCCCCAGTGCTTTCCATTCTGATTCACAAGTATCAGTATAGATGTTTCCTCTTGAGGTGACTTTTCTCACCAGCCTATTCAAAGTACTCTCAATACAGGTACTTTGTTAAATGGATGAACACTGGATAGATGGATGAACAGATGGATGGATGGATGGATGGATGGATGGATGGATGGATGGATGGATGGAGTTAATTTGTGTGGGAGAGTCTTTCAATATCTACTGTCAATAGCCATTATTCCCTAAGGCCATTTTCCAAGCAATTGTTTCTCTCCCTTGCATCATTTGAGATTGAATCAGTGAATCCAGAGCTAGGCAGGAAAGAGCCTGATTAAGGTCACTGCACCAACCCCCAGGGATGGTTCCCTGTCATCCATTTTCTCATCTTTGTGTCAAGTCTTGCTTCCAGCCCCTCCAATGGCAAGGCTTCCCTTACCTCCCCAGGGATATGGCCACACACTCTCCCCATTGTGAAATTTGTCCTGATTTTCCCAGCCTAAATTCCTCTCTGCTTAACTTCGTCCCATTACTCACAGCTCTCCCTCTCTGGATTACAGCAAACAACAACTCTGCAACTCACATTCTCTTCCTGGCTTCCCACAACTTCCCAGCTCCACGCCCTGCCCCCCTTGATGAAAGAGCATGGCATGAGACCATGTGGGAAGGGTTTACACAAATGTTCTGAATTAGAACCCAGTCAACACCAGCCTCACCTCACCCACCCATCACCCTCTCTCATCTATCATTCCCTTCCCCCCACTCCCCCAGCCTCCACAGGGCCAATCTGGTTTTATTTTCCCATTACACAATTCTTTCAAAACACATTCCTATGCTTGAAGAGAAACACCAAGTTTCTGGAAGGCTACACGAGAGTTGTTGGTGATGGTGGCTTCTGGGGAAGGGAGGGCTGTGGGGGAGAAGGGATGTTTTTTGTTGATACCTTTTGATGCTATTTGCATTTTTCACTGTGTGTATATACAACTATTTTTCAAATACTGGTGAGATATACATAACAAAATTTTCCATCTCAACCATCTGTAAGTGTAGAGTTCAACTACCACCACCATGGATACAACGTTTTCCATTAAGATTTTTTAATTAAATGTTTATAGTGCAGTTCTTGATCAAGTAGCTATGCCAGGCAAAGGGAAGGACAGGAATGAGAGTGCTATGCCTGGCATGAGCCACTGAAAACAAATATTAATGTCGCTTAGCCATTTTTGATGTATTAATAACTTTAAAATACAGGGTGACAGACACTTCCTAAAAATAAAAATAAAGGGAGAAAAGGAACAAAATACAAAAAATTGGAAACCCTACGGTTCCCTACACACACATTACTTATAATAATGATGGACCAAAGTTAAGTATGTGCGTTTTCACTCAAGTACAGAGAACACCCATCTTAACAAAACAGAATTATGGCTATCCCAGCAGTTTGTGAAAAAAAATTATTAGCTTTATTACTAGAAAAGGAGTTTGAGTAGGATCTTCCAGCTGTTCAATCTGATCATCAGAACACTGCCAATTTTCTCTGCCACAGAGGCTTTTTGTGCAGTTGGGGAACTTGTTGCAATTAAGGGATTTTCTCACTTCTTAATAATTCTCAGATTTGGAAGGTTTTTCTTGTAAGTAACCATCCAAGTAGTAGTATCATACTCAGCTCCCTTGATATAATTTTATAACTTGCTGGAAGTGGCGAAGACTGCCACATATGAGGCTGGTGATTTTGTGTGCCTCTAGTAGCTGTACTCAAAGTTAAATTTCCCCCATCTGACAGCACGAAGGCTGAAGCAAACCTCTGATTGCAATTTCTGCAATCAAAACACTCCCTCAAATCCCACATGTTTCATAGGACATGCACACTTGGCCCGTCCCTGATGGGTTCCAGCTTCCATTAAGTCTGACTTCTCCTTGGAGTAAGTGTTCTTTCAACACTGATATCTCAGTTCTGAACTGCAAGCACTGGCTGATTCAAGAAAGGCTAGATGTATGAAAAAGAGGCTGTCTAGGAGACCAGTTATGTTTAGTAATTCAAAAAAAAAACCCTAAATCATTTTTAGTTTGCAACTCACAACGATCCCTACATATTTGTTCCAAAGCTCCCTCCCTCTCCACACTCCCCCCACTACACACATACAACATCACATTTTACTGTAACACAGCTGCTCTTTACACTAAAGAGCCCCAAAGAGGCACCTGGCTATCAGAGTTGACACTCTGACATAGTGGTAGACTTTTCTAGGTTCAGTGAGGTTAATTTAATGTAACAGAAGCTGAGACTGAGGGACCACAGTCAGAGAACAGGGACAAAACAGAAATATCTATGTGTCTGACTTTTACCTCAGGACTCTGAAAATGGTATGTGAACAGAAATGGAAAATAATAGTATGATGTCAGGAGTAGCCAACTGGACTAAGATCTGGGATATTTACATTCAAATCCAAACTTCAATGTGTACCAGCTGAACCTTAAGTACGTTTCAACCTGAGAGTTCCCTTACCTATATAATGGAGTGATTATTATCCATCCAATGTACAAGCTTCTTAAGGGAATACAATAACGATAATACACAGCAGAGAAATTACTAAGGATATTTGTACAATAATTTGCCCCTCTTCTGTTCTTTGGTGGTCCCACCTATAGAGTATAACAGTGGGGGAAGATGAGCTGCCCAATACTGACATCAATTCAGCTTCCAGGCCATGAGGTGCTGTATGAGATTCCCATTGCTGCGGTAACAAACTAACACAAACTTGGTTAGTTCCAGCAACAGAAATGTATTCTCCCACAGTGCTGGAGGCCAAACGTCTGAAATTGGTACTACTGGGTCAAAATCAAGATTTCACCTGGGCCACACTCCCTCCAGAAGCTCTAGGAGAGAATCTGTTCCTTGCCCCTTCCAGCTCCTGATACCTGCCAGCACTCCTTGGCTTAACGGCCACCTCACTCTAATCTCCAAGGCCAGCATCTCTGTATCTGTTCTGCCTTCACATCACCTTCTCCTCTGTGTATGGGTCAAATATCCCTCTGCCCCCGCTCATAAGTATATATATGTGATTAAATTTAGGGTCTACTCAGATAACCCAGGATAATTTCCCCATTTCAAGGACCTGAACTTAATGTCATATAAGGTAACATTTACAGGTTCCCAGGACTAGGACCTCACATCATGGGGGAGGGCATTTTAAAGCCCACCACAGGTACCCAAAACACAAAGTACAAACAGATCAGGAAAAGAAGCTAATCAAACAACTTAAGTAGAAAAATTCAAATTACCCCTTAAGTAGAAATCACAATAAGGTTTTTGCCTAATTTACACTGGGGTCTGAATGAATGATATCAGTCTTCCTGGAAGCAGTAAGATCGAGTCTTTAAATAGACATGAATTTGGTTTAAGAAATAAAAACAGAAAGGTGCGCCTGGCAGAGGACCCTAGCAGGTGTATGAAAGCCATGTATAAGGCAGTAGAAAAGCCTCTGAACCCCAGGGAGGGGCTCAAACAAAGAAGCAGACAAACTTTCCTCTAGTTTTCTACCTTAGCTGAGAGCCATCCCGTGTACAAGCCACAGGGGAAATGAGAAACCCTGTCTACCAAACATCAGTCTGCAAGTTCATTCTTTCATTCCTGTCAACAAATGCTTCTCGAGCATATACTATGTACAGGGCACTGCCCACAGTACTGGGAACAGAGCAATCAACTGAGCGGATTAAAGTTCTGCCTCCTGTGAGAGCTGCATCCCCATGAGAATTAAGTCAATTCAATGCAGCAACTGTTTTCAGAGGACCTACTATGTGGCAGATACTTTGGTGCACATGACAAAACCTATTCTTGTACTGAACTCCCTTTGCAAAAGAAAGTTGGTGATATTTCTAAGAAAGTGGCTTGTATCCTCTGAGGTGGACACTCAACCCTCCCAATGACCTATCCTGTGAAGGTCAGTGCAGAAGCCCACGGCACTTGGACAAGCCTCTTCCTCGAGGGGACGTGTTTTAGGATACAGTGTAGTACCTGTAGCCACCACTCTCTTCCTCCTCACCCTGTCAACCTCACATAACGGATTCTGAGAGCTCCTCCTGTCTCTCTGATTACATACTCCATGCTTCCCACAGGAGGGCTGCATGATGAAGTGGCATTCCATCTTCTCTGCCAGGTCATGTCAGGCTCAGCAGCATCACCACACAGAGTGGGCACCCCAGTGGCTGGAGGGGGAGCAATTCTGAGCACGTGAAGAATGGGGATGCCAGGGCCGAAGAGGAGAGGGGAAGGCAGCTCCTTTTCATTCTGCACATGAGCTTCTCCGGGTCCCATAAATTCCTCTGCCCTGTATATTTCACTCAGCTGTCTAAAGGAGGTTTGCTCATATAGCCACCACAGTGCAGAATCAATCATGCCCTTCTGCACAGAATGTTAATTGCGTGCCTCTCAAAAAAAATTGGAGCTTACTGCAGAGGCCTTAGAAGAAATTCAAAACCATTTTCTTCTGGAATTTACCATGCTTTTTAAATTGCCATGTGAAGTAAATAGTCACAAACCCAGGCGTGATCCAGCTGCAATCCAGGTGCCTTTTTCAAGGCTGGGGAGAGGAATATTAAGAAACCTCTTCCCACTCCCATCAATTGTTCCACACAACGCTTCCCGAGTCAGCTGCCGGGCTGCCTGAATAAAGAAGCTCTGAGCACTCCCAGGAACAAGCGTTTTGGTTAACTCTACACAAAACAGCCCATTCAAATTAACCTGGGCTGCAAATCTCCATTTGTATCTGGCAGCGGTTGACTCATCCTAGAGGTAGGAAAGGAAAAGAAAAACAACGCACAGAATCAACTCCTCCGTCCCTTCCTTATACCCCAAAGCAGTCACTATATGAGGCTGCCTACTAGCAAAGTAAAATTCAGTAGGTGAGAGGCAGCTGAAAAAGTCTTTACCACGTCACCATCTAAGTGCCTGCGACTCAACAGTCACTCATTATTAAACTACAGATCATGTGCTTAAAGAGGGCAGAGATGCTTTGAAAACACCCACACACGCACGCGCACACACACACACACGTCCCTAACACCTCTTTGCAGGGAGGGCAAAGAGCTGACTCCACAGCCAGAGCCTTCAAGGATCCCATTGTTTCCAAAAAGACCGGATGGACACTGACAAGCACACTGCCTTCCACCACCAATTTTGGGAACATGTGAAAAATACGGTATGCTGCTTGCTGGTATGTGGTCCGAGATGACTCATAAATCTTCCTTTATCTCCTTCGTGGTGTTAGCAGAAAAGGATGAGTTGCTTTTTTCCATCTCATTCTCCCGTCTATCTGTCTGTTAGCCGTGCCCTTGAGCAAAGATTACTGATGCCCTGCCTTTGATATATGACACATCACCCACAGCAGCTTTTCATCAAGTGAATTAACCTGGAAAAATGCAAACCCACCTGCCAGTTGCTTCCAAACTTTGCACAATTCCTTTGTGTACTTCCTCTCTAGTGTGCATCGGGCAGGAAGGCAGCAAGGGCAAGCTCAAGAAATATGGAAAATTAAGAGAATCTAAACCGGGGGCTCTGGGAAATAACTCACTCGCTGGAATCGGCTGCTTTTGCATAAGGACTCTCAGAAGGGGTTTAAGTGAAAAGCACCAGGCAAGCCACACTTTAGAATGCTTTGCACCTGAGCTGGAAAATGCCATTTTCCCCCAGTCATTTACTCTGTGTGGCTGGAATAATGACAAGAGCCTTGGCAGCCGCTGATGACATGGTTACAGAAACTATTTGGTGATTTTTAATCAATAATCGAGACGGGCTGAGGAGGAGCCTGGAGCAGGCAGACAGGAGAAAGAGAGAGGGAGGAAGTGAGAGGCTAAGCCAGGCAGGAGAGAAACTGAAGAAGAGAAGGGAAAGCAAGGCTGAAATGAATCCAGATTCTTCTGACAGCCCCTCCCACAACCGGGGCTCTATGCAACCAGACTCACAGACAATCGGTTCCGAAGGCTCCAAATTACCATGAAAAAGTAAAGGCAGACAGCACCTTTGATACCTCGAAGGAACTCTCAGTCTACATGTTCAAACAGAAGGCACTTTGGAAAGCATCAAGTCGGCACCCCTGCATCTTCGGCTAGAGAGCTGAAGTTCAGAGAGCACCCCTGGCCCGTCCAAGGTCACACAGCTAAGCAAGGTGGGACTAAGGCTGGAATCCAAGCTCCCCAATTCCAAGGCTCTATCCAATACAATACATTACCTCCCAACCAGGCTTAGATCCCCCCAACTCAGCCTACCCCCTCCCCCCCAAAATAAACATTTATAATGACTTGAAATTGGGTAGAACTTGCTGCATGGGGAAATAAGAAAGATCTCTGAGCTGCAACAGTGCTAGACTGGGTGTCTCTTGTTTACCGAAGCAGTAAATGTTTTCCTCACTCTCATCCTTGATTCTGATAATAAAGCAGTTATTCTTTTCAAGGCGACACCCCACGTGTGTGACTACTTGAAGGCTTGTGAGGAGAGAGATCTTCCCGAAATATATTCTTAAGAGGAAAACTAAAACCCAAAGAACCCAAACTATCAATCATCATTTCTTGCCCATACTCTAATTTTAAGGGAAAGTTACAAAGACTGGGTTTGTTTTTTTAATAAAATCTGTCTTTGGATAGTCCTGGCTCAGTATACAGGCAGCCCAATCTTCTACACCTACATTTATATTTCTGGCCAACATGAACAGATTTTCTGAAATGGCTCTGAAATCTTTCATTGTCAAGGAAAGATTAAATTTTACTATCCACTATACTTCCTAAGGAAACAAAGAACATTACTGGATTTTAGAAAGATGTTTCACAAATAAAACTTGAAGTGAAAGTGGTGTCTTGTAGGCATCGGTTAGTCAGAAAATTAAATTATCCAAGACACCCTGTTTCCTGAGCATTCTGAAAAATTTGAAAATTGAAACAAGAATGGGATAATGTATGCACACCCATTGGCTGATTAAAGTAAAATAGATGGCAATTCCTTCAGGGAGTCAGTTTCTTTGCTGGTAGGAAGCAATGAAGCTTCCCTTCCTTCTGGTCAAACTAACATTGCCCATGAAATGGTGTCTCCCTGGCAAAGACAGTGGTAGAAAGTGGACAAACAGATTACATTGGAGCTTCTGATAAATCTGATTATAGTTGAGATTATATACAGTTATCCATAAGATAATAATAATACATAACGTTTACTGAGGGCTTACTATGTACTGGGTATTCTAATAACTCTATCTCTGCTGCATCATGTAATATCCCCAACAATCCTGTAAGATGGATACTCTTACTAAACCCATTTTGCAGAAAAGGAAACTGTTGCTCAGGGAAGTTCGTACTTTGTCCAAGCATTGCAGCTGGTAAGTGGGAGAGCCAAGATTCAAACCCAGGTGATCCGACTCCAAACCCAATAACATTTTACAAGATGGACGTGACCCGGGCCTCTGTGTTAACACCCTGATGGAGTACCCAGGCACTGCACATCCTCATTTACAGGAAAAATAAAACATGACTCTGAAACTCACCCAGTGACAAAAAAAGAACGCCAAAGCCCTAGTGCCATTACCATGCTCTGCTTACCTACTGCTCTTTGTTTGGGAGACAAAACCTTGATATCCTTCAAAAAGGTATGCCAAAACCTCAGGGAATTCATTTTTTTTTTTTAGACTACATTTTCCTAACGCACTTTCTTCTCAGATATTCCTCCACTTTTATTGTAATAAAATATACATACCATAAAATCTACTACTGTAACCATTTTTTAAAGTACAGTTCAATGGCATTAAATGTGTTCGCATTGTTCTCAACTATCACCACTGTCCATTGAGGGGCGGGATGGCCCATACTTCCCCACGGAGCCTAAAGTACAACTCAAGTCTACACCACTTCCCCACTCCCTGATTTTTCTGTATCACAAATACACACCCAGGCACATGTATACCTTGATGCCAAAGAACATCAAAATATTCCAAAGGCAAATGTCAAACAGGGTAGGAAAAACTCAGTAAAGCATTATCTGTAAACGTAAAGATTCACTGATGGATCCGAGGTCTTTATCCACTACCCTCATCCTTCTACATCCACCCCATCAGTAGTGAGGACTGAGAAACCAGAAAAGACTCCTTTCAACTTTGCCCTTGCTGAGCTATTATAAAATATGGGGACGGGGCCAGGGGAGGGCGGTGGTGGTGATGGAAGGCTTTGCTTCCGCCACTATTCGAATATCAATACCTCTTTTAGTTCATTAATTCATCAAGAGGGTATTTTCAACACATTAAATTCAATTTCAAAAAAGAATGAGCTGACACAGTCAAATACACACGACCAAAATCCATAGTGCGCTTCCCCAGCTGCCCTTTCCAGCCACTCTCAGTCCCGTCTTGGGGGTCCAGGCATCCATTACTCTTGGCTAATTGGCAGGCCTGACTGAGGAAGGGGAAACTCCAGGCCACCGTCTGGGCTTTTCATTACTTAAGTGCATTCTGACTTGAACTATATTAATGGGGATCCAAATTTTAACTATTGATGGCTTTCAATAGGAATTTACATTTCTGCCCTCCTGGGGCCCACCAATCACTAAATTCTCACCTGTGGTGAAGACAGCCACAAGAGGGAATTGGTTTCAAAGACGGAAAGCAGTGATAATATATGCACTGCACCTTCCCACAAGCAAATACACATAATTGTCTTTCCCCCCTTTTTTCTACATTAAATTTTCAACTCTTTACTACATCTTTTAATGAAAGCAGTGACTGAAAAATATAAACATGAATACATAATTCCCAATGAATTGGTCTAAGTGTAACTCGTAAAAACTGGATTAATGGTACAAAGCATGTATTTTATAAAAATAGCCTGTAGAAAAAAGCATTAAGCAATTACAATTCCAGCTCTGAAGGCTCCAGTATTATAGGGTAATATTTCCTTAATGTTAGACTTCATTAACCCTAAGATAATCTCTCATAAATTTTGCTGATTTTTAGGGAGAAAAAAATAAATTATGTTTATTAAACTACTGAATATGTTTATAAAAACAAGACATAATCTAGTGCCATAAACTTCTTGTCTTTATCTGAATGATCAAGGAGCTCATAAATAAAATATCACATAACAAAGTGAGTGTTAAAATTCATTACTGTAATAGCTATGTTCATGATCTATTTCATTAACATTCCTCCTCTCCTTGGATAAATGGGCTTCTTTGCCTACGAGAGGAAAGCCATTTACAAGACAAAATACTAAGCTGCTTTTTCTCATTTTCCCTTATCTCTTCTATTCCTAACTTTCTAAATTAATTCTTCTCTTAAATCTTATTGTTCCTTCCAGTGTAACTCACAGAACATTAGAGAGAGTGGAGAGAAATAGAAGCAGAGAAATGGGTCTACAGAGTATAAGTTAATTAGGGATCTAAGTGACTGGTGATGAGATTTGATGACATGGAGCCCCAAAGTGAATTTAGAAGCTTATCTTCTTAAAATATTTGAGAATACAAATAATAGAACTGCAAGAAATATTCACAATATCAAGGAACCTACGCGAGCTTAATAACTAAGCTCCATTTCCTGCTTAAACTATATATTGCAGTTTCCACGTACAGGATTTGCTAACCTTTATCTTCGGTGATTTTGCAGGTAATTTTACTTTTATAGATGTGTGTATATACAAATACTCAGACAGAAAGGTGAGAGCTTTCCTGTGAGTAACCAAAAACAGATAGATGGGTATAGATGGTACCCTAAACCCAGCGGTGAAATGTACCAACTCCAATCACCGAGTGGCCTTCTTAGCTAAGGAAAGTAACAGCAAAGCAACAAGGACAATGGTTCTACAACTTCCGCTGGTCATTTGTTTCATCTTAATTCAACAGAGTCCTAGGATGCAGCATCCTCTACCCAGATAATAACCAGAGGATGCTGTTTATGGTAATGGCAGAAATTAAAACATAATTTTACAACTGCTGAGCTAAAAGAAGGCAAAAATCCCCACACAAATATTAAACAGTGTAAATAAAAAAGAATCCACTCGTTTTTATTCCCAACTACCTACCGTTTTATCTGGCACTGATTCAGTGTAAAGACCACATTCACAAAACTCCACGGGTATGTAGAGAGTAAAAGGAATACTTGAACTCAGCAAGCATTTATGGAGTACTTTCCCCCATATGCAAGGGAAAGGAGGTACGTGGGGCAGATGAAAGTGGACGCAATGCCCTCAAGAAGCTTCCGTTTGGTGGACACAGTCTGATAGTTGACGCATCCTCATGAGACAAAGGGCAGTCATTGCTGGACTAGAAGGATAACACAGTGAAGGGAGGGAGGGAGGCTGACCAAGCTCCAACTAGTGCTTGAGGGATGAGATGACACTGATCTGGGGCTTCCAGAACACAAGAGATTTTGGTTGTCTTAGAAGGGATTCCAAGTGGAAGGAATTGTATGGGCCAGCTTCTTCACAGCAGGCAGGACACTAGACATGAGAACTTAGTTTCCAACTCCACCAACAGATCAAGCATCAAGAGGCAGCCCTAACCGGCCCTTCCAGAGAGGCTGGGAGCATTCACGTGCGGGAGGGAAGAGCGAGCCCCAGGACTCTTGACACTCTCAACACCATTTTCTCTTAAAACAGGATGTGTGGTCCCCAGAGTACCTTCTGTGGTACACCAGGGCTCAATAACAAAATCCTCTTCAGAAAGAGATCCACCAACTTAGGTCTGAGTACGGTGCCCTGCTTTAAATAAAAACAGCTCACAATTACACAGCACTTCCCATGTCTCAGGCACTGCTCTAAGGACTGTACACCCCACATTAACTCATTTAATCCCCAGAACAGCTCTACTCTTACCTCCACTGTACACATAAAAAACAGAAGTAAAAGAGGTTAAGTGGCTTGCCCAAGGTCACATAGCTAATAAGCAGCAAGGCGGGGATATAAATGCAAGTGGACTGATGCCAGAACCCCCACTCCTAACAGTCACATGTGGCAGAGATTACTGCTCATCTAAATCCATTTCCTCTACCTCCTGGGCATGAAGCTGAGCTACATTTCCCAGCTTCCCTGCAGTGGGACCATATGACTGAGTTCTAGCCAATAGAAGGTAGAAAGTGACATATGCCACTCTCCAAGCCTGGCCCATCGAAACCTCCCAAAGAGTCCCCACCGTGTTCTTTCTCCCTCTTACCCTGAGTGCTGGGTGAAATGCCTCTAGCAGAGAATTCTGAGGCCCCAGTAATGGGGAGGAGGGAGTTGGAAGATTAGGGGAATGGAGTAGAAAGAGTCTCTGGGTCCTTGAGTCACTGTGTGGAGCACAGCCTCCCTCCATCCCAAATGCCAGCTGGATTTTATGTGAATGAGAAATAAATTTCTACTGTGTTAAGCCCTGGAAATTTGGTTATAGCAGTTAGCCTGCTCTGACTGGTACATGACACCAATCTGCCTCCTGAATCATCCCTCTGGCCTTATCCTCTAAATGACTGAAAAAGAGGTTTCAGAGTCATTGCCAAGAATGTGGCAGTCTAGCAAAATAATGCAGAAAAGAGTCTAGAATCAGTTGAACCAGAGTTGGAATCCAGGTCCTGCAATTTACTAACTCTGTGACCCTGGGCAAGTTACTGAACATTTCTGTGCCATGGACTCCTAGATATAAGTCGTAGATATAATTCTAGTGAGAATTAAGGGAAAACATTTATGTAAAGGACTTGAACAGTGATGAGCACATAGAAAGCACTGAATACTACTATCCTCATTATTCTGTTAATTAAGTCTTTTACAAAATGAACACCTGTATCAGTTAGGATTATGTTCAGCTACAAAGAACAAAAACAAAAACAAACAGTAAACTGTCAATGGCCTAAACAAGATACAAGTTTATCTCTCTGGTACACGAGAAGTCCAAAGGTATGCAGTCCAGGGCTGGCATGGGAGCTCCAAAAAGTCAGCAGGGATACACGTTCCTTCCAATTCTATGCTCTGCCACACCTAGCATGTGGCCCTAGTCCTCACGATCCAACATAAATGCTGGCGTTCCAGGCATCACAACCAGCTCCATGCAGCAGAATGGCAGAAAACAAAACAGAAACACCCTATCCCGTTTAAAACAACTTTCTGTCAATAAAGATGTTAATAAATAAATAAATTAATTAAAAAACAACTTTCTGGAAGTCCCCCATAATATACTTTCATTTAGCCACATGGCCACACACAGATCGTAGCTGCAAGGGAGAAGGGAGTGGCAATACACACAGTTAAAAACAAAGGATACTGTTAGTAAAATGGTGGAGAGAATCAATATGGGAAGCAACCAGAAGTCACTTCCCCAGCACAACAATCAGTGAAAGCAAGCAAGCTACAATCCCCATCCAAAGCTCTGGTCAACTTAAAAAAAAAAAAAAAAAAAAAAAACTCCTTTAAAAAGCAAATACCCAGTACATACCACTGTAATTTCTACTCTTGCCTCTCTACAATCCATTCTCCACACACCAGTTAGAGTGATATGTTAAAAATGTAAGCCATGCCCCACTTAAAACCCTCCAAAGGCTTCCCATTGCAAATCAAATTAAGGAGTATGGATTTATTTGTGGCAGAAGGTCCCACCTGGTCCAGCTCTGTGCACCTCTCCAACCCCACGGCATGCCATGGCCGGCTGCTCCCCACAGCAAAGCCAGACTGGGTTTTGCTCTGCTGTGGTCACACTGTGAACACTCCAGCTTGCACCTGCCTAAAGCCTCAGCACTGTCTGTTCTCTCGACCTGAATCTCACCTCTCCAGGATCTTCCCTTGACCAGCTCCTCGTTGCCACTCAGATCTCAGCCTCTGACACCATCTCATCAGAGCCTTCCCTGACCCCCCAGGCACACCCTACCTAACAAACAGCACATCACCCTACCTTAACTTCAGCCTAGCACTCATCACTCTCTGACATCCATCTTGTCTGCATGTCTCTTTCCTTATTAGAGTGCAAGTTCCCATTAGAGGAATGTCCAACTTATTCACTGTTTCCAAAACTCCCCCAACCCCACCCACTGCAACTCTTAATTATCATCTAAGTGGACATTCATTCATAGAACAAATATTTACTGAACACCTGCTATGGGCCAGGCACAATGACATGGTGACATGATACTGCCCCAACCAATGCTCATTTTTTACTACATAAGCTGACTGTACTAACATTGACATTTCTATTTGAATGATGTTCATTTAATTAATAGACTTTTCTGAGACTCTGAGCACAACAAAACGATGTTCAAAGAGTCCAGCAGAGTGACATTCCAAATCCATATTCACAGGAGTTGAAGGGAGGGAGGAGAGACTGTTTTCATGTCATCCTAAGACCCCCAAAGTGAACAGCAGCCAGAGGATTAAAAAAAAAATGCCCATGCTGACCCCGGACACAATCCAGTGTGTGTGTGTGTGTGCGCGCGCGCGTGTGTATTTATTTATTTATTTATTTATTTATTTAAAGGATAGATTCATACCCACAGATGTCCTCTGCAGGAAATCCAGGAAGTACAACTGGGAATCTATGGCTCCCATGGACTCTGGGTGGCTAGGATGTAGCCAAAACACAAGGAAGATACACAGAAGTGCTGATGACTGAGAGAGAGAAGGAGAAGGGGGGTGGAGGACAAAAAAGTGCACGCTAACTGCAGGAGGGGAAACAAGAGAAGAAAGAGAAAAAGAGAAAACAAATCAAAGAAAGAAAAGCTATTAAAAATGCTGAGTTGAAAACGTTTCAGATGGCCTCTGACATCTAATAAGTCATCTGTCTATCTCAATACAGAAAAGTCATTACTTACTAGTGAACTAATACCAGCAACTGTGACAAGTAAAAACAACAAAGCCTATAAAAATATAAAAGTTCATCCCTTGCAGTTAGGTGGGAAAAATAGAATGTATTCAATTTTTCAGATGAAAAATATCTGAACTGACTGAATTTATTGTAATGCAACTTGTATTATACGTGGGGAAAATGAAAAGGGGAAAAAAAATAGCCCGTCTTCAACTTTTCCTTGGAAAACAGAATACAATGTGTTTTTTGAGAGCAAAACTCATCATAGAAACCAGTCATAAATATCAACATGGCATCCTGGCTACTGGCCATCAATTCTCATAACAGAGGCATGAATTAATAGCGCCATCTGCCCTGCCCACTAGGACCCCTATATAACCACCTCCTCAGAGGGTATAACCTGGGCCTAACGTCCAGCATGAGGAATGCAGGTCAGATAAAGAAGACCTTGAGAGCCTTTGGGCCAACCAGAGGCACAGGAGGACTCTTGTTCCCTGGGAGAGGCTGGATGCAGCAGTGTGCATAAGCAGACCAGGCAAATGACAGCACAAGGAGGTTATCAAGGGCAAAAGGAGCTTTGCCTTCCCATAGCCGTAAATGTCATCACCATCCAAGGACAGATCTTTGATTCCTCTCTTTCCTTCACCCCTGCAGTCAATCCACTCGCAAGCACTGAGGTGATATTAAAAACACAGCCCGAGTGTCTCCACTCCCTTACCTCTTTACTGCCCACTCGCTAGTTCACACCACCACATCTATCTCAGAGGCTACCACCAAGACCTTCTAAGTGGACCCTGGCTGCTCTTCTTGCCTGTCAGATTTCCAACCAGCAGCCAGCGTGGTTTTGAAAAACACCAATCAGATTCCATCATCCCACTACTTAAAACCTGTCACTGGGGCTTCCCTGGTGGCGCAGTGGTTGAGAGTCCGCCTGCCAATGCAGGGGACACGGGTTCATGCCCCGATCCGGGAAGATCCCACATGCCGCGGAGCAGCTGGGCCCGTGAGCCATGGCCGCTGAGCCTGCGCGGTCAGAGCCTTGCTCCGCAACGGGAGAGGCCACAGCAGTGAGAGGCCTGCGTAACGCAAAAAAAAAAAAAAAAAAAAAAAAAAAAACTGTCACTGGCTTCATAGGTTTCCCTTAACATGTAGAATCAAATCCAAACTCCTTACTAGGTTCAACCATCTCCGCAACTGGCTATGGCCCCCACCTCCTTCAGCCTTCTGCCCGCCACGTTCCCAGCCAGCCCTCCCGGTCTCCTTTCTCTCCCTTGAACTTGCCTGGGATCTTGGCTTCTGCTGTTCCTTCGGCCTGATCCAACTCTCCTGTGTCTCTACTCAAGAGTTGCCTTTCTGAAGAGGACCTTCCTGGCCCGCTTGTCAAAATCAGACCTCTTCCTCCAAGGCACTCTCTAGTCCACCTCCCTGTTTTATTAGGACCACAGGAAACTGTCTCATTTAAAAAAAAAATTTATTTATCATCGTCTTCCCAAACTAGAACGTAAATTCTCCAAGTGTAACGTCTCCAGCAGCCGCGTCCACTGGTGCCTGCCCTGCACTCTCAACTACTCCAACAAGTGCCTGGCACATAGAAGGTGTCCAATAATTGTGTGCAGAATGAATGGATACATGAAATGAAAGGGTGATAAAGATGAAAAGGTCTCCAACTCACGACCCCACCCATTTTACACACAAAAGAACAGAGCCACGAGAAAAAATCAACCCCTCTTCAGTCACAGTTCACACACAGCACGGTGCTCTTACCCTACGCCATCTACGCCATTTTGCTGCTGCCAAAGGCATGGGGTGTGAATCTGATACAATCTCAAACCACACCTAACAAGCAAAGAACGACACAAAACTGGGGGACGGAGAATACTGTACAGTTAGGAGAACCACAGAGGTAAAGTGCATGTAGATAAATGGTAGCTGAAAGTGACTACCCATGGTACAACTCAGACTGGAATGGGTCTCAGAATTGCAGGTGTGAGTGGATCCAAGGCAAACCCCAGAAGCAACAATCTCTTAAACACAAAAGCACGTTTTAACACAGGCTTTCTCTAACTCCATCCTGGAGTGTCAGCCCTAACACAATGATTACAGACAGAGAACTCACCCAAGATAAGGGTTCTCGTTCTAGCTCTGCTTCTCACTCGCCCTAGTTAGTTGCTTAACCTCCTTGGGGCTCATGTAGGATTACATCAGCCTGGGCTAGACTTGTGTCATTAGTGTACACTGTATTTGGCTATACTCAGGTATACCACATATACTATGTATGGAATATTTTGATATCAAATTTATTTTTAGAAGAAATTTTGTATCATCTCCAAAATGAAAGCCAATATCATTTGCCAATGACCCAAAAGGTATATATACACCTACATATGTAACGTGAAAAAAAATCCTATTATTAAACTCTAGCTAATGTTCTTTGTTGAGTACTGAAGGCTCTGACCCTAAGACCTGATCTCTGTTTAAAAAAAAAATAACTTATCAAGTGTTAGGAAGGTATTAAAGAGAGACCAGCACCAAACTGATGCTTCTTCCTACATGAAATCCAAAGGATTGCAAGAGAATTGAGAAGGGATTAACACTCTTCAGTGTGTGTGCCAGTCCATGCCCTGTCTGTGTGCCATCTCAAACCATCTTGCACACCTGTAGATGCATATCCCACTTTGGAAAGTACTGGTTTCAGCAGACAATCTTGAAGGCCTCCACTAATGTTCTTACCACTCTATGACTAAAGACCAGTGGAGTGACCCATCTGATAAGAGAAGCAATGGATGTAATAACGCTGATAAGGCTTAAAGAGGATTTCTTAAGAGTAAATGAGAAACAAAGGTCATTGTAGGGGAGTGGGTGAGTGGATGATGGTGATAAATGACCACGGTAATAACATTTATTCGGTGCTTACTACACGCTAGGGGTCATAAGTAATTTCATCTTCATAGCTTTTCTTTTAAGTAGGTAAATTATTTTTTTAACAGCTTTATTAACGTACAATTAATACACACATAAAAAACTGCACATTTAATGTATACAATTTGATGAGTTCGGACATATCCATACCCCATGATAGCATGACCACAATCAAGGTAATAAACATATCCATCACCTCCCAAAGTTTCCTTGTGTCCCATTTATTTTGAGGTAGGTACAATTACAATTCTTATTTTACAGATGAAGAAAACAGAATGTTCATTATTTGCCACAAGACAACTGAGATTAAATTTTTCCCAAACGTTTTTGTCCATGACCCACAATAAGACACAGTAGGTTAAGCCACATGAAATTTCCAGTATTCGGCTGTCTTTTACCTACAGAAAGAGCAATTTCATATGTTCAATCTAATACATTTTACACTGGGATCCAACATACAAAATATATACATAGGTACATATGTATATACACACATACAGAATATAAACATCCTGATATGTATATAACTGTGTGTGAGTATATGTGTGTGTGTATACACATATAAATGTATATATCTAGTACAAAAGTTGCATAAACCAATATTTATCCTAATTATGTGCCATAATTAAATCTCTTAGTAGCTGTATTTTATTTTAAAAGATGAAAGTTATATTGAACATCTTAAAAATTGAACTCTGATATTCTCTGTTCTGTTCTATTTTTTATAATGTTGGTTACAACCCACTAAATTGATTTTACAAGTCACTAAAGGGTTGAAACTCTCAGCTTGAAAAATACTGAATTAAAGGAACTCTAATCATAATCAGGAAAATGACAGAGTCACCTCGAGCTAGATGATGGTTGGCATTTCATGCCACCTCCTCAAGGTGCAAAGCAATGAGAAGCACGGGGCTTGGCCCTAATGTTTGCTAAATAAATAGAATTTCTATAATTGGACTGCAGAGTAACTATCTTGCAAAAGAATGTATGAGTTTAGTTGTGAAAAGGAACTATAAGGAAAAACTACCTTGATGGATGTCTAATTTTTTTTTCTTAAATTGCTAAATAAAAGTAAGAGCCTCTATTTAAATATTTAAGTATGAAGATAAATAGCAGAAGGTAGTTTTAAAAATTCAAGGTGGTTTCTTTTGGGGAAAGGATTCAGAGCTAAAGAAGAGTAGGATACGGAGTGGAACTCAGGTTTCTCATAAGTCTTAAGCATAACAATATTATTTGACTCTTTAAATCACATTCATGTTTTACTTTGGGAAAAATTATTTAATTAAAATTTTCAATCTTAATAGCGATTCAGTGTAGCACAGAAAACACTAGATTGAGGCTCTGAAGATCTGTCATCTACACAGTGAGTCCAGGAAAGCTACTTGACTTCTTGGGGCTTCACTTTCCTGTAGGGTAAAACAAGGATTGGAGTCTGAAGTGTCCTCTGTGCCTAATATTTTAGGACTCTATGACCATGAAATAGCTGGTGGTGATTTTCAGATCGTTTTAATGAAAGGACACTGCTTTCCAAGATTACCCAAATGGTGAGAACTCTCAATTTAGCACATGAAAAGTCAGATCAAGCCTAGGACTCTCACCAGGAGAGCAACCCAAACAATCCCAGTATATCCCCTTCAAGCCACTCAGCTGCATTATTCCTTCTCAAGGCTGGCCCAACCTATTTCATAAATTATAATTTTTTGTATCATATTACTTTTTTCATGTTAACCAAGTGCCTTTCTTGGAGTTTCTTTCTTGAGTGTTTTCAATGTAGAAGCAAAATTTACTTGAACAAAACCATAATTAAATCTCTTAGTGGCTGTATTTTATTTTAGAAGATAGGAATTACGTTGAACATTTTTTTCATTCAGCTGTCATTTTTATCTTAACTGTGGTTTAACCTCGTAATCTAATTTTTTTTCTAAACCTACTTCGCAGCTAATAAAAGATATGAAAAATTAAATTACATAATAAAGCATGAAGCAAGTGTAGCTATAATGATTGAAAAACTAGCATGAACTAATTTACACTGTTGAAAAGCTAGGATTTTTTTCACCCGTATTTAAAAAAAAAAAAGAAAAACATTAAATAAAAAGAAGAAACCTCTTTAAAAATGGAGTAATAAATCAGGCTATACTAATTCCTGTATGTAATTTTCAAACCAAGGTTAAATCATCAGAATGGAATGCCAATTTTTCAATCACAGTAGAAAGAATAACTAACCCTACAAGACTTGCGGGTAAGGTCTCTGTCAGAGGGATTTGTAAAAGAACTACTCCCTCCACCATTTTATTTCACTTTCATAGCATTTAGTTTTCAACTCTAATTTAATATTCTTGTTTTCCTTTAGTTTGTCCTAAATGCTTCTATCCTCCACAAGGGCCATTACCAAATATAAGTCCCCTGAAAGTATGGCACCCATACCCTGCAAGACACCTTTACAGACAAATATTTTGAAAATGATTGATAAAATGCATTCACAGTGGCAATTCTTTGGGCCATTAGGAATCCAGTGAGCAATACATTCTAGAATCATCAAAACTTCTGACAAATATTTTATGAGTCTCTGCAAATGGGGACAACCCTTGCCTCAAGTCAGCAGAAGCTACAAAATGTATGTGTGTGCCTCCCTAATTTACACTTGGATTTTCCTGAGTCCTGAACTCAAAGCTCTGATCTTAGCAAAGACAGCCAGTAATCCCTTCTTCATAGTAGTTTGGATGAAAAATATTTTAAGTCATTTTACAATTTCCCCCTTAAGTGCGGGGAACAAAGACTACCAAATTAGTTACAGGGAGAATGCAGTGGGTTGGGATTTGTCGTTTCGGTTTGTTTAAACCAAACACCGCCACCAGACTGAAATTAAAACACGTATTTAATGACCTCTCAGTTAAGTTTTGTGGAGCACATACACTGTATAAAACATGGCATGGCATTAGGTATAATGAAAGATACAAAAAGAATTAAACACGCTTCTGCTCCCAAAGGAAGATTTGTTAGTCTAGCTGGAGATGTTAAAATGAAAAGAGCCCAAATATAGTATGTCTACAAAGGAGGAACTTGGCCAACAACTGAAGAAATGTCTTAACCAAGTGATGACGTTAACACCACCAATAAAAGCCAAGTTGAGATCATGACCCCTTGAGATAATGGGATAACACCACCTAAGGTGGTATTTTCCCCCAATACCCCATAACCCAGTCTAATCATGAGAAAACAGACCAGACAAACCCAACTTGAGAGACATTCTACAAAATGTACTTCTCAAAACTGTCAAGATCATGAAAAACAAGGAAAAGCTGAATTGCCAAAGACCAGAGGAGACTAAGGAAACACAACTAAATACAAGGTGGTACCTGGGAGCCGGAATCAGCTGCGGGAACAGAAAAGGGCATTCATGGAAAAACTGACGGAATCCAAATAAAGCCTGGAGTTTTAGTTAATTATCTTCCAAGTTGTTTTCTTAAATGTGACAAATGTACTTTGGTGATGTGAAATGATAACATTAGGATAACCTGGGTTAGAGGTTTACAGGAACTCTGTGTACCAACTTTGAAACTTTTCTGTAAAACTATAATTATTCCTAACAAAGTTTATTATAAAGTCAATTATGTTATGTGAGTTTCACCCTAATTAACATATATGCATACACACACAGAGAGAGAGAAAGAGAGAGAGAGAAGTTGAATATAAGATGTCAATAAGTGGTACAGGGGTTTTAAAACACTACGTTTACATTCAATCTTATGAAATTGCCATTATTTGACCTTTTCAACCTACAAACCAGCATTTTCATATGATTCAACCTAATAAATAGCTGTGGGTCGGGAAGACCTCATGATGAAATGGAACTTATCCAGGCTGGATATGAAAGGAACTGGAAATAGCAAGAAGGACACATTGCAGAAGAAGGGGACAGTGTGAGTGAAGGTGGGAACACGCATGATGTGGTCGGGGACGGGAGAAATCTATCTGTGCCTGCAGGCAGGCAAGTGACAGAAAGTACACAGTCCACAGAAGGACTTTGAGCAGGCCCTGAATTTTAATCCATGACACAGAGCCTGGCCTCCCAGTGACCAGGAATGCCCTCTGGAAACAAAAAGAAAAAAACCTGCGGCCACTAGCGACACACATGACCTAGTCCGACTGCATCGACGCCTCCTTTTCTAGCCCAGAGTGAAGTTCTATCACAATGAAAAGATCCCTGAAGTACAAAGTTAAGTCCTCACGCTGGCTCCGCCACTAATGGGCTAAGAATCCCTCAACAAGTCCCTTACCCTGCCTCCATCTCAGATTCCCGCCCTGAAAAGGAGGGGAGGTGGAGGATCGTCTCTAAGGCCTTTTCCAGCTCTAAAATGCTAACTCCAGCGCGTGACGAAATATATTTCCTGGCTCTCGGAAGCAACATGTAGTTCACTCAAGTTAAGAGAATGATGCAGGTCCGTGAAAGCAAAAACACTGAGAATAAAAGGACTGTGTTTTCATACACAAGGGTCTATTCTTTTATGATATATGTCTAGACCTCTCTAAATATTTAAACAACAATACTGTACCAGTATGAAACTCTCTAAATCAGGCTCTGTGGTTAAGGAGGATATATGAACAGATGTGATCTTATTAAGGCCCTAATGTAACTCACAAACAATTTGTCATATCTGACGGGTATTGTTAAATTATGTCCACCTGCCAGAGGCAACCAGAGAAATTACCAACTGCCTTTACTCTGCTTCTACTCAAAATTCCCTAAAAAGCTCCTGTAGATGTGTCCAGGACATGTATTTTTTAAAGCAGTAACCTAATTGTCACCAGCACATAACAGCCAATGTCTCACAATTCCTTTTCATGTATATTTTATTTATTACGGGCCCAACTGTTTCAACACCCTAGTGGTTCAACTTTAATGTAGCTCAGGAAACCCCCTAAGTAATATCACAAAATGCTTAACATCTGTGAAACTTGGACCCAAAAATGTTCCAATTTTTCCATTGGTTTGGGAGGGTGAGATGGGGGGGGCCACACTGGCAAGGGTTTTCATGAACAATCCAGCTCTAGCTCACAGTTTTTCTTTATCACCTCACAGGCAGGAAGAGCATTTCGGGGTTTACCTTACTAAATGCTCAGAATTATTTCAAACGATGAGCGCCATGCCTGCTTCGAGTCGCTTTAAAAATGAACCCACTTCCTTTCCTTTCTCTAAATATTTGCTTCATCTCTCCTTCTTGCATTTCAATACTTTAAGTAAGTAAAACAATGTAAAGAGAGAGCGGGAGAAAATGAAGTGTGAAGCATGTGGCCTATTTCCCAAGCTATTTCAAAACTTCTCCGAGCTCTTTGGTCTCCAGTGGTGTTTGAAATATTCTTTACCCCACTAACGAAAGGATGAAAAATTGGTCTCCTCCAAACTTCAAATACTGCATATTTCTACAACTGCAGACTGAGGGAGAGAAAGGCAGGCTTAGGAGGTACCAGACCAAACAGGAAGCAGTTCTCAGAGGGGCCACGGCTCAGCCCAAGGCAGCTCCAAGGGCAGAGCGTATACACAGAGCCCCTAGGAGAATAAACACCGGCTCCACTTCTGAGAGAAATCAAAGCCAATCCTAGAGAAACTGAACATGGAGTCAAACCTCAGTAATTTGGATTAACTGGAGGCAAGGTCAAGTTGGATCAGAACAAAGCCTTGAGAGTAAAGGGTTGTTTTTTTTTTGCAAAATCAAAGGGTACTTATTTCAAGGTTCACCCAAATCCATCCTTCAGGCTTCATCTCTCAGCAGCCTCCTCCCAGTTCCCTTGTGCAGGAACCAGTGGGCGGCTCACTAGTCTCCATGCAGACTGTAAACCTCCCCATCCTCACGCTCCCTCCCCCTTTGCCTGAAATGCTCCATCCCCACTGCCTACTTGGTGAAGTCCTTCTCAATTTTCAAGACCCTACTTCAAATGTCACCTGCTACACAGAATCAACAGCAGGGATCCCACAGGACTTCATGCATTCCTGTGAGACAGTAAAGTGGTTCTCACCCTGCCTGAGTGGTATTAAAATCTCCCAGAGAATGTTTCAATAAAATACCAAGCTCTGCCCCATCCTTAGCAATTCTGATTGAGTTGGGCTGGGGTACTGCCTGAGCATTGATATCTTTTTTAAAGCTCCCCAGGTGATTGTATAGTGCACCCGAGGGTGCAAACCTTCGGTACGCACTGAGTTATCGCACTGAGTTCCCTGTACCCCAAGAACAGTGAGCCCTCACCAAAGGCTTGTTGTCAGCAAGGATGGAGGATGCGGATCCTTCAAGATGCTTCTCTAAGAATAAGGAACTTCATGTGATTTCTCAGCCTTTGCCCTCATGTGGCTTAACATCATCAGCAATGCACCTTCCACTCACCTCCACAAGGCGGAACAGGTCTAACCACAAGTGGGGAAGGACCCCCTACTCCACCTCCACTCGACTTCCCACCGTTTCCCCAACACAGTAGGCTCTTTGCCATTTTTGTGCCCTAGCTCCTTCCTCGCCATCTGGTCCAACTGTGTGCCTGGTTCAAGGCCTGCTGACCATTTCCTCTCCTGAAGCCTTCTCCTGTCCACTTCACCTCGCCAGGGTTCACCCTCCCACTCCAGGCCACTTTACTTCGCACCTGTCCTCAAGTGCCTTGATTGGTTAATGATCAAGGTATGAGAGCATGTGTATGAAAAGCTTTGTTGAGGAGAGAGTAAAGAATGTGTATCTTACAGAGATTTTCACCTCCTGCCCATATTACAAGACTGGATGGGACTTCCCTGGTGGCGCAGTAGTTAAGAATCCGCCTGCCAGTGCAGGGGACACGGGTTCGAGCCCTGGTCCGGGAAGATCCCACGTGCTGCAGAGCAACTAAGCCCGTGCACCATAACTACTGAGCCCACATGCCACAATTACTAAAGCCCGCGTGCCTAGAGCCCTTGCTCCGCAACAAGAGAAGCCACCGCAGTGAGAAGCCTGGGCACCACAACAAAGAGTAGCCCCTGCTTGCCGCAACTAGAGAAAGCCTGAATGCAGCAACGAAGACCCAAAGCAGCCAAAAAATAAAATAAACAAAAAATAATTTTAAAAACAAAGACTGGGGCTTCCCTGGTGGCGCAGTGGTTGAGAGTCCGCCTGCCGATGCAGCGGACACAGGTTCGTGCCCCGGTCCGGGAAGATCCCACATGCTGCGGAGCGGCTGGGCCCGTGAGCCATGGCCGCTGAGCCTGCGCGTCTGGAGCCTGTGCTCCGCAACGGGAGAGGCCACAACAGTGAGAGGCCCGCGTACCGAAAAAAAAAAAAAAAAAAAGACTGGATGCACAGCAAGGCACTCCACACGTATTTGTTGACAGAACCCACACAGAGTTGGCCCTTTTCTTTCCAGGCCAGGCTGTAGAATCACAAAAGAAAAGACGATAAGAATAGCACTGCTCTAAAAATCCACACCATAAACATCACATCAAATACTCCTGTGATAGACAGAATTCAAAGATGACCTCCATAACCTTTGCCCTGTGGTGGTACTTCCACAATTATGTTATGTCACATGGCAAAAGGGATTTTGCAGCTACAGTTAAGTTACTCATCAACTGGCTTTAAGAAACAGAGAATTAACTGAGCCTAATCCAATCTTTGTTTTTCTTTCTTTTTTTTTTTAAAGCAGAGATTTTCTCTGGGGAAATCAGTGACTTGAAGAGTAAGGAGGCATCAACAGGAGACAGAGACCCCATCGCTTGCTTCAAGAAGGAGGGGGCCCCGAGGAAAGAGTCTGAGAGTGTGCTCTAGAAGCTCAGAGTGAACCTAGCAAACAGCCATCAAGAAAACGAGGACCTCGGTCCTACAGAGGTAAGGAGCTGAATTCTGCCAACACCCTGAATGAGCACAGAAGCTGATTCTTCCCAGACCCTCCAAATGAAGATGCATCTTGACGGGCATCTCAATTTCAGCCTTCAAGACCCTAAGCAGAGAACCTAGGCAAGCCTGCCCAACTTACAGATAATAAATTTATCAAACAAATAAATTTCAAGCCATTAAGTGTGTGGTCCTTTGTTACAGAGCAATCCCCAACCTCCGCCATCTAACTAATCAGACAAGAAAAGTCCCTCTTATAAATGATCAAACATACCTTAATATACGTTTCTCCTGACAAATGTATACACTCCACATACACAAATGAGAGGCTTCTGAAAGAATAAGAATACTAGACCAAGGCAAGGTACTCTCATGCCTGTCTCAATCCATAACTGCATTCCATTCTTCTCTTGAGATAGGTGGCAAAATGTCTTAATGGTCTCCACAGTAAGTTCTATTAACAAAAGTCAGTTATGAATTATTAGAAATTGAATAACAAATCACATCAGCCGTCTCCAAGGCTATTTACTGAGCACAGTCTGTCACTGACCAACAGCAGTTGGAATTCTTAGCTGAAACTCCCTGAGCCTGATATCTGGAGAGTACACAACCCAGCACAAGGTAAACTATGTCACTTCTCTATGTATGGATAAGGGCACCTGAGTGCTCATGCCAATTTCCGAGGATGCCAACAGTCCTCCTGCTTCTTAGTCCCCACCTTGCCTGGTGACAGGCAAGAAGCAGGCAGTCACAGAGGGGTTCTTTGTGAAGTGTTCTGTATATCCACGCTCCTGGGGTCTCCCTAGATCCACACATCATGCAGGGCTCCCTGAAAGGCCATGTGAAGTCAGCCTCTACCACCCACCCTAGGACTGGGGGAGGATGATGAGCAACCACCCAGCCCCACCAGCCTCCATGCTGACAGATGATGCCACCGGCACACACGTGCTTTCTCAGCAGCCTTTCCTGAAGTCACCTGCCAGGCCACCGCCCCTCGGCTGCCGGCTCCTGTCTGTCTGCGTCAGCATCTGTTGAACATCACACCTCCATCATCCACAGGTGAAATTGATGTCGATGGCGTGGCAAAGGAATGTAACTACAGCCTATTCTAAAAGCACACATTTATTTTATTTCAGAAATGTATGCATTATGTATGGCTGTACATAAACGTTTTTACAGAGTCTCTTAAATGATTTACCATGAGGTATGTGTTGATTATAATCTCTGCTTATTTAAGAGAGCCTTGTTTACCCCCACAGTAGTTAATACATTGAGACATGTTTCAACTAACAGTGACACCGGTAAACAAAAGTTACTGATCTACCTCGTGAGTTATAAAACTTGTAACATGCTGTAAACAGCTCTGTCATTTTACTTAGCATATTGCATTGTGTGAGCTGCCTTATTTATCTAGGGGTAAATCTTTATGTATCAAAAATGCTACAGAAGGCACAACAGATAAATTACAGACAGACACTAACATCTGACTAGTTAATCAAACAAATAGGACATGTAACAAAGAGAAAAGCTATAAATATTGACAACAAGCTGCTTCAGCCACAAAAACATTCAATACTTCAGTTCTCAAGTGTGAGTTTTACATCAGTCCCCTGGAAACAGTTTGTATCCTCCAATAAATTTTTACAGTTGATTCACCTGCCTGATACCCCTCAGCCATTTCCTTCAGAAGCTGTCAAACCCGCCAACGATAATATATGGCCCGACCAACAAGAACAGCTGTAGCCATTCTCTCTGCAGGTTCTTGCACCCTGTTCTGCATAAAATAATACATCAAGATTAATTGATTTCCCGTCAGTCTCACAGAACAGAAAATTAATTTTCATGTAGCTATTTTCCCCAGCATATGAATTTTGTACATGGCAAGTAATTTAAGTTTTTAATTATTCATGAGCGAGGAGGGGGTGGGGAGAAACATGAGAAAGTGAGCTCGCAAAAACCCCAAGGCCAATCCCTGGGCCTGGGTTTGTGCTGAGGTAACAGCAGCATTTGCTAATGCCCATATAAATAATATATGTATTAACATACACCTTAGTACAACACCAATTTCTCTCACTCTGACCCGAGACTACCAGGTCACCCTGCGGTACTTTGTCAAAGTCGCTGCGCTGGTTACATGTGACAGGCTGTGGGAAAACACAGGCCGTGGCCGCCATATTGAAGTGACCTCTGCTGGCCCCTCGGCGGCGGCCACAGGGCCCAGGCAGGATAGGAGGTAATTTAACAGTCAGTGTGCGAGGGGGACCAAGCACAAGTTGCTAATCAGCCAGGTGCTACCTCAGCAAGCCTTCCATTTGCAGGTGCCAATGACTTGTGAACAAGAAAAATGTAGCCAGAAAATAGAAAGCGAGCACGGGACTCACTCAGGCCTCATCTTTCACAGACTCTCCGCAGCCCAGCACGAGCAAAACTATCTCCTCAGAAAGGGAAAAACCACACCGTGAGCACCTCTGGCAGTTGAGTGTATTTCTAAAACGCCAACTAAAATGCTCCCACAGTACCTCCTTAGAAATTTCATTGGCATACTTCATAGAAACTGCCAGACCGGCAAATGTGCATGGCCCGCCTCCAGTCACAGAGCTGGATTTAACCCCGTTAGGACCGAATGTGAAACGCGCCTCACTTAGCACTCTTGGGCACAGAAGAAATCGGCCACCGGAGTCAAGGATTTGGGGTCACTGATTATTGACCAATGTCTTCTTCTGCCCTGAATATGAAGATGCAGTGTGAAATTAGGAGATCACTATAAACCATCGCATCTTCTCCCAGTTAAATAATGAGACCCCACCATCGCTGTGTAAGAATCAGACAGAGGAGAGAATCTGGTCACATCACCAAATTCATAAAGGACAAGGGGAATCCAAAAGTGACACAAGGAAAGAGACGCCTCTCTCAACCCAATGAGAAGCAGAGAGAGAACATGGACCAAGTATTTCTGAGAGGAGAACCTGGCTTGGGTAACCTGAGAAAGCAGCTCTGATTTGGGGCACCCCCTCACCCCAAAAGGCAAAGGCCCCACCAGTACGGGGGAGCATTTTGGTAAGTAGGAGACAAGCTGAGAAGGTCAAAAACAAAAATGAAAGAACTCCAAGTCACCAAAAAAACCCACAAAAATTTACCGGGGTTGGAGGGGGAGGGAGGGGATTGATTGATTCCCTTGACTGGGGAAGGGGTTGGGTTTGATAAAATATTAATAAAGACACAAAAATGGAAGTTTCTATGAATGTTCTTTTTTTACCTTTTTTTTTTTTTTTTTTTTTTTTTTTTTGCGGCACGCAGGTCTGTCACTGCTGGCCTCTCCCGCCACAGAGCACGGGCTCCGGACACGCAGGCTCAGCGGCCATGGCTCAAGGGCCCAGCCACTCCACGGCATGTGGGATCTTCCCAGAGCGGGGCACGAACCCGTGTCCTCTGCATCGGCAGGGGGACTCTCAACCACTGCGCCACCAGGGAAGCCCCTTTTTTTAACTTTTTTAACAGCTTCTATAAATGGCTACTCTAACCAAAACCAGAGAATCATCAAGTAATTGCCTCTCGGCTTAAAGTAGCCATGCCTCTCGCTGCAGGCTGGAGCAAAACTGGGCTTCCAGTGTTTCCATCATAAAACCTGTTTCCCTGTAACCTGCGAAACCTGTGAGAACTCACTTTAACCAGAAATTTGGCACCCAGTGCAGCAGCAGAGCGTATGTTGTTGTAATACTGTCTCAGTATAGGGCTTCAGGATTCTACTTCTATTACCTTGATGGCTCCAGACAAAGGGGTAACACGATACATCATGTCAAGCAGCTACATACTCACACGGAAGACCAGCTAGTCAACTTCAGCTCTGGTAAAATTAAAAGGAGGGGAGGCATTCTCCATGGTTTCATGTGGTGTATTTGTGAAGGGCAGGTCAATGAGGTTTGCTTAAGTCTCTGTAAACCTCTGGGTTTAAAAACAAAACAAAACCAGATGAGGGAATTCATTATAGCCTTGAGACCCCAACAACAAAGGCCTTGGCCAAGTGCTGCCAAACAAACCCAGGTCACGTGCTGCACAGCATCCAGGGCCAAGAAACATGTCCAGGTCCTGCTGACCTCCTTGACATGTCCATGACCACATCCCTGGGAGCCACCAAGCCTTGGGCCCAGCGCTGATGGGGTGAAAACCACAAGGCCCAGGGAATGCCAGGGAAATTCTCAGCTAATTATTTCTCACAGCCCAACCTATTTCACACACTCTCTACTTTGAGAGTACTGCCATCCCGATAGATCTAAAAGGTTTGACAAAGCAAAGCAGCAAAGAAGAGCTTATCCTCTCAGGATGCTCTGGGTTTGGTTTGCTTCCGACTGATGATGACGCTTGGGGAAGGCAAGTTAGGGAGTTAATCCAATGAATCATCTCTGGCAATCAGGTGATATCTGAGCCGTGTGTGTGTGCATGCATGTGTGCGCGCACGCACGCGCAGGAAGAGAGACGACATGGGTTCAAGGAAAACTTAAGTATTCACAGTGGCTCCAAAACCCCCATGAGCCAAGCTCCCAGCCCCATCCCGCCTTCCCCCCGGGTACCTAAGGGCATGGCACTTGCCATCTGCATGATAACAAAGGTGCAGTTCAGTTTATACCTGTGCTTGTAGGTTTTCTTCATCAGATGGGGAGGAGGAGGTTGCTTTATCTCATTTTGAAAATAATCCTATTGAGAACATAAATGAACTCATTATGCACACCATAAAAAAATATATGTGTTGGCAATTCTGTAACTAAAAACGTAAAAAATTTCTTGAAGTCGACGCTGCTACTAGCATAGCTTAAAGGTCTTTGTTTCTGTAAATTCAATTGAGTGTTTCTATTTCTAAGTCTGGCAAGAGGTTCTAATTATTGTTAGAAGCCTAATTAGCATCTAGTATTACATTACAACAACTGCAGCAAAATTGTACCCATTCTCCAATAAACAGTATTCACAGTATGCAATCAAGCCGCTGTACCGAGCAATGAGAATTAATAGCACTGCGTGACAATGGTAAATCCTCCATCTCCCGCTGTGTGTGTTTAATAATTTTTCACTCCTTCCAGACTGTTCCCATCAAGCACAATTCCCAAGGTCCTAATCAACCACCCTCCCCATCAATACTACACAGAGATCTGAGCACTGAAAATTATCTGCAATTTCAAAAAGTGCTTTGTTGCATTATTAGGCCACTGACCTAAGAGGTAATGGGTAAATAGTTCCTGAAAAATGTCCAAAGCACAGCATAAATTAAAGCTTATAGTCTTTCCTGCTGTTCTCACCATAGCTATAACTGCAAACTATTACGGTTTTTACACAATATTCCTAACTATAATTTTACACCATAATATTGGTGCAAAGCACCAAATGTTCTGCTTTCACGTGCCTTCATTTACTAAGCAAGAAGGAGAGTTTGGGGAAGAAGCTGATGTATTTGGTCCTTTAGAGTTACTCTTGGCCACCCTCCCTCCAGTCATGCCCACCCATCTGCCCACCCATCCTCTGACACACACACACACACAGAGTTTTATAATTAATGTGTAAAGCAATTCACAGTGGTCAGAGCTAAGAAATTTTTCTCAGCAGCGGTGTGTAACAGGCTTTCTGCATCTCACAAACACATGAGTAGGTTCATGAAGTTAGGACATGATGCTTCCAAATGGACGCAGGGGAAGACTAGGGAATCTCAGCTGAGAGGGTAGTTTACAACACCTTCTGTTGCCTGGTGTTAAGTATAACAATGTCATACAAGACCAAGGGAGGAAGAGAAACTCTGCTTCAATAAAATGAAAAGTATACTTTGGGTTAATATAAAGTTTTTGACCAAGAAAAATGGAGCCTAGAGCTCAAATCATAGCATCATGGAAGAGCATGGGGCTCCCAGAGTGGCTAGTCCAGAGGCAACACACAGCGCACCACAGCAATCCTCATCAAACATCACATCGGTACTAATCTAAGAGTTTGGGCTGGATGTTGTGCTGGTGGTGCAGATTATTTGTTTGTTTTTACAAAGGAGCAAAGAGAAAACGTATTGAAATTGAAAGGGAAGAGGTAAAATTGTCATTATATGCAGATGACATACTACATATAGAAAACCCTAAAGATTCCACACAAAAACTACTAGAACTGATCAATGAATTCAGCAAGGTAGCAGGATATATTAACATACAGAAATTGGTTGCATTTCTTTACACTAACAATGAAATATCAGAAACGGAATGTAAACAAACAATCCCCTTTAAAATCGCATCAAAAAAACAAAAAATACTTAGGGATAAACCTCACCAAGGAGGTGAAAGACTTATACTCTGAGACCTACAAAACACTAACAATGGAAACTGAAGATGATTCAAAGAAATGGAAAGATATCCCATGCTCTTGGATTGGAAGAATTAACATTGTTAAAATGGCCATACCACCCAAAGCAATCTACATATTTAAAGCGATCCCTATCAAATTACCCATGACATTTTTCACAGAACTAGAACAAATAACCCTAAAATTTATACGGAGAAAAGACATTTCTGACAGCTCAACCCAACTTAACCAAGTCAACATCTGAGGGCCTTCCAGGAGCAAAAGCTAGATGCTGGATTACCCTGGGGTCAGCCACACTTTACCAATGAAAATACTTCTTGTTTTCCCACTATATACCAACGACCCCCCCCCAAAAAAGACTTTCACTACATTAGTAGGTTAATGCCATCAAGTTCTCAAGATTAATGACTTACTGAATAATATACCAAGTTTTCTTCAACATCGTAATCAGTCATACAGTCAGTCACCCATTAACGCATTCAACAAACACCTACTGAGTGCCCACTATGCTTCCACGTACTTGGGATACACTGCTGAACAAGGAGCGCAAAGATTTCAGCCTTAATGGAGTACATCTTCGAGCATGAAGTACGCAAATTGTCCTTAATAATCCCAATAAGTAAGTAAATTACATCATATGTTGGAAGGTGATAAGTGTTAACAGGCAGGAGTAAAGGAAGAAGAAAAAGCAGCATAAGAGGATCAGGAGTTTCAAACAGGGGAGGTTGTAGTATTAAATCAAGTGGTCGGGGTGTGTGTGGGGGGGCTTCTATAAGAAGGTGATTATTTGAGCCAAGACTTAGAAAGAAGGAAAAATGCTTGGTAAGTGGCTTAAATCTCTTACATTTCTTCTCCTAATTCCAGGCACTCCCTTCATCCTATTTTCTGATACCATGATCGACTGGTTAGCATACCCTGAATGGACAGGCATCCCTTCAGGACAGTAGTTGCCATGAGAGCAAAATCTATGTCTCTCCTAATCACCTAAGTGTCCCCAACTATAAGCACTGTGCCTAGCAAAGAGCAGGTACTCAACAAACATTCACTGAGTAAATGAACACATAAGTGACTTGACAGTAACTTGTTTATGTACTTTCAGAACCCCAAGTAATTCCCTGAGTATTGGTATAATTAACACTTTATGAATAAATTCTTTTCCCCCAGCTTCATGGAGATACAATGGACATATAATATTTTATAAGTTTAATGTGTACAACATGATTGATACATGTATTGTGAAATTAACACAGTAACGTTAGTTAACACATTGATCACCTCACATCATTCAGTTTGTGTGTGTGTGTGTGTTGAGAACTTTTAAGATCTACTTTCTTACCAACTTTCAAATATACAATATATTATTGTTAACTATAGTCACCATGCTGTACATTACACCCCCAGAACTTATTCAGCTTATAATTGTAAGTTTATACCTTTTAACCACCTTCACCCATCTCCCCCACCACCCCACTCCCACCAACAACCAATGTATACTGTTTCTATGGCTCCAGCTTTTTTAGATTCTATATACAAGTGAGATCATACAGTATTTGTCTCTGTCTGATTTATTTCACTTAGCATAATGCCCGCAAGGTTCATCCTTGTTGTCATAAATGACAGGATTTCCTTATTTTTATGGCTGAATATTTATATACATATATGTTTACATTACACATATATAAATATATATGTATATACATTTACATATATATACATATATTCTTACATTTCCTTTATCCATTCATCCATCAATGGACACCTAGGTTTCCACATCTTGGCAATTGTAGATAATGCCACATTGAACACAAGGGTGCCAATATCTCTTCAAGGTAATGATTTCATTTCCTTTAGGTATATATGCAGAGGTGCAGTTGCTGGGTCATATGTTAGTTCAATTTTAATTTTCTGAGGAACCTCCATACTGTTTTCCATAGTGGCTGAACCAATTTACATTCCCACCTCACTAGCACTTATCTCATCATTTTGGTAACAGCCATTTGTGTAGTTTTGATTTGCAGTTCCCTGACAATTACTGATGTTGAGCACCTCTCCGAAGTTTCCTGGTCTTTATAGGAAAAGGAAACAGGAAGTAGGAAAGTCCCCAACCTTCATGGCAAAGGGAGTCCTTTATCTTTAATATTTTATAGCTCCCCAGGCAGTGAGAGACAGGCCCTCGCAACAGAAGGCTCATGTTTCAGGATTCAAGGCAGCTGGGTGTTTGCCTTCTTGTCAGGCTGATCAACCTGGTTGCAAGCAGACTCAGGATCTTCTGAATGAAATCGGTGCCTGATGGAAAGGTTTCTTCTGGAAAACCCCAGAAGCCGGACTGGAGAATGACAGAATTACAGCTTTGGGGGAGGGGGGACCTGGGTTCAAGCTCCAGTTCCACCTGAACTGATGCTGCAGCTTCTGAGAGCCTCCCTTCCTTCAGCTTTGGCCGGGATGACACTGTATGCCTCCTGGGGATTGCTTGCGAGAGAGTAGGTCAGGGGCTTTGCTGTGGCTGGCTCAATGCCAGTGTCAAAGAAGGGTGAAAAGTGATTACTGCTACCCTGATGGAAGTTCAGGGTGTCCTGTCTCCTCAGCTCAGCTCCGTTCCCCTCGTGTGCGGTAATGGAACGGGGCAACGCTTCCTCACCTCTCCTCCCAGTACCCTGCAGGACTTCTATTAGGAGGACACCGCCGTACTGTCACTGCCCCCAGCTTGTTCCGTCTCAGGGAGGAGGGACTTTTTGGAGGGGAGGCTGGGGGAGAGTAGCCATGCACAGCTCAGCCTTCTCTGGGACTTTACCTGGCTGCTGGAAGTGTGTGGGCTCAGCAGGTCTGGGGCAGCCTGTCACTGTCGGTGACTTGCAGTAGAAAGGCACTCAATGGAGGTATGAGGTATTGGCGAGTTCCCTTGTCCACACCCCCAGGGTATGGTACCTGTTGGCCATTCGAATATCTTCTTTGGAAAAATGTCTATTCAGGTCCTTTGCCCATTTTTCAATTGCATTATTTGCTTTTTTGCTATTGAGTTCTAGGAGTTCCTCATATATTTTGGATATTAACCCCTTATCAGATATGTGGTTTGCAAATATTTTCTCCCATTCCATAGGTTGCCTTTTCATTCTGTTGATTTCTTTTGTTGTTCAAAAGAAGAAAAAAGCTTTTTAGTTTGATATTGTCCCATTTACTGATTTTTGCTTTTGTTGTCTGTGCTTTTGGTGTCATATTCATGAAATCACTGCCAAGATCAACATCAAGGAAATTTTTCCTTATGTTTCCTTCTAGGAGTTTTGTGGCTTCAGGTTTTATGTTTATGTCTTTAATCAATTTTGAGTTAATTTTTTGTGTGAGTTGTGTAAAATAAGGGTCCAGTTTCATTTTTTTGTATGGGAAGATCCAGTCTTTCCAACACCATTTATTGAAGAGACTATCTTTTCCCCATTAAGTATTTTGAACCCCTTGTCAAATATTCGTTGACTATATATGCATGGGTTTTTCTCTGGGCTTGTGATTCTGCTCCCTTGGTCTGTGTGTCTGTTTTTACGCCAATACCATAGGGTTCTGATTACCATTACTTTATCAGAAAGTACGATGCTGCCAGCTTTGTTGGTCTTTCTCAGGATTGCTTTGGCTATTCAAAGTCTTCTGAGGTTCCATACAAATTCTAGGATTGTTTATTCTACTTTGTTTAAAAATACCATTGGAACCTTGATAGGGATTGTACTGAGTCTACGAGTAGTATGGATATTTTAATAATATTAATTCTTCCAATCTGTGAACCCATGATATAGTTTCAGTTATTTATTCTTCAATTTCTTTCATCAATGTCTTATAGTTGTCAGTGTACAGATCCTTTACCTCCTTGGTTAAGTTTGTTCCTAAGTGTTTTACTATTTTTGATGCTATTATAAATAGGTTTATTGTCTTTCATTCTTTTTCAAATAGTTTGTTCTTAGTGTACAGAAATACAATTGATCTTTGTAGGTTGATTGCATATTCTGTAACTTCACTGGATTCTAATAGCTCTAATAGCTTTTTGGTGGAATCTTTAGGATTTTCTATATATGATGATGTCATCTGTAAACAGAAAATTTTGTTTCTCCTTTTCTGATTTACATGCCTTTTATTTCTTTTTCTTACCTGATTACTCTGGCTGGGACTTCCATTACTATTTGAATAGGACTGGTGAAAGTAGGCACCCCTGTCTTGTTACTGGTCTTAGAGGAAAAACATTCAACCTTTCACCACTGAGTATGGTGTTAGCTGTGGGCTTGTCATATCAGCCTTTATTATGTTGAGGTACATTCCTTCTACACCCAATTTGCTCAGAGTTTTTATCATGAATGGATGTTGAATTTTGTCAAATGCGCTTCCTGCATTGATTGAAATGATAATAATTTTATCTTTCATTCTATTAATGTGGCATATGACATTGTGTATATTGAAATGCATATACTGAACTAAACTTGCATTCCAGGAGGGATGAATTCCACTTGACCATGATGTATGATCCTTTTAATGTGTTGTTGAATTTGGTTTGCTAGTATTTTGTTGACAATTTTTGCATCGATATTAATCAGAAATATTGGCCTGTAGTATTCTTTTCTTGTTGGGTTCTTATTTGACTTCATTATCAGGGTAATGCTGGCCTTGCAAATTGAGTTTGGGAGTTTTCCTTTCTTTTCAATTTTTGGGTAAAGTTTGAGGAGGATTAGCATTAATTCTTCTTTAAAGGTGTGGTATAACTCACCAAGATACTATCTAGTCATGGGCTTCTTTTTGTTGAGAGCTTTTTGATTACTGATTCAATCTCCTTACTTGGTTTTGGTCTGTTCAAATTTTCTGTTTTTCATGATTCAGTCTTGGTAGGTTCTATGTTTCTAGGAATTTATCCATTTCTTCTAGGTCATGCAATCTGTTGGTGTATAAATATTCACAGTAGTCTCTTATGATCCTTCATATTTCTGTGGCATCCATTGTAACTCTCCTTTTTCAATTATAATGTCATTGATTTGGGTCCTCTTTTTTTCTTGGTTAAAGGATTGTCTTTTGTTTAATCTTTTGAAAGAACTCTTAGTCTCATTAATCTTTTCTACTGTTTTCCTATTCTCTATTTCATCTATTTCTGCTTTCATCTATTATTTCCTTCCCTCTGCTAACATTGAGCTTAGCTTGTTCTTTATTTGGTCCATGAGGTGTAAAGTTAGGTTGTCTGAGTTCTTTCTTTTTTCTTGATGTATAAATTTACTGCTATAAAATTCCCTCTTAGAACTGTTTTTGATGCATCCCATAAATTTTGGTATGTTGTATTCCCATTTTCATTTGTCTCAAGATACTCTGTATTCTCCTTTTGATTTCTTTTTTGATCCACTGGTTATTCAGAAGTCTGTTAAGTCCCATATATTTGTGAATTTTCCAGCTTTCCCCCTGCTACTGATTTCAAGTTTCATACTACTGTGGTCAGAATACACACTTCATATAATTTCTACCTTTCTGAATTTGTTGAGACTTGCTTTATGATCTAACACATCACCTATCCTAGAAAATGCTCCATGTGCAGTTAAGAATGTGTATTCTGCTCAAGTTGGATGGAATGATCTGTGCATGCCTATTAAGTCATTTGATTTATAGTACTGTTCAAATCTGCTTTTCCCTTATTGGTTCTCTATCTGGATTATCTATCCACTCTTAAAAGGGGGGTATTAAAGTCCACAACTATTATTTTATTGCTGTTTATTTCTCCTTTTAGTTCTGTTAGTGTTTGCTTTACATATTTAGGTGCTCCAATGTTGGCTGCATAAGTATTTACAATTGTTATATCTTCCTGACGAATTAACCCCTTTATTATATAATTACCTTTTTTGCCTCTTTTGACCATTTCTAGCTTAAAGTCTATTTTGTCTGATATATGTATAACTAACCCTGCTTTCTTCTGGTTACCATTTGCTTCAAATAACTTTTCCGTCCCTTTACTCTCAGTCCATTATACCTAAGGCTAAAGCAAGTCTCTTGTGAGCAGCATATCACTGGATCTTCTTTTTCTATCCATTTAGCCATTCTAAGGCTTCTGATTGGACAAGTTAATCCGTTTACATTTAAAGTAGTTACTGATAGATAAGTAATTGTCATTTTGTTCATTGTTTTCTGACTATTCAGAAGTAATTCCTTTGTCCCTTGCTTCCTCTCTTGCTACCTTCCCTTGTGATTTGATGACTTTTTGTGGCAGTATGCTGTAATTCCTTTGTCAAACTTTTGTATATCTGCTACACAAAACATCTTCCTGGCTACCATGAGTTTTATAGAAAATATATTTATAAGAATAACAGTCTTGGGACTTCCCTGGTGGCGCAGTGGTTAAGAATCTGCCTGCCAATGCAGGGGACACGGGTTCGAGCCCTGGTACGGGAAGATCCCACATGCCGCGGATCAACTAAGCCCGTGTGCCACAACTACTGAGCCTGTGCGCTAGAGCCTGTGAGCCACAACTACTGAGCCCGCATGCCACAACTACTGAAGCCCATGCTTCTAGAGCCCATGCTCCGCAATGAGAAGCCACCACAATGAGAAGCCTGTGCCCCACAATGAAGAGTAGCCCCCACTCACCGCAACTAGAGAAAGCCCGCATGCAGCAACAAAGACACAATGCAGCCAAAAATAAATTAATTAATTAATTTAAAAAGAAAAAAAGAATAACATTCTTAGAGCTGCAAGGAGGAACAAAGAGGAAACTGAGACCTAGAGCAGAAGTGGTATATTTAGGACCATAGGCCAACTCTCCTCAGTACTCATCATATGACTTCTCACTCTTCACCAGAGACCAAACAACAGGGCAGGGGGTCTCGGAGGTTGGCAATTCTTCTTTATCCCTCCAACGTGGCCCTGGTGGTTGCTCTCTCTATCCCCATGTGTATGATCTTGTTTCCTCAATAGCCACTGGATATTTTCCACTTTGGGCTCAGCCCTATTATTTTCAATTTTTTTCTTACTCCTCCAGATTCATACCATCTAGGCAAACCAAATATAACATTTGACACAAGTGGGGAAGTAGAAGACAACAAAATACCCCAGGCCTAGACAGTCAGAAGAAGAATGAGCCGCCTATCTTGGGCTCCTCAACGAACATGTAAATCCAGAAACCCTCTCCTTTGTGTCGCTTGGACACTACACAGGGCAGAGTCAGCCTCAGGCAAAGGTAAGAACCCTGAAGGGGAAGTCTCTGAGAAGTTTCCTTCTTGAAAATTCCTATTTCCAAGTAGAATAGGAACAACGAAAGTCCATTTCTGCACCTCCCTTAGGCCTCATGAGCCATCAGCTACTTTGGAATGACAAATCCAATGGTATACAGAGAGTTCTGGTTATCTCCATCATCCTATCCTCCTCCACCCACCCCAGCCCTCCTTAAAGATATGGGACATTAAAAGGTGAGTCTGTTTCTTGAGGGAAAAACGTTTCCCTTCTCTTTAATAACTCCTGAGGAAAGAACTTCCCTTCCACTTTTTTTTTTCCTTTCTAGCAAAAGCAAGTCAAGAATAACTAAACTTCAAGGTAAGAAACTAACACATCCCCCCTCATTCTGCCCCAATCACAGGCATCTAAATAAGAAAGTGCCACTAATTTTTGTTCACTCTGTATGAGAAACCCAAGTCAAATTGTACCACTAAAATAGAAAGGCTAAGAGAGCTTGCTCATGAAGTTAGGGCAAGCAGATGAATAACATGTTTATAGGCTGGGAAGAGTTTACCTGCTGATGACAGATAAGCACAAGTATGACAGTGACAAATGTGAAACACACAAACTCCTTCTCAGTACTCACTCAACAAGAGAAAATTACACAACCTAGCTGGCCTTTCTTGGATGGTAAGACATGGGAATCAATTCATAATCACGGTAAGAATAACAATAATGGCAGCTACTAATTATTAGGAGCTTACCATTGTGCTAAGTATGTACCATGCATGTTCTCTTCAAAGTTGGGTATTTGGTAGTGGCCTGAGCATGGCTGTCATAATTATTCGTGGGGCATCAGCAGTTCATCAAAGCATAGACCAAGTGTTCATTTTAATCCATTCCCGAGACGTTCTTACACATGTTGAAATTTGAGACCACTGGGTTATTAACACTGCTCCAAATCAAAGGTGATCTTTATGCCTGTGATTCAGGAAGCATGGGTTTGTCCTTAGACTGGGAGCCATGAAGCAGAAGTTTTCCAGTGCATGTCTTTATCACTGGCAGCATCACTCCTAGGCCTGAGGTGGAGGAGACCCCTTCCCTGAGCCAGCTTCAGCCTTCTTTAGGCTGTGCCCACCCCCTCACAAAGCCCAGGAACATGCCAGACTACAAAGCCTAGGAACATGCCAGACTACACCTTCTACCTTCTAAGATGCATTGTGGGCACCCAGAACTCTGAAACTCTCTGCCCAGATGACCCAGAGCACACTTCTATGGACTTCACATCCCTGATCCATTCTACAAAAGTAAACCACTGTCCAACCTTAACCTGAGATATGGTTGTTTATGATGAGCTGAAGATGGATATGCAGTGTGGGCATGCAGGTATCCAGACATAGGTGCAAGAGGCTCCTAACAGAACAAGACAGAGCCAGGGGTACGGAAAAAAGGGGCATGGGCGCTGTTCCCAGGGCAGGCTATGCCCATGCTGCCATGTTCCAGCTTAAAACCCCAAGGAGGTGAAAAATTCTAAATTGAAATTTGGAATTTCAAGTCATTAATGAAAGTATATTTTTCATAACAAGAAGATGAAACATTTTATTTAGCATTTTTAGTTTGATTCGTATTTAGACACATGGTATATGGGCTTCCATTTGTACTCTCGCCCACGAATCTGTAAATGTTAGGAATAAATCTGACCATTCCCAGTGTTTCTCCCCATGGTTTAACACTCCATGTTAATGCAAGCTTCCTGTTCAACACAGGTATGCCTCCCTTTAAGCAAACCCAATAGTTAAGTGTCCAGATTTCAATGAAAGAAACATTTGAGAGTAGGTGCTCCATTTACTAAAGAACTCCATTATTCAGCAAACTCCCTTGATGCATTGGCTTGAACCAACTGATAAAAATTGATTAAACACACACACACACACACACACACACACACACACAACCTCAGAAATTCATCTCTTCATATGGAAAGGGGTTAGACAAAAAACCTAAATGATTTCCCCTTTACTATTAGTTGAGTTCACAGGTAATACTTAATCTAGAAAAATTAGAAAAAGCAGTAAACAAAAGGAATGGTATAAAATTCATCTCTTCTAGAACTTGGTAAGATGAGCACTGTTGGCTTTTAGAAGTGTATATACTTTACATTCTTTTTCAATGTCATTATGTACATGTGAAAATACAGAGATATAGGTAGTTAATTTCATGAGCATTGTAGCATAGGCACACACCCACCAAAGCATCCAGCACAGCGTTTCTATGCTGGGAGTGCTAATACAACATGTTAGGGGCAAGACTTCTGCACGTGGCTTCTAAAGACAAGTGAAACTAGACTAAGCACAAAAGAAGGTAGACCTTATCACCTAGATTCCATCGTATTTTTCCCAGGGATCCAAGTGGGCTCTGCCGGCAGCACTATGGATGCTACAGATTTCCCCTTTCTCACTGCCCTTGACTCAGAAGAGGGGAATTGGAACACCATAATGACATCTACTGTCACACTGTCTTCCTCTGGACTATGACACACAAGAGAAAGCCATGTGGCTGACAGGGTATTGGTGTTCTGGCCGGGTGTCAGGCCTGTGCCTCTGAGGTGGGAGAGCCGAGTTCACCACACTGGTCCACCAGACACCTCCCAGCTCCATGTAATATCAAACGGCGATAGCTCTCCCAGAGATCTCGATCCCAACGCTAAGACCCAGCTCCACTCAATGACTAGCAAGCTACAGTGCTGCACACCCTATGCCAAACAACTAGCAAGACAGGAACACAACCCCACCCATTAGCACAGAGGCTGCCTAAAATCACAATAAGGTCACAGACACCCCAAAACACACCATCGGATGTGGTCCTGACCACCAGAAAGACAAGATCCAGCCTCATCCACCAGAACACAGGCACCAGTCCCCTCCACCAGGAAGCCTACACAACCCACTGAACCAACCTTAGCCACTGGGGGCAGACACCAAAAACAAAGGGATTTATGAACCTGCAGTGTGCAAAAAGGAGACCCCAAACACAGTAAGATAAGCAAAATGAGAAGACAGAGAAAAACACAGCAGATGAAGGAGCAAGGTAAAAACCCACAAGACCAAACAAATGAAGAGGAATTAGGCAGTCTACCTGAAAAAGAATTCAGAGGAATGACAGTAAAGATGATCCAAAATTTGGAAATAGAATGGAGAAAATAGAAGAAATGTTTAACAAGGACCTAGAAGAACTAAAGAGCAAACAAACAATGATGAAGAACACAATAAATGAAATTTAAAATTCTCTAGAAGGAATCAATAGCAGAATAGCTGAGAGGAGAAGAACGGATAAGTCACCTGGAAGATAAAATAGTGGAAATAACTACTGCAGAGCAGAATAAAGAAAAAAGAATGAAAAGAATTGAGGACCGTCTCAGAGACCATTGGGACAACATTAAATGCACCAACATTCGAATTATAGGGGTCACAGAAGAAGAAGAGAAAAAGAAAGGGGCTGAGAAAATATTTGAAGAGATTATAGTTGAAAACTTTCCTAATATGGGAAAGGAAATAGTCAATCAAGTCCAGGAAGCACACAGAGTCCCATACAGGATAAAGGCAAGGAGAAACACGCCAAGGCACATATTGATCAAACTACCAAAAATTAAATACAAAGAAAAAAATATTAAAAGCAGCAAGGGAAAAACAACAAACAACATACAAGGGAATCCCCATAAGGTTAACAGCTGATCTTTCAGCAGAAACTCTGCAAGCCAGAAGGGACTGGCAAATATATTTAAAGTGATGAAAGGGAAAAACCTACAACCAAGATTACTCTATCCAGCAAGTATCTCATTCAGATTTCACAGAGAAATTAAAACCTTAACAGACAAGCAAAAGCTAAGAGAATTCAGCACCACCAAACCAGCTTTGCAACAAATGCTAAAGGAACTTCTCTAGGCAGGAAACACAAGAAAAGGAAAAGACCTACAGTAACAAACCCAAAACAATTAAGAAAATGGTAATAGGAACATATGTACCGATAATTACCTGAAACGTAAATGGATTAAATGCTCCCACCAAAAGACATAGACTGACTGAATGGATACAAAAACAAGACCCATATATATGCTGTCTACAAGAGACCCACTTCAGACCTAGGGACACATACAGACTGAAAGTGAGGAGATGGAAAAAGATATTCCATGCAAATGGAAATCAAAAGAAAGCTGGAATAGCAATTCTCATATCAGACAAAATAGACGTAAAAACAAAGACTATTACAAGAGATAAAGAAGGACACTACATAATGATCAATGGATCAATCCAAGAAGAAGATATAACAATTGCAAATATTTACACACCCAGCATAGGAGCACCTCAATACATAAGGCAAATGCTAACAGCCATAAAAGGGGAAATCGACAGTAACACAATAATAGTAGGGGACTTTAACACCCCACTTTCACCAATGGACAGATCATCCAAAAGCTTTAAATGATGCATGAAACAAGAGGGACTTAATTCATATTTATAGGACATTCCATCTGAAAACAACAGAATACACATTCTTCTCAAGTGCTCATGGAACATTCTCCAGGAGAGATCATATCCTGGGTCACAAATCAAGCCTTGGTAAATTTAAGAAAACTGAATTCGTATCAAGTATCTTTTCCAACCACAACACTATGAGACTAGATATCAATTGCAAGAAAAAATCTGTAAAAAATACAAACTCATGGAGGCTAAACAATACACAACTTAATAACCAAGAGATCACTGAAGAAATCAAAGAGGAAATCCAAAAATACCTAGAAACAAATGACAATAAAAACACGACAACCCAAAACCTATGGGATACAGCCTGAGCAGTTCTAAGAGGGAAGTTAATAGCAATACAATCCTACCTCAAGAAACAAGAAACATCTCAAATAAACAACCTAACCTTACACCCAAAGCAATTAGAGAAAGAAGAAGAACAACAACAACAAAAAAAAAAACCCTCAAAGTTAGCAGAAGGAAAGAAATCATAAAGATCAGATCAGAAATAAATGAGAAAGAAAGGAAGGAAACTAGAGCAAAGATCAATAAAACTAAAAGCTGGTTCTTTGAGAAGATAAACAAAACTGATAAATCATTAGCCAGACTCATCAAGAAAAAAAGGAAGAAGACTCAGATCAATAGAATTAGAAATGAAAAAGGAGAAGTAACAACTGACACGGCAGAAATACAGTCTCATGAGAGATTACTACAAGCAACTGTATGACAATAAAATGGACAATCTGGAGGAAATGGACAAATTCTTAGAAAAGCACAACCTTCCGAGACTGAACCAGGAAGATAAAGAAAATATAAACAGACCAATCACAAGCACTAAAATTGAGACTGTGATTAAAAATCTTACAACAAACAAAAGCCCAGGACCAGATGGCTTCACAGGCGAATTCTATCAAGCATTTAGAGAAGAGTTAACACCTATCCTTCTCAAACTCTTCCAAAATATAGCAGAGGGAGGAACACTCCCAAACTCATTCTACGAGGCCACCATCACCCTGATACCAAAACCAGACAAAGATGTCACAAAGAAAGAAAATTACAGGCCAGCATCACTGATGAACATAGATGCAAAAATCCTCAACAAAATACCAGCAAACAGAATCCAACAGCACATTAAAAGGATCATACACCATGATCAAGTGGAGTTTATCCCAGGAATCCAAGGATTCTTCACTATATGCAAATCAATCAATGTGATACACCATATTAACAAATTGAAGGAGAAAAGCCATATGATCATCTCAATAGATGCAGGAAAACTTCTGACAAAATTTAACACCCATTTATGATAAAAACCCTCCAGAAAGTAGACACAGAGGGAACTTACCTCAACATAATAAAGGCCGTATATGACAAACCAACACCCAACATCATTCTCAATGGTGAAAAACTGAAACCATTTCCTCTAATATCAGGAACAAGACAAGGTTGTCCACTCTCACCACTATTATTCAACATAGTTTTAGAAGTCTGAGCCACAGCAATCAGACAAGAAAAAGAAATAAAAGGAATCCAAATCGGAAAAGAAGAAGTTAAGCTGTCACTGTTTGCAGATGACATGATACTATACACAGAGAGTCCTAAAAATGCTACCAGTAAACTACTAGGGCTAATGGATGAATATGGTAAAGTAGCAGGATACAAAATTAATGCACAGAAATTTCCTGCATTCCTATACACTAATGATGAGAAATCTGAAAGAGAAATTAAGGAAACACTTCCATTTACCACTGCAACAAAAAGAATAAAATATCTAGGAAGAAACCTACCTAAGGAGACAAAAGACCTGTATGCAGAAAACTATAAGACACTGATGAAAGAAATTAAAGATGATTCACACAGATGGAGAGATATACCATGTTCTTGGACTGGAAGAATCAACACTGTGAAAATGTCTATACTACCCAAAGCAATCTACAGGTTCAGTGCAATCCCTATCAAACTACCAATGGCATTTTTCACAGAACTAGAACACAAAATTTCCCAATTTTGTATGGAAACAAAAAAGACCCCGAATAGCCAAAGCAATCTTGAGAAAGAAAAACACAGCTGGAGGAATCAGGCTCCCAGACTTCAGACTATACTACAAAGCTACAGTAATCAAGGCAGTATGGTACTGGCACAAAAACAGAAACATAGATCAATGGACCAGGACAGAAAGCCCAGAGATAAACCCATGCATATATGGTCACCTTTTCTTTGATAAAGGAGGCAAGAATATACAGTGGAGAAAAAACAGCCTCTTCAATAAGTGGTGCTGGGAAAACTGGACAGCTACATGTAAAAGAATGAAATTAGAAGACTCCCTAACACCATACACAAAAATAAACTCAAAATGGATTAAAGACCTAAATGTAAGGCCAGACACTATCAAACTCTTAGAGGAAAACATAGGCAGAACACTCTATGACATAAATCACAGCAAGATCCTTTTTGACCCACCTCCTAGAGAAATGGAAATTAAAAACAAAAATAAGCAAATGGGACCTAATGAAACTTAAAAGCTTTTGCACAGCGAAGGGGACCATAAACAAGACGAAAAGACAACCCTCAGAATGGGAGAAAATATTTGCAAATGAAGCAACTGACAAAGCTTTAATCTCCAAAATTTACCAGCAGCTCATGCAGCTCAACATTAAAAAAACAAACAACCCAATCCAAAAATGGGCAGAAGACCGAAATACACATTTCTCCAAAGAAGATATACAGATTGCCAAGAAACACATGAAAGGATGCTCAACATCACTAATCATTAGAGAAATGCATATCAAAACTACAATTCGGTATCACCTCACACAAGTCAGAATGGCCATCATCAAAAAATCTACAAACTATAAATGCTGGAGAGGATGTGCAGGAAAGGGAACACTCTTGCACTGTTGATACAGCCACTATGGAGAACAGTGTGGAGGTTCCTAAAAAAACTAAAAATAGCACTACCATACGACCTATCAATACCACTACTGGGCATATACCCTGAGAAAACCATAATTCAAAAAGAGTCATGGACCACAATGTTCATTGCAGCTCTATTTACAATAGCCAGGACATGGAAGCAACCTAAGTGTCCATCGAAAGATGAATGGATAAAGAAGATGTGCCACATTTATACAGTGGAATATTACTCAGCCATAAAAAGAAACAAAATTGAGTTATTTGTAGTGAGGTGGATGGACCTAGAGACTGTCATACAGAGTGAAGTAAGTCAAAAAGAGAAAAATAAATACCATATACTAACACATATATATGGAATCTAAAAAAAAAAAGGTTCTGAAGAACCTAGGGGAAGGACAGGAATAAAGATGCAGACATAGAGAATGGACTTGAGGACATGGGGAAGGGGAAGCTGGGACAACATGAGAGAGTGGCATGGACTTATATATACTACGAAATATAAAATAGGTAGCTAGTGGGAAGCAGCCGCATAGCATGGGGAGATCAGCTCGATGCTCTGTGACCACCTAGAGGGGTGGGATAGGGAGGGTGGGAAGGAGAGGCAAGAGGGAGGAGATATGGGGATATATGTATATGTATAGCTGATTCACTTTGTTATAAAGCAGAAACTAACACACCATTGTAAAGCAATTATACTCCAATAAAGATGTTAAAAAAAAAGAATTGTAGCATATTGCCTATAGCAATTATTTGGTATCATCCATGTGCCAGGCACTGGGAAGTCCAAGTTAATGAGACATGGTTTCTGCCTTATTAGACAGAGCTTGTGCTGTAGTTGAAGAGACCAACATATAAATCAATAATTACATTACAGTATGAAAGATGCTTTACCAGAAATCTATAGGAAGGACTAGAGAGGACTCCATAGAGAGTCCATAAATGGGAATGACTCTTTGTTCCTGGTAAGTAACCTCCAGATTTTGACAGCACTAATATTCAGACTCTGAGCTTCCTAATTCTCATTCAACAAATATTTATTGAAAACTTACTGTGAGCCAAACACTATTTTAAGAACTGGGTGATGACCAAGACAAAGCACTACCCTCATGAAGCTTACGTAAGCCAAAAAATTTACAGGAAAAAAGATAAAGTAGTGACATGCCTTTCGCTTGACTGATATATATTGTAGTAGGTGCTCAACAAGTGGTTATTGAATGAATAAAGAAACAAAAATATGCAATCGTCCACCTCTTTGTACTTCCATTTCAAAGGCAGCTGTTGTCCTTGAAGTTAAGAGAGTAGACAGTTTTGAAGTTTCAATACACAAACCGGTATATGTCTGCTCTGTTTCACTTAAAAATATGAATCCAATAGGCTTAATCCAAAATCTCTAGCTCTGAATTGGGTTACTATGTGTTGTATTTGATTTGTATTTCCATCAGTATCAACCCAAGCATCCTTGTGTAGACACCAGCAATGTACATGATTTATAGCAAGTCAGTCAAGGCAAAGCCTATAGCTTCCCTTCACATTTTGACGTTGTCAGATTACTTCAGAAGCTGGCAGCAGCTACCATAAGTAACAAGCTGTCAGTGTAAATAAATCACTCTCTCAAAAATAACTGCTAAAAAGTATAGATTAGTATGAGCAGAGGTAGGCTTGGACTTTTTTTTTTTCCATTGTCCCCTTCCCAACAAGTCTCCCATATATTTAATTTTATATAGAAAGAAGAAATGAATTCATTTTCTTTCTTTTAAAAAAAGGTTCCAGGCTTAAGACCCATGTAAGAAACTCAAGTCTCAAAAGGAAAGTTTGCAGCTCTGGTGTATAAATCATAAGGCAATCAATTTGCAATCACCTAGAGAAGCCCAAGGTATGGGGAACAGCTAGCAAGTTCTGGAAGGGCAACCCACGCCAAGCCAATTTAATTTCCTTCTATGATGGAGTGACAGGCTGAGGAGATAAGAGAGAAGCAATAGATGGTAATCCACCTGGACTGCAGCGGGACTGACTCTCTGTCTGGTCCCCACAGGACGCATTTACAATGAGCTGGAAAGACTCACCTTAGTAGTCCTCAGGGGGCTAGAGCAGCCCACCCAGAATGGGATGTCCAATGTCTGTACCACGTGGGGTGGGGAGGGACAAGTCGTCGCTGGCCTAACAGGGTGAGTGACGGGGCCATGGCCACTGCACATCTGTTAATGGGTCAATGGTGGAGGAAGCAGCACACAATTGTCCTTGGAGACACTAAATAGGGAGGCATAAACAGAGCTCTAAGAGTCTACAAGACAGACTATAGAAAGCTCCTAGAACAAGATCCATCTTAGTGTGAATAAGAGAAAGACAGTGCTCTAAGGAACAACTTGAGTCCATATCACCTCAAAAAGGAAAATGTCTATGTCACTAAATTCAGTCACTACCAATGATGCTGGGGTCATGGTGGCTTTCAGGCAGAATATGAAAGGACATTTTTAGCAGTGTGTTATGAGAAAGTTAGGATAGCACTGGGCTGGGTTACAAGCAGCCAGACACACGAGATTGAGGGTTCATCCCACCACTTTATTTGGCATCGGCCAATCTACAGTGTTCTGTCCTTGTTCAGTCATGACACATTACCAGAGACGTCAGAGGGCCCACAGAAGTTAACACTACCCATGCACCCCCTCCCACCCTCGTTTTTCATGACTTGGTTTTTCTGCCTGCCCCTCCCACCCCAACAAAACAAAACACTATTGGTCTCTGAGACCACAATCAAATTGCTGAGGGTACTTGAGCAATTCTAGACTCCACTAGCTCACACCAGGAGCTCCCATTCCAGGACCTGGATAAAACTCCTGAGAGGACACTGAAGGATAAACCTGGGGACCTGATGACAAATCTGTCTCATTTGGGGACTATGCCCTACTCTGCCACAGCAACAACAAATGAATCTTCCTTCCGACTTCAGTGGACACATGGAACAACCTGGCTTTCAGTAGTTGACTAATAAAATTTAAACATATTCACTCATTCATTAACTCACACAAAAATGATTTGCTCATCTACAATCTATGTGCCTGACCCTTTGCTAACTGTCCTCCCTTCAGTGGAGCTTACTGTCTAGTGAGAGAGACAATTACAAGAGTTGTTAAAATAAAATGTAATCAATGCTATGATGGGGGAATAGAGAAGGCTAAGGGAACACACAGCAGAAGAACCAGACCTAATGGGGAAATCAGAAAAGCCTTCCCAGAGGAAAGGACATTTTAGCTTAGACCTGCAGGGCGATAAATAGCAGTCAGCTAGAGAAAGCAATAGGTACAGAGGCTCAGAGGTGAGAAGGTAGGTGGCACTTAGACAAACTGAGAGGTGCTCAGCATGGCTGGTGTACCAAGGATGGGGGGAGTGGGGGAGACCACCACCACACTGGCCTCACACATACACATACCTACTTCTCCAACTACCCCAAAATACACACTTCACCCCCAGTAGCCACTATCTCACTACATCCCTTTGTCCACATAGGCTTAAAGCATCCCAGCCCCAGAAACAGAGCCACTCCATTTGCAGGCTGTAACACATGACACTCTTTTCTAAGGCTCTAGTCAAGTCTCCGGGTTGCTACCACATTACCACTCCCCAGGGCTCCCTCTCTTCTGAGCTATTACAGCACCTGCATCCTGACCCAACCCTTAACTTAGGCTTCTTCATCAACTGACGTTCACCATTCAAGTTTCAGATTTGTCTCCTCTGCCCTTCTTGAGGACATGGACCCTATTTTCAAGTTTCCACTCTCTCTGTATCAGCATCCTAAACAAACACACACACACACACACACACACACACACACACACACTACTGCTCCACCAAGTACAGAAAGAACTAGGCACATAATATTGATACACGTTCAAAGACATTAAAGAATTTTTTAAGGACAGTGGTAATTTCTTATGAAAGGTTGTATGTATAGTCCCTACCACTTTTTGGAATGACGGGTTATTGTCATTTAGGGTCTCTTACTATAGTAGCAAGAGAAGTTGTGTGTTTAGGAGGAAGATTGTGTAGTTTGGTGTCATGGAAAAAAAGCATAGGCTTTGGAGTCAGACCAACATCTCCCTCCAAGTTTCACTGACTGCTGGATGTGTGTCTTCTGGCCAGTCATTTCACCTCTCTAAACCTCAGTTTCCTCATCTGTGAAACTGGGATCACAACATCCTCAGAGGGTTATTATGAAAATTTAATGAAATAATGTATAAGTTATTATCTGGCTTATAGCAGACATTCAAAAAAATATGTTATCTTTCCCTTTTCCCTCTTATTAAGGGAAAAAAAATCAAAGGTGGCCTTAACTGCAAATTTGAGTCAAATGTTCCCCTCCCAAAAAACAGGTAACTCGGGAAAACAAACCCGACTATGAAGCAGAATGAAATGGAAGACACAACTTCTAGCAGACATTTGCATTTTTAGTGGAGACGGGGATACAACAATAAAATTAAATTAGAAGAGATTTATACCATCACTAGAAATGTCCTTTTTCAATTCCACAAAATAAAAATAGAAAAGAAATTAACCGAGAGAAACAGAAACACCCACAGATTATCATCGTCTCTTGTTATGTAAAATAACTCGCTAAAATCATATTTGAAGATTTTTTTTTTGCATTGTCACATTAAAGACTGCTTTGCTGGCTAAAATAAGCAACTGTGACATAAATATGGTGTGGACATATCATACACATTTTAAAAGAGAAAATAAAAGCAAGCTATAGCCATATGCATGTCTTATTGCAAATAAAGCCTGTGACCTTTCCAAATGAAGAAAAGAATGTATCTCTTCTCCTGAATTTCTAATATGATGCCCTAACACTCCTATTTCTCTCAGCAGATATTTTGTTTTCAACTTTAAGGCTGGTGAAGTAGCACCTTCACATTTCCTATTTGTCTTCTGTGGTCAGCTGAGCTCAGCTACCCAAACACACATGCACACGCTCAGAGGACAGATTTGTCGTGCTGACCTTTTCTATCTCCTACGCTTTTTTAACTGATTGAGATTCCATCCCACAGAAACACGCTCACAGAGTCAGCACAGAGAGAAAGCGGGTAAAGGATGGCAAAGATAAATACCAGAGAAGCAAGCTAGAACCTGAATGCAAGGGACATTGTTCACAGATTTATTCAAGGATGGAAAGGTAGCGCAGAGCTAGTGCAGCAGGCAGTGCACAGTGCAAAATTAACCAGGGACCTTTACCGGGAACGTCAAAGGTCAAAGTAATTTGTAAGGTAGTACTTACCAGGTGCCATGTGCCAGCCTCTACGTGGACTAGAACCCTGTGTGATCCAACCCTGAGAAAACCAGCAGAACAAAAATATCCTCCCCATCTGAAAGTAACTGCAGCGCTAAATGAAGAACGACTATAAGTGGATCATCGTGTCCAAAACTGGCTCCCCAGCTTGTGGGCGTGAGGGGCTACCAATGTTGACTTAAAAATCCTAGAACACAGCAAGCAATACGCCTCCTGTTCCTATTCCGGGCAGGCTTATTGTACTGGGCTACATGAATGTTTATTCTGTGAAACCCTGTGGTTTTCCAAAGCAGGGCTAAGGAGCTCTACTGGTCTGTATCAGGAGGTGTCACTGTGTTTTCCCTCCACGTGAGATGAGAGCTTCCCTCCCAGTAGGGGCCTTGGGTCATAAGAAATGAGTGTTTTTCCCTTTTGCTAGTAAGAAATCTTAAGACCTGGTGTAAGAACTGCTCAGGCATAACAAGTTACAGCCCAGCGGGTGCACCGATTAGCTGGGTTCCATAACCATAAAGTCAACAATCATCCCCCTCCATGCCCTTTCTGCAGGTGGGTGACCGACGAACACTAAGGAAGTCAGCAACAGTTCAGCCGAAATTAGGTTGGAGAGCGTTATGCGTAAACATGAATGCTCAGCTCGTCCTGAACTATACCCCTGGGATTCCAGACCTTGGAAACAATCCATTACCCCCACTCCCCAACAACCTCCCTGCGACTTCTTCCTTCTCCGTGTGAATTTTCCCACCGTAACTGCACTCATGCTTACTGTTAAGTGGCTCCCCTGTTCACGTGGCCCCACCCGCGTTCACCCGTGCATGTTACCCACGGGCCATCCTTTGTACCAAAGTGAGGATAACTAACTCACCCCCATAGTACATAAACTTCAAGGTGAGGATTCCAGTAACGCAGACTGATTGCACTAAATTTCTTACACTTCCTTTACAGCCCTTTCTGGAGATATTAGCCACACACTGGAAATCCAACTCCCTAGCGTATAGGGCCACAGGGCAGGGGATACCTACACACATATTTTCTTCAACTTACAAAGGGAAAATAGTCAACCTAGGACCACTGATTCAACATCTCTATTCCAAGAGGACAGAAATGTTCCCTAAGTTTTGCTGAAATAAAAAGAGCTTTAATGATCAAGTAAAAACCCTCCCACCCAATCAGACAAGATGGGTAGAGTCCTTGGAAATGACTACTAAGATTAATATCCTATTTCGTCTTCCTTGTTTTTTTTAATGGTTGAGAACTTAGACCAAGTGAAACAACCAAAAGGACAGTGCCTCTCTCAGATTCTAACAGAAAGGGCTGAATCCAAATCTACCCTTTAGAAAAACCATTACCTCCTCTGAAAGCAGCATGTATGAGGCCTAATGACCTGTCACAATGAAGGGTCAGTCTCTGATGTGGGGACAAACACCACTGGGTGATACAGAGTGAGTCACACAAACCCCTCCTCAAAAACGGTGTAGAAAATTTGACGATTCTTAAAATCATAAATTATAACTCAATTTCTGAAGATGGAAAGACTGATTTATCCCCAGGCCCCCTCATTCCCAAGGTGTGAGACCCTTTTACAGAACCCCTTGAGTTGGAGGGGACAAAGACGAGGAGGGCCCCTTGGGCCATTTCTGCAATCCTAGCCTTTCTCTGCAAGCCTATCACTCCTGTAAGTCTCATTTTAATCCAGCAGTGCCCACCCTCAGGAAATAAGCAGTGGATCACAGGGAGAAATTTAAGGAACTAAGATACAAGTGGCACTGGCCTTTAGGAGAAAGGAGCCTGGATTCTTCCAGTTCCCAAAATCCAGGCGAAAACGTAAAACCCTATTAAATATTTAGGACACTAAGCCATACAGCTCTGTACATCCCCAAGTGCAGAAACACCTGCATACATAACCAACATTTTTTGGGGGGGACTCATCCAATGTGATTTATGAAGAATGTTTTTTTTTTTTAAAGTTCATCAAATATACTGTGTCCGTAAATATCTACAGCACGGGAATAGCTTTTTCAGTCTTTTTAAAAAAAAAAAGCAAATGGGCTTATTCTGTATTTGAGATGATGATAAGAGTATAACAATCAGATAACCCAGGCATGGCCCTGGGTTCTCTTCTGGAGACAGGCATCTACAGACGGGTACAATCAAGCAACACACACTCAGGAGGAAATACTATCCCAATCACAGGGCTGAGAGAGCCTCACACTTGTCCATCCAGTGGCTCCATTCCCTAAAATCAGCAGTACAAAAGGGGAGAGAGTGCCTTACTCCAAAACGGCTCCAAATTGTCTACCCAGTGGCTAGGAACAATACTTAGAACCTCTTACCTTAACCCTCATACAGAGATTCTTAGATAAGAGGCTTATAATCCCCAACTTAGAGATGGGGCAACTGAGGTCCAAAGTGAATCAGGTCATATAAACTTTCAAGACAAAGGTCTCGGGGTGGATTCCGACCACAATCCAGGCCTCCTGCCCCCAAATGCCATGCTCTCTCCACTGCATCGTGCTGCTGTTTGAGTCAAAGAAACTATCAATATTTCTCAGGCTGCTTAGCTGCCTCCCATGCCTCAGATAAATTTTAAAACTAAGAGAGTAAATGGCAATGCAAATACTACTATTAGATATTTATTATGTTGCAAAGCTTGAAAACAGTCAAGAAAATGGAAAAGTTACTTTTTTCACTACACAAATTTGTTAATGGGTGGCATAATGGGGAGGCCTGTTTGCTACTGGTACAAACAGGTTTGGTACTCTGTGAAACGTCTACAAATTGCCTCTGCAAAGCATTATAGGTTGTCAGACTAATGTAGTTGAAGATAATTTGGCCTTTCAGTGAATTGAACCTCACAGCACGATTATACTCCACAACCAAGTAGAGTGTCACAATTATTCTTTCATGCTGAATTACCATATAATGTCATGAGTCTACCTGTCATAAGTCCTGTAGTCTAGTTTGAATTTTTTCCCCTAAATCTAAGGTTCATGGCAAAAAAATAATAATAATTTTTTTTGCTTCTAATGGAAATCTGATTGTTTTTATCAACAATAAATTTCATAGCAAATCAAGGGATATGCTTGGACAAACAATCCGATACTCAAGGTTAAAAAACACAAATAATAAATTGCTGGTGTGTCATGTTCAATTTTTACTATGGCATTACACTGCAATAACCATAACAGGATCTAAATTGTTGTCAGAACATTAAATAAACCCCCATACTTCACAAAGGCATCCTGTCTGAGTAATTCATACAACGGAAACAACTATCAAATTTTCCACTGTCCCACCGCTACACCATACATCAGTGCAATTTTATGTATTTGGACAATTCGTTGAATAAATTACTTCCATCCTGCCTGCTCTTGCCACTTCTGTTAAGAGTCATATCAGTTTTAATTGTCCTTCTGTCTATACGGAGCCATTGTTTTTCTGGCCTTTTCCTGTGTTATTTCCTGAGCACCGAAATAAACTACGAACACCCATGAGAGCTGGGCGCTAGGGACGTACAAGTGCCCGAAAGGGGTGTCCTGCTACATGACAGTGGCTGAATGTGTGTTTGGGAACATCACACTTCAGGGTGTTTGTGTGGGCACATGGTGTCTTTTCAACATCATAGCCCTAACTGAACGCTAAAGGTTCCCCCAAGCCCCACATTCTACGGTTTCCATTTGGTTGTTTATGTTCTTGGTTCCTTACCACGCTCAACCTGGTGCAGGAAACGGGCTCAGCCAGGGTTCAATGTCTCCGTTCCACGTATAGTCGGAATCCAGACTGAGTCCACACAGCTCACCAGCCAGTTCGTGGTCAACACCAAAAGCTGCTGCCCTTTGGTTTGTGGCTCCCAAGCAAGTGACAAGCCCACCTTTCCAGGCTGGCTATCTACCCTTCATGAATGCACAGAGGCTCATGCTGAAAATACAGCTGTAGAACAAGGAATACCATAATGGGCACAAATAAACTTTGTCTCTACGAGGTGGAGTTAATGACTTTCCATTGTGCTTCTCCACACCTTTAAGAGGGGACTAAATTGACACTGACCAAAGGGAAGCAGACCAATTGGATGCAACTCTGTTTCCTGAATAAGATCTTCTCAGGTTTGCCTACAGTTCAGCAATTTATTTCTATATGGCCAAAGTCGACCTCTCAGGTTGGATAATGGAAAGAAACAAGAGTAAAAGCTCCTAGGCACCCCAAACTAACTTGGCTGCCACTGTAAAAATTATTCCATCACCTATGTTACCATAGGGTAATAAATAACCACACACGTGAAATCTCACCAACCTGGCTATTTGAAGCCTGATGCTGCCAAAGAAACCATTTTATGCTGAGCTATTTTCCCTATTTCTAACAGGAAACACTCTCAGTGAACTACCTCCAAAACAGATCCACTGTATACTCAACACTGCCCTCCAATACAAAGTAGAGTTTGTGGTTCCGGTTGGCCTGGTTTGGCTTCTCAGGTTGGTGTAAGGAAAGGGAACCCCATTCAGAGAGGTTAGCCCTGGCCTTGGTCCCCCATGTTAACTCAGCAGCCTTGCTGGGCAGTAGAAAGTAACTCTTTATTTATAACCCCAAATGCAATAATAAACACAGAACTATGATTTACTCTGAACTTTCCTATTATTAAAACACTTTGTCTTATACTTTTATTGATTTACAATCTGTCCTACTTACTTTTTTAGCATCTGAAAACAATCAAGGCACAAAGCTGCAAAATGTTTGGACATTAATTGTTAGGAGGCAGCATTTTATTCCAGGCAAGGGGTTTGAGGCCTCGACAGCGATGCATTCTGGTACCAGAATGATTTATGGTCTTGTAGCAATAACGATGCACCAGGGCCATTAACATATTGGCAGGCCCTAGGATGGATTAGTGGCATTGATTATTTCATGGGCCACTGATACCCATTTGTTACAGGGAGCTCAAAGATAGCCTCTCCCGACTTCCGGGTAAGATGGCGGAAGAGTAAGACGCGGAGATCACCTTCCTCCCCACAGATACACCAGAAATACAGCTACACGTGGAACAACTCCTACAGAACACCTACTGAACGCTGGCAGAAGACCCCAGACCTCCCAAAAGGCAAGAAACTCCCCACATACCTGAGTAGGGCAAAGCAGAGAGATTCCCGCACAGAGGAGCGGTGCCGAGCGGCACTCACCAGCCCGAGAGGCTTGTCTGCTCCCCCGCCGGGGCGGGCGGCGCTGGAGCTGAGGCTCGGGCTTCCGTCAGAGCGCAGGGAGAGGACTGCAGCTGGCGGCGAGAACTCAGCCTGAAGGGGGCTAATGTGCCACAGCTAGCCGGGAGGGAGTCCGGGAAAACTCTGGAGCTGCCGAAGAGGCAGGAGACTTTTTCTTCCCTCTTGGTTTCCTGGTGCGCGAGGAGAGGGGATTAAGAGCGCCGCGTAAAGGAGCTCCAGAGACGGGCGCGAGTCGCGGCTGAAAGCGCGGAGCCCAGAGACGGGCGTGGGACGCTGGGGCTGCTGCTACCGCCGCCAAGAAGCCTGTGTGCGAGCGCAGGTCACTGTCCACACCGCCCTTCCGGGAGCCTGTGCAGCCTGCCACTGCCAGGGTCCCGGGATCCAGGGGCGGCTTCCCTGGGAGAACGCACGGCGCGCCTCGGGCTGGTGCAACGTCACGCCGACCTCTGCCGCTGCAGGCTCGCCCCGCACTCTGTGCCCCTCCCTCCCGCCCGGCCTGAGTGAGCCAGAGTCCCCGAAGAGGCTGCTCCTTTAACCCTGTCCTGTCTGAGTGAAGAACAGACGCCCTCCGGCGACCTACATGCAGAGGCGGGGCCAAATCCAAAGCTGAGACCCAGGAGCTGTGAGAACAAAGAAGAGAAAGGGAAACCTCTCCCAGCAGCCTCAGAAGCAGCGGATTAAAGCTCCACAATCAACTTCATGTACCCTGCATCTGTGGAATACATGAATAGAAAACAAATCATCCCAAGTTGAGGAGGCAGGAGTCAGTGCTGTGCCTCTGAGGTGGGAGAGCCAACTTCAGGACACTGGTCCACAAGAGACCTCCCAGCTCCACATAATATCAAACGGCGAAAATCTTCCAGAGATCTCCATCTCAACACCAGCACCCAGCTTCACTCAACGACCAGCAAGCTACAGTGCTGGACACCCTATGCCAAACAACTAGCAAGACAGGAACACAACGCCACCCATTAGCAGAGAGGCTGCCTCAAATCATAAAAAGTCCGCAAACACCCCAAAACACACCACCAGACGTGGACCTGCCCACCAGAAAGACAAGATCCAGACTTACCCACTAGAACACAGGCACTAGTCCCCTCCACCAGGAAGCCTACACAACCCACTAAACCAACCTTAGCCACTGGGGACAGACACCAAAAACAACGGGAACTACGAACCTGCAGCCTGCAAAAAGGAGACCCCAAACACAGTAACATAAGCAAAATGAGAAGACAGAAAAACACACAGCAGGAGAAGGAGCAAGATAAAAACCCACCAGACCTAACAAATGAAGAGGTAATAGGCAGTCTATCTGAAAAAGAATTCAGAATAATGATGGTAAAGATGATCCAAAATCTTGGAAATAGAATAGACAAAATGCAAGAAACAGTTAACAAGGACCTAGAAGAACTAAAGACGAATCAAGCATCGATTAAAAACACAATAAATGAAATAAAAATTACTCTAGATGGGATCAATAGCAGAATAACTGAGGCAGAAGAACGGATAAGTGAGGTGGAAGATAAAATAGTGGAAATAACTGCTGCACAGCAAAATAAAGAAAAAAGAATGAAAAGAACAGAGGACAGTCTCAGAGACCTCTGGGACAACATTAAACGCACCAACATTCGAATTATAGGGGTTCCAGAAGAAGAAGAGAAAAAGAAAGGGACTGAGAAAATATTTGAAGAGATTATAGTTGAAAACTTCCCTAATATGGGAAAGGAAATAGTTAATCAAGTCCAGGAGGCACAGAGAGTCCCATACAGAATAAATCCAAGGAGAAATACACCAAGACACATATTAATCAAACTGTCAAAAATTAAACACAAAGAAATCATATTAAAAGCAGCAAGGCAAAAACAACAAATAACACACAAGGGAATCCCCATCAGGATAACAGCTGATCTCTCAGCAGAAACTCTACAAGCCAGAAGGGAGTGGCAGGACATACTTAAAGTGATGAAGGAGAAAAACCTGCAACCAAGATTACTCTACCCAGCAAGGATCTCATTCAGATTTGATGGAGAAATTAAAACCTTTACAGACAAGCAAAAGCTGAGAGAGTTCAGCACCACCAAACCAGCTTTACAACAAATGCTAAAGGAGCTTCTCTAGGCAAGAAACACAACAGAAGGAAAAGACCTACAATAACGAACCCAAAACAATTAAGAAAATGGGAATAGGAACATACATATCAATAATTACCTTAAATGTAAATGGACTAAATGCTCCCACCAAAAGACACAGACTGGCTGAATGGATACAAAAACAAGACCCATATATATGCTGTCTACAAGAGACCCACTTCAGACCTAGAGACACATACAGACTGAAAGTAAGGGGATGGAAAAAGATATTCCATGCAAATGGAAACCAAAAGAAAGCTGGAGTAGCAATTCTCATATCAGACAAAATAGACTTTAAAATAAAGACTACTAGAAGAGACAAAGAAGGACACTACATAATGATCAAGGGATCAATCCAAGAAGAAGATATAACAATTGTAAATATTTATGCACCAAACATAGGAGCACCTCAATACATAAGGGAAATATTAACAGCCATAAAAGGAGAAATCGACAGTAACACAATCATAGTAGGGGACTTTAACACCCCACTTTCACCAATGGACAGGTCATCCAAAATGAAAATAAATAAGGAAACACAAGCTTTAAATGATACATTAAACAAGATGGACTTAATTGATATTTATAGGACATTCCATCCAAAAACAACAGAATACACATTTTTCTCAAGTGCTCATGGAACATTCTCCAGGATAGATCATATCCTGGGTCACAAATCAAGCCTTGGTAAATTTAAGAAAATTGAAATTGTATCAAGTATCTTTTCTGACCACAATGCTATGAGACTAGATATCAATTACAGGAAAAGAGCTGTAAAACATACAAACACATGGAGGCTAAACAATACACTACTTAATAACGAAGTGATCACTGAAGAAATCAAAGAGGAAATTAAAAAATACCTAGAAACAAATGACAATGGAGACACGACGACCCAAAACCTATGGGATGCAGCAAAAGCAGTTCTAAGAGGGAAGTTTATGGCAATACAATCCCACCTTAAGAAACAGGAAATATCTCGAATAAACAACCTAACCTTGCACCTAAAGCAATTAGAGAAAGAAGAACAAAAACATCCCAAAGTTAGCAGAAGGAAAGAAATCATAAAAATCAGATCAGAAATAAATGAAAAAGAAATGAAGGAAACGATAGCAAAGATCAATAAAACTAAAAGCTGGTTCTTTGAGAAGATAAACAAAATTGATAAACCATTAGCCAGACTCATCAAGAAAAAAAGGGAGAAGACTCAAATCAATAGAATTAGAAATGAAAAAGGAGAAGTAACAACTGACACTGCAGAAATACAAAAGATCATGAGAGATTACTATAAGCAACTCTATGCCAATAAAATGGACAACCTGGAAGAAATGGACAAATTCTTAGAAATGCACAACCTGCCAAGACTGAATCAGGAAGAAATAGAAAATATGAACAGACCAATCACAAGCACTGAAATTGAAACTGTGATTAAAAATCTTCCAACAAACAAAAGCCCAGGACCAGATGGCTTCACAGGCGAATTCTATCAAACATTTAGAGAAGAGCTAACACCTATCCTTCTCAAACTCTTCCAAAATATAGCAGAGGGAGGAACACTCCCAAACTCATTCTACGAGGCCACCATCACCTTGATACCAAAACCAGACAAGGATGTCACAAAGAAAGAAAACTACAGGCCAATATCACTGATGAACATAGATGCAAAAATCCTCAACAAAATACTAGCAAACAGAATCCAACAGCACATTAAAAGGATCATACACCATGATCAAGTGGGGTTTATTCCAGGAATGCAAGGATTCTTCAATATACGCAAATCAATCAATGTGATACACCATATTAACAAACTGAAGGAGAAAAACCATATGATCATCTCAATAGATGCAGAGAAAGCTTTTGACAAAATTCAGCATCCATTTATGATAAAAACCCTGCAGAAAGTAGGCATAGAGGGAACTTTCCTCAACATAATAAAGGCCATATATGACAAACCCACAGCCAGCATCGTCCTCAATGGTGAAAAACTGAAACCATTTCCACTAAGATCAGGAACAAGACAAGGTTGCCCACTCTCACCACTCTTATTCAACATAGTTTTGGAAGTTTTAGCCACAGCAATCAGAGAAGAAAAGGAAATAAAAGGAATCCAAATGGGAAAAGAAGAAGTAAAGCTGTCACTGTTTGCAGATGACATGATACTATACATAGAGAATCCTAAAGATGCTACCAGAAAACTACTAGAGCTAATCAATGAATTTGGTAAAGTTGCAGGATACAAAATTAATGCACAGAAATCTCTGGCATTCCTATATACTAATGATGAAAAATCTGAAAGTGAAATCAAGGAAACACTCCCATTTACCATTGCAACAAAAAGAATAAAATATCTAGGAATAAACCTACCTAAGGAGACAAAAGACCTGTATGCAGAAAATTATAAGACACTGATGAAAGAAATTAAAGATGATACAAATAGATGGAGAGATGTACCATGTTCTTGGATTGGAAGAATCAACATTGTGAAAATGACTCTACTACCCAAAACAATCTACAGATTCAATGCAATACCTATCAAACTACCAATGGCATTTTTCACAGAACTAGAACAAAAAATTTCACAATTTGTATGGAAACACAAAAGACCCCGAATAGCCAAAGCAATCTTGAGAACGAAAAACGGAGCTGGAGGAATCAGGCTCCCTGACTTCAGACTATACTACAAAGCTACAGTAATCAAGACAGTATGGTACTGGCACAAAAACAGAAATATAGATCAATGGAACAGGATAGAAAGCCCAGAGATAAACCCACGGACATATGGTCACCTTATCTTTGATAAAGGAGGCAGGAATGTACAGTGGAGAAAGGACAGTCTCTTCAATAAGTGGTGCTGGGAAAACTGGACAGGGACATGTAAAAGTATGAGATTAGATCACTCCCTAACACCATACACAAAAATTAGCTCAAAATGGATTAAAGACCTAAATGTAAGGCCAGACACTATCAAACTCCTAGAGGAAAACATAGGCAGAACACTCTATGACATAAATCACAGCAAGATCCTTTTTGACCCACCTCCTAGAGAAATGGAAATAAAGACAAAAATAAACACATGGGACCTAATGAAACTTAAAAGCTTTTGCACAGCAAAGGAAACCATAAACAAGACCAAAAGACAACCCTCAGAATGGGAGAAAATATTTGCAAATGAAGCAACTGACAAAGGATTAATCTCCAAAATTTATAAGCAGCTCATGCAGCTCAATAGCAAAAAAACAAACAACCCAATCCAAAAATGGGCAGAAGACCTAAATAGACATTTCTCCACAGAAGATATACAGACAGCCAACAAACACATGAAAGGATGCTCAACATCTTTACTCATTAGAGAAATGCAAATCAAAACTACAATGAGATATCATCTCACACCAGTCAGAATGGCCATCATCAAAAAATCTAGAGACAATAAATGCTGGAGAGGGTGTGGAAAAAAGGGAACACTCTTGCACTGCTGGTGGGAATGTGAATTGGTACAGCCACTATGGAGAACGGTATGGAGGTTCCTTAAAAAACTACAAATAGAACTACCATATGACCCAGCAATCCCACTACTGGGCATATACCCTGAGAAAACCATAATTCAAAAAGAGACATGTACCAAAATGTTCATAGCAGCCCTATTTACAATAGCCCGGAGATGGAAACAACCTAAGTGTCCATCATCGGATGAATGGATAAAGAAGATGTGGCACATATATACAATGGAATATTACTCAGCCATAAAAAGAAATGAAATTGAGCTATTTGTAATGAGGTGGATGGACCTAGAGTCTGTCATACAGAGTGAAGTAAGTCAGGAAGAGAAAGACAAATACTGTATGCTGACACATATATATGGAATTTAAGAAAAAAATGTCATCAAGAACATAGGGGTAAGACAGGAATAAAGACACAGACCTACTAGAGCATGGACTTGAGGATATGGGGAGGGGGAAGGGTAAGCTGTGACAAAGTGAAAGAGCGGCATGGACATATATACACTACCAAACGTAAGGTAGATAGCTAGTGGGAAGCAGCTGCATAGCACAGGGAGATCAGCTCGGTTCTTTCTGACCGCCTGGAGGGGTGGGATAGGGAGGGTGGGAGGGAGACGCAAAAGGGAGGGGATATGGGAACATATGTATATGTATAACTGATTAAATTTGTAAAAAAAAAAAAAAAGAAAATAACCACACCTTTCAGGAACACTGGCTCTGAACTGACACTAATTTTACGAGACCCAAAACATCACTGTGGCCTTCCAGTCAGAGTAGGGGCTTATGGAGGTCAGGTGATCAATGGAATTTTAGCTCAGGTTCATCTCACAGTGCGTCCAGTGGGTCCCTGAACCCATATTGTGGCTGTTTTCTCTGTTCCAGAATGCATAATTGGGAGAGACATACTGAGCAGCTGGCAGAATCCCTGCAGTGGTTTTCTGACCTGTTGAGGCAGGGCTATTATGGTGGGAAAGGGCAAGTGGAACCATTAGAATTGCCTCTACCTAGGAAAATAGTAAATAAAAGCAATGCCACATCCCTGGAGGGACTGCAGAGATTATCCAAAGATAACTCTTCTCCTTTTGAGAAACAGCTCTTGGCCTGCTACTGGGCCTTGGTGGAGACTGAACACATGACCCAGGGCCACTGAGTTATCATGCAACCTGAGCTGCCTGTTACGAACTGTGTGTTATCTGACTCACCCAGTGTGCACAGCAACTTTCCATCATCAAGTGGATCTGGTACATATACATATGTGATCAGGCCCTAGCAGCCCTAAAGGCACAAATAAGTTACATTAAGAAGTGACCCAAATGCCCATGGCCCCCACTCCTGCTACACAGCCTTTTCTCTCCCAGGCTGCACCTGTGGACTCATGGGGAGTTCCCTATGATCAGCTGACAGAGGAGACGACTTGGGCTTGGTTTACAGACGGTCACTACCTAAAAGCGAGCAGCTGCAGCATTACCAGCCCCCACCCCTCAAGGCCATCGCTGGAGGACACTGGCGAAGAAAAAGTCTCCAGTGGGCAGAACTTCGGGCAGCGCACCTGGTTGTTCACTTTGCTTGGAAGAAGAAATGGCCAAACATGAAATTATATACCAATTCATGGGCTGCGGCCAGTGGTTTGGCTGGATGGTCGGGAGCTTGGAAAGAACATAACTGGAAAACTGGTGACGAAGAAATTTGGGTATGTAGACAGACCTCTCTGAATGGGCAAAAGACGTGAAAATATTTGTGTCCCATGTGAATGTTCACCAGAGAGTGTCCTCAACGGAGGAGGACTTTAATAACCAAATGGATAGGATAATAGATTTTGTCGATGCCAGTCCGTCTCTTTCCCCAGTTACCATGTCAACACCCCGTGGGCTCATGAGCAGCAGCACTGTGGTGGCCAGGATGGAGATTCTGCATGCACTCAGCAGCATGGACTTCCACTCGCCAAGGCCAGTGTGGCAAACTGCCAGCAGCAGAGACCAGTACTGAGTCCCCAGTATGGCACCGTTCCCCAGGGTGATCAGCCAGCTACCTGTTGGCAGATTAATTACACTGGACTATTTTCACCATGGAAGAGAACAGTGTTTTGTCCTTACTGGAATTGATGCTTACTCTGGATACAGATGTGCCTTCCCTGCATACAATGCTTCTGCCAAAAGCACTATCCATCGACTTTGAAAATGCTTTATCCACTGCCATGGTATTCCACACGGTAACGCTTCTGACGAAGGAACTCACTTCACAGCAAAAAGAAGTGGGGCAGTGAGCCCGTGCTCAAGGAGTTCATTGGCCTTACCATGTCCCCCACTATCCTGAAGCAACTGGATTAACAGCAGAGTGGATGGCCCTTTGAAGGCTCAGTTTCAGTGCCAGCTAGGTGACAATACCTTGTAAGGCTGGGGCAAGGTTCTCCAGAAGGTGGCATATACTCTAAATCAGCATCCAATATACGGTGCTGTTCCTCTCATAGCCCCAGGATTCAGAGAACCAGGAATAAAGGGGTTGGAAATGGGAGTGGCACCATTCAATATTACCCGCAATAATCTACTAGCAAAATTTTTGTTTCCTGTTTCCACAACATTATGCTCTGCTGGCCTCAAGAGGAATGCTTCCACCAGGAGACACGACTCCACTGAATTATAAGTTCAGGCTGCCACCTGGACACTTTGGGCTCCTCACGCCTCTGAATCGACAGGCAAAGAAGAGAGTAACAGTGTTGGCCAGGGTGACTAATCCTGACTACCAAGGGGAAACTGGATGACTACTTCACAATGGAGGCAAGGAAGAATATCTGTGGACTACAGGAGGTTCCCTAGGGCGTCTCTTAGTATTACCATGCCCTGTGATTATGGTAAATGGAAAACTAAAACAACCCAATCTAGTCAGGACCACTAAGGCCCGGACCCTTCAGGAATGAAGGTTTGGGTCATCCCCCAGGTAAAAAGAATACACAACAGGTAGTAGAAGAACGCAGTTATAAATACCTGTTACAACTACGTGACTGGCTGCAGAAATGAGGACAGTAATTGTAATGAGTATCTCCTCCTTATTCTGTTATGAATATATAATGTATATATACATCTATTAAGTAAAAAAAAAAAAAAAAAAAAAAAAAAAAAAAAAAAAAAAAAGATAGCCTCTCCCTAACTGAAATCTTTTTATGAGCAGACAGCATTTTAAGTATTAGGAACCTGGGATTTGGGCCATTTTTTATAATCTTGCTGTCACCTCACCTTAGTATGCAACCACAAAAAAAAAAACTGTCAAAAAAATTAAAGTTCATTCTTCACCCCCAGCCTTAATTCCTCAACTCATCATAACCATGTCTTCTTTAAAAATTAATGATTGCCAGCATTTAGCCACTGGTTGTTGCTGTGAAGATCTATGCAAAAATCAAGGATCCCTATAGAGTGTGTGATATATGGAATACTCTTTATTACTACAATAAAACTTACTGACATTTCAATACTTCTGCAAATAGCATTATAGTATCAATCTTCTGAATTAGGTTGAAAATTAAGTTGTAAATTAAAAGAAAGTGTACTTTGGAATACAACATGATATGTCACCTAGAAAAGGACCTTTGTGAATAACTGAGCTGGGGAACAGAGATGAGCCCAGTTCTGCTCGCATTCTAAAGATTCAACCAGAAACCCTGATACTCCATCACTAGGGACATTTTCTTTCATTGTAAAAAGTCAAGGGATTTGACAACAGCCTTTTATGAATACAATGAAACACCAGATGTCAATACATTTTTCTCCTTTGCCATATTCTTCCCATAAATTTCAAATAGGGTACATGTAGAGTAATATATGCCTTCTAAAATGCACAGAAATTACACATACATGATCCTTCTAATATGTATATACACATATAAAAACTATTTCCTTCTCTGTGTCACCAAATACAGAATTACCCCCATCTGCCCCCACTCCCAGCCTAGTCCTCAAAGATGCTCAGAGCAGACAGCTATCCAGGGCACTGAATGACAATTCCCAAAGCTTGGATGGCTTTGAAACTATTAGGTTCAAAAGGCTAATGTCACATGCTGTAAATTACAAATAGCCTCAGATCGGAGCCAACACAAAATGACTATGCCAAAGACTATGGACTTTCAAATATGTATTTGTTGAAAAGTCAAATGCCTTAAATCACTTCAACCTATCTTCCATAGCATTCTCTATACCCACAATATGAAACAGCCCAGTTAAAGCAGGGCCATTATAGTGACTGAAAACGTCTTGATGAAAATCCAGACTTAACTCCTGCCCACGATGACTACCCCACGGTTTCTCATGCTTCCGGGACAGCCTCTCTGGACTGCAAGGTCTTGCAGATGGGTGTCTATTTCTCTTAGACCCCACTGTCCCCACCTCCACAACTTCAGAGGTCTACACACACTGGGCCAGGGGAAGTAAAGAGGTTTCATCTCAGGAGCCGACCCTACTCCCCTGGTAGTGGTAGGCTGTGATGAGAAGGATTCTGAGGCAGAGTTTGGGCGCAAGAGGAAAAGACACCACATAATTAATTAGCCACATGGTCTGAGAGCACAGGAGTGGGAGAGGTGGTCCAAATGCTCATTAACTAATGACTCTGGATTCAGAAGTCAACACACTATCCTTAACTAACATGAGGACCATTCAGTTAAGCTGAATAAAAACTCATCCTTGGAGAGGATTTTCAAGAAAACAAAGGCATCTTCTCCAAGAAAGGTTTAACCATGGATCAAAGGTCTTTTCAGAATTGAGAAGTATCATAAGACCTAATCCAAGTCTTTTATTTCAAGGATGGAAAAACCAAGACATGTTGTTAAGTGACTCACAGAAGGTCACACAACGACTGGTGGAGAAACTAAACCCTAGGTTTCCTGCACTCACACCCTCTCCACTACACCAAATGCTTCCTTTTTGTGCCCTCTTATTCACTGCTTATTTTTCCTTCCTTCCCATGTGCAAAAAATCATATTTTACTAAGGTTTCATGTACTGTTGCAGACTTCTCAAACTTCATATTATATGATGAGACATAAACTCAATCTATATTACTGCAAATTTAAGAAAACAATCTTGGAGTATGATATATGGTAATTGAGGGTTAAGTAGAAAACAACACAAGGAATTTGCCACTTTCCATGTTAAATTTTGAATTTTATTTTAAATAGGGAAGAAAGACATTGTAAACATGTATTTGAGATGCACAGAGGAGTTCTGAGCTTCAGCTCTAATATAAGAGGCCTTTATATAAACCCCCCTACTTTAAAATATACAGAGAAAAGAACCCCCCTTGCAGAACCCTTAAATGATCTCCTATCATATCCAGCTTATAAATTAATTGGGAAAGTGTACCTTCCATTTCCCAGGGAAATTTAAGTTCTAAAAGACTCTTTACATATAGAACCCACAGGCTACCCACTCAGACTGAGTGGATTACGGCCTTCCCAGGATAACGAGGCGATGGAATCAGACTAAAGGGTATCACCTTCATTACCTCATCCGGCAATCCAAAAACACTGTACACAAGCCCACTTTTTCCCCTCAACATCCAGAAACAGATTCTCATAAAGGTTCAGACTCCCTGCCTCCAGGGCGAATAATACATGACCTCCGGTAAGAGAACGAGCTTTTTGTCCATTTAAAAGTTAAGAAGTAAATCCCTTCTGAAGAAATACTCCACAACATGGAAACAATGCTGAGTCTCACCACTACAAAACCTAACAAGTGAACGGAGTTCCCCTGCAGGACCGGCTTAATTTGAACATGCTGCAATGTCAATGTTTTTCTTTTTTCACTTGCTGGTTAAAATGGAGAGGAGCTGGCTACCTTCTCAGATAAAACCACCCCTGTACACCAGAAGAGTATCCTTCAAGCTGCTCTTATTTAGGTAGATAATGCCAACCCCATAAAGCTTTTCAGATACATCATTTCACAAATTATTGTTATCTCTACAGTTTCTCTGGACTTTAGCCAAATTTCCTACATCCTTCTTAAACCCAGCGGACCAGACGACATTACAGGGCTGGGTGTTAATTGAAGAACAGCTTAACCGTTTGGACATGTTATGCATCTATTACCCAATTGTCAATCTTGTAGTGTTTGTTGTATGACCTCATCTTTGGGGAAACGAATGTCAAATGAAAATTTATCCTCATCTATTTCTCTTTTTATTCTCTTAGGGCTCTTTCTGATGATCTGTTAACCTCCTTCACTTTATTCCACAAGCTCAAGTCAGTCACATAACCAAAATTAACAACCAAGACCCAGGATGGGAGCAAATGGTTACTGACGGAGATGTTTGTCCTCTCTGAAACATTTATCCTTTTTGTCTGCAACCAGCACTCATCAACATGACTGTTGATGTGGCTACAGTAACAAAGACCACACAATGATGGAAGTGATTCTCAGCATTGATCATTCTCATGTTTCTAAATTCCACTTCTAACTTTGTGTATATTTTTACTAAACACCTACTGCTCTACTTTTACCCCAAAACCTTATTAAGTCACCTAAGACACTGGAAGTTTTGGAAAAGACTAGCGTGGAATTTTGTCCTATTTTTGATGGAGAACCAAACAAGGCTTATGACAGGTGCTTAGCAAATTACACGTAGACTAAATAAGCACATAATGGTGCACTGCAAGACTGTTCTTGACTTTTCACCCTCGCTGTACCTATGCCCTCTGCCAAGTGATTCTGCCACACAAGACTTCACGAGGTGACTGAAGTGACTGACACTGGGCCAGTTCTGAGTCTAAGCCTTATGGCATCCCATATTTCCTCTGTGAGCCTCTGATGTCTGAAATCAGAGAAAGTCCACTGGTTCCAGACAAAACAGACACATGGAGGAGAGCAGCCCAACCAGTGTGCAGACCTGTAACAAGATGCAGAGCTTCCCCAGCACATCTGGAACCTTGGGGTATGGTAATAACAGCTCATCACTGAATGCCCCTAGCTGTTGGATGATCTGTCGAGAGCAGCATTGTTGTACCAACAGCTGATATGCAATAAATGGTGTAGACGTGGTTGCAGGGTCAGGTTTGACCACCTTGAGTAAAACTGTCCTTTCATACAGGTAAACATCTTAATTACAATGTATTCTTTTTTCTTTTTTTGCGGTACGCGGGCCTCTCACTGTTGTGGCCTCTCCCGTTGCAAAGCACAGGCTCCGGACGCGCAGGCCCAGAGGCCACGGCTCACGGGCCCAGCCGCTCCACAGCACGTGGGATCCTCCCGGACCGGGGCACGAACCCACATCCCCCGCATCGGCAGGCGGACTCTCAACCACTGCGCCACCAGGGAAGCCCTACAATGTATTCTTTTAAGTTCATTTAACACATCCTCTAAGAATCTCTCCTTCACTAGCTGAGGACTGCATTTTGAAACAATAAAATATTTAAAAATCGAAAAATTAATTTTTTGTCCAATAAGCAGGATGAACCTTGACCCCCACATACCTGAACTACTGACGTTTTACTCAGAGGTCAGAACACACATGTGGGGGAACTCAATGATGAAGGAAGGACACTTCCATCATCCTCATCAGAGGAATTGCTAGCAGGTGCCCATTTCCATCAACACTCTTCCCTCTGCTGGTCCTTAGGATGAACATATGTTCTCTGCTTGGAAGGGCAGGATGGCAACCTCTGCAGGTTCTGCAGGGAGACTGAACAGTGAACTGAAGTTGTCTGGCTGGATTAACATGATGAGACACCTCCAGCCACCCATCACCCTCCTTGCCTCCTGGCCCACAGACATCATGAAAAGAGGACATGAAAGCAGGGCATCCACACAAGAGGCCAACTGCAGCAGGGAATTCTATCCCAAAAGCACCTTGATGTGCCACCAAGGTAGCCTCTCAGCATGGCAGTAAGAGCCACTGCCATTAAAGGCGTGTTTCCATTTTACGTGCTCAGGCCTTCTGCGGCAGGATCCCACGATTCCCCAGGAAGCTTGATTTACCATCCCGTCGCCCTGTTTTTATAGGGCTTGACTCTGCAAATGGAACTGATGGAGAACCTCAACCTTGAGTCACCGAGTCCTCGGGTGTAACTGCAGATTTACACTGCCTACCGAGCTATTCTGTCACACTCGTGTCTTCTCAACGCGTCCCTGGAGGGGACTCCCTAAGGCTTCAGCTGAGCTCCATCAGCTGCTCCCCCAAGCCCACCCCAAAAAAGGATTCTCCTCCCCTGAGTCCACTTTCCCTACCCCGTAGCTCTCGATCCAGGAAGCCCCGTAAGGATCCGATGACTGCTGGTGGGGATGAGGCAGTCACGTGTGGGAAAGCTCACCTGTGGGGTGGCTGACAATATACTATGGGAGAAGGAAGAGGGGCTGAGGAAGGGGAGAAAGAAAAAGTGTCTTCGGAGTCATGTTGGTGAGATTTTTCACAGCTAATCACACACAAGATGGATTCACTGCTCACCGTGCTCTGCTCACTCATTTTTCATATCGTATTTTTCACTGGCCCATCAGCCTGTCCCACCAAGGTCAAATGAAGGGAATGAGAGTACGCACGCCACACAGAGATTTATGATAAGTGGAGTCACTCACCTTTTATGTGGAGCCAATGAGCTCGTGAAATCACCATTTATGAAGATGGACCTGAGGATTAGTCACATGAGCAGACAGACGGCAGGGGGTGCGGACCTCGGTCCAAACAGCACCGCAGAGCACCCGTGCTCCCCTTTCCCTGTGCACGGAAAACAGAGGGAGGCCACCCACTAGCTCGAACCTAGGCGTAGGCAAGACTTTTAACCCATGTCAGAGTCGAAGCGCCACCTCTGTCCCATGTTACACGGAGAGCTGGAGAAGGTCTTTCAGACAAGGTAACATTTGAACAGATCTTAAATGAAGTGCATTGGACAAAGAACTGTTTCAAGATCTTTATCATACCTTTCAGGACACTTTAGGTTGCCAGTCACAGAATAGGAAACTAAAAAAATAGCTTAAACAATAAGGGTTTATTATATAACATCAAAAGAAATCCAAAGTAAGATGCTTTCCAAGGTTAATTCACCAGTTCATGATATCACAAAGGACCCAAGTGCTTTCCATCTTTTTGCTCTGCCGTCCTCAATGCAAAACCTCCCCTCATGGGTGAAAGATGGCTGCTGCAGTTCCTGGCATCACATGTAGACACAATCACAATCTCCCTTTACCACTGCCCATAAGAGGATCACATGCCCATGCCCAAACCAATCACAGAAAAGGGGAAAAGAGTTGCTATGACTGGCTTAAATCAATCATGGTTCACTCTGAGACTGGGGACGAAGTACTTCCCATGACAGAAAGGTCAAGAAGTTCCTTCAATGATATGAAGGGTTATTTAACTACGTGAACAGGGCTCAGAGAACAAGTACAAAGGAGGACTAAGGTGGTTACTGGGGAGGCAACCAATCTGTCTGCCCCAGAATAGATTCCATTTCTACTACAGGATTTTGTACTGACTGTTCCCTCTACTTTTCCCACTATCTTCATGCCTTCCTTCCTCACATCACTGAGGTCTCTGCTCAAATGTTAAGTTATGCAAGAGACCTTCTCTGCCCACTCCATCTCATCATCCTCTACTCTCCAGTTTTCTACATAGCTCTTAGCCGTGCCGTATGTGTGTATACATGTATTTCTTTACCATCTGCCTTTCCCCTCTAAAATATAAGCTCCTTGAGGCACATAATAGACACTCAGGTATTTGTGGAATGAATAAAAAAATGGAATTCATTGGTACATCCCACATTAGTCTTACTTCTCTACTCTGTTTGCCATGCTAGCGAAATGTACCCCCTTACTCTTCTCTATTTCCCTGCCCCCATCTTTTTGCTCATGCTGTCACCCTCCTGGAATGCTCTCCCCACTTTTCCTCTGTTTATTTAAATCCTGTCTTCAAGGATCAGCTCAAATTCCACTTCTCTCATGAAGCCTGATCTGATGATCCAAACCTCACATGATCTCCTAACAGTAGTAATTTCAATTTGCCAAATTCACGTTACTCTTTTCCACTGTGTTTTCCCTGAACCCAAACTAGAGCTCTAAGTACTCTTAAGTCTTGACTCACTCAACACTCTTTTTTTTTTCTTTTATAATTGAAGAAGCCAAGTTCCAGAATTGTTTTGACCTCCCCAATAATGGAGCAGTGGAACATGTACTAGTATAGACAGTCCCTATTTGGTAATTCACCAGTACTAAGAAGTTCATAGCAGAACATTCTCCAATGGGAAATTTCTGACACTTGCTACATGACTGGGCATTTGGGGAAAATGAATGGCAAATGAATATGAAACTCTCTGCTAATAAGCACAAACAGATCACTCTGTCACACCCCAGAAAGTTGAATAAAGCTCAGCTGAATAAGATCAAGCCTCCTCATCCTTCTTCTCCCATGGGTCTGAGCTCACTGATAGAACTGAGCTTGACAGTGGGGCTGCCAGTAAAGGGGAAATAAAAAATGCCAGGGGACAGAGAACTGTGAAGGATGTCAGCCACTTGACACTGCTGAGCCTTGGTGTCCTCATTTATGAGAGGAATAGAGTTAGACTAGTTCAACTATCTTGCTTTAAAAACAAAAAAAGCTGATGCAAAACCTTAAAAGTGGAGCAACTCTGATTGTAGTAGGTAGTGCTGAGATCCTCACCCTCCGAGCCTCTTGCTTATCCCCAGCAATGGTACCCTCACTATTGGTGGTTTAATATTTGGAGATGTCTCTTCTAGCATTGAGATATGACAGTTCTAAAGTAGATGATCATGATACTAACAGTACTAATAACATTGAAATACTGCAGTGGCTTAATGAACAATTTATACTCCCTCAGGCTCTAGGAAAAAGCCATTCATATAGGGCAGACACTGGTCTTCTGAAACCATAATAAATCAAGTGTTCATAAACCAGGAGTGGATGGACAGATGGATGGATAGATGAGAGGGAGGAAGAAAAGGCAACTTAACTTTAAAAAATAATAATCAAATTGTCATCGATTGCAAATTAGATCAAAGTTCATCACAGTTATAGGGGGGAAAGCAGCCTACATGCCCAACTATCAGAGACTTGCAAAGAAAACTTGACCAAATACCCTGTGCCTCCAATAACCAGAATGTTTCAGAAGAATTATTAATAACATGAGAATATGCTCAAAATACATATTGATACACGCAAAAGTTGCAAAAATTATGAAATGATCCTAGTTTTCCAAAATGTAATTTGTATGGTTTTTTCTAAAAAGGTTGCAACGGGTACAACAAAATATGAACAATGGTTAATTTCTGGGTGGTGGAATTACAGATAATTTTTTTCTTCCGAATTATTTTTTCAAACTCCCTACAGTCAACGTATATTGTATGTAGAACTACGGGGAAAAAAAGGTTGAAATAAATTGAGAGGTATAAGACAAAAGTGAATGAACCTTCTTTTGTTTATTACTCATCCAACTCAAAGGTTCAAAAGTCCAGGATATCTGAAGGGATGCATCAGAAATATCCAAATGGACTGCAAAGGGACACAGAGGGGAAAGGTATAATGTCTCTGGACCACCTGGCAGAATTCTTGGCACAGATTTCACCCCATCCTACTCTATCAGAATCTCTCAGAGGGGCTCAGGCACCTATATCCTGCTTCTAGGAACCACAGGTGTAGTGATTCTTGTAACACGTGCTGGTAAATAGGATGCGAAAATCATGGACGCTACAAAATGCCCAATAATGGCAAAAAGAAACCAATTCCCCTTAGTCTGCCTTCACCAATCAGGGATCCACATAAAAAAAAAAAGAGTTACCATCCTTTCTCCAAAAATTTCCCAGCATTGCCTCAGAGACCCCAGGTTTTTATATTACGAAAAGAATCAGAACCCTGTGTGACCTGTTCCCTTAAGCCATGTGTATCTCTGGGCCATGTGTGAGCCACCTTTAGTAAACTTAATTTTATCACCTGTCACATTTTTCAACCTTTGAAAAATTACTCAATACCAGGATTAATATATGATATAATCTCCAAGCGGTTAGCCAGCTCTGCGCTCCTATTATTCCAAAATGATGCTGGATGTGCACCTGAGGATGGTGTGGCTTCTAGGCAACCATAGCCTTTAGTCTGTACAGGGAATGAACACAAGGACAAATCTACTTTTGAACACTGGACTGATAGATAGTCTATGCCACACGTGAAAAGATGTCTCGTGGACCTCTGTGCAATAGACAACTTATTAATTTCATCTTTTCAAAACTCCTATTCATCATTTCTAGCAAGTCAACAGCCTTCTCCCAAGACCTTGCTTTAATTTTGAAGGCAGCTGATACAGCATTCTGGAGTCCTTCAAGGGCCAAAGGTTCTCAGAACTCTGTTGCTGCTTCATATTTCTAGTCTTTGTGGAATCTGAAGAGAGGAATACATGCACTCCAGAGGTATGTTACAAGAAAGAGATCGGCCTCAAAACCAGGTGTGTGAGCATGTAAATCAGTACCCGTAAGGGAAAAAAAAATTTGTTGAAATATACAGCCAAAAAAAAAAAAAAATGCAAAGACTTCTTTCCAGGCCATTTCTTTGAGGGGAGAGGGAGAGAGGAATGGAGGTGGGGGGAAGGAGAAAACAAACTTTTTCCTTTTGGATGGAAAGTGGATAAAGGAACTATGACACCTATCAGCATCAATTCTGAAATACAAAGTTTGCTTCAATATATTCCAAAATGAGAAAGAAGCTTCCCATAAAGTCCCAGCTTCCTTGAATGTACCAGAAATATAGTGGCTCATTTTGTAACTCCACACTAAAGGCTGGACTGTATTAAGTTTGGGATAAGTCACCTTTTCACTTTCCCAACAATTTGTGTCTTGTGTAGGTTTCTCTTTTGGAATTTTAATATCAGTAATTCTTATCCAAGACTCCTAAGTCAACTGGTCTCTGAAAATCATTTTCTTTATTCATACAAGGAAACAAAGTCCTGAACATACATTTGAGGATGGTATTCAATTATAGTAATTTGACTTTCCTTCTATGGCTTCATACAATCATCGATTGCATTATTTTTTTAAAAACCTCAAATAGTTTTTTGCTCACAGACTCTTACTTTTTGAAATGGCGATTTACAAATAGTAAACCTATTGTAACACATGCAACACTACATTTTTCTTAGGGAGGAAAAAAGATGCATTTCTCTTCTCTCCCAATTTTTTTCTTGTTTTTTTTTTAATTTGATTTTATTGTGGTAAAAACACTTCACATGAGATTTACCCTCTTAATAAATTCTTTTTTTGCCTAACATATTTGGGGTTTGACTTAGAGCATATTTGCTACCTTAAAGTAAAATGTGACAAGCATTAAATATTGAGTCCCTCATTAATAAATACAGACTAGATAGAAAGCCACTAAGTTTTTCCTGCACAAAGGAGACATACATTATCATCGCTACCACACACCTTCACCAAACAACAATAGATCTCCTTCGAGAAACATCATTTTCAAAAGGAGCAGGTAAATATTATTATATACTACACTAAGGCAACAATAACTGATTAAGGTAAATTTAGTGGAAACATTAAAATAATGGCAGGAGAAGAAAATTTATTCTGCAGGAACACTGTGTGAACTTATTGGAAATAATCAGTCGCTCAGTTTGAATTAAATGAGTGTGAGTGAATGCAGCTGGGCGGGGGGACAGGAATAGAGGGAGGTTGAAAGAGAAAGCCTGGCACACACGAGCTGGAATCTACAAGCTTCCCTCTGCCCAGGCTGGTAGGAAAATCTGCAAAGATGCAAACAATCCTTGGGTGTTCAGTTAGCAGTAAGTAAATTGCTGTGGGAGCTGAGGGCGGGCATCCTTCAGCAAGCAATTCCTCTCTGTCTTTCATTCTGTTTGTCTGTGTTAAATTCCCCCTCTGCCCTCATCCATTCTCACATCCAGTTCCCCGCTTTGTCCATCCATCAATCCCCTCACTTTGTCAGTGCTGACTTCATCGGCGCTCGCTCGCCATCACGGTGCAGCCATCCCGAGGCCGCGGGGGAGCCCCCGCCTGCCGCCTCCCCGCTTCCTGATCTGCTGACGGAGGGCCCCAGCGACGGCCTGTCGTTTTCTATTGCCAGGCCAGCAAAAACACTAATACTCAACCTGATTCCTATCGTCCTGCTTTTCACCTTTTCTATTGAGGGAAATGGAAGCGAGGAAGACACAAGGAGAGAGAAACGGTGGGGAGGAAAGAGATGGGGTGATGGGGGTGGGGGGCGGTGGATAATGGAGAGAGATGTTTGCTGAATTTTCTAGAACAATTTGCACACCAGTCAGGTGGAGGCTCAATCCAGCTTCCTGTACCGTACATCAATAGAAATCACAGGGAGAAAATGTAGCACTAATTAAGGACTGATAAGCTGCAGTCAGGTTCAGTTTAGGGGCAAAAAAACCTGCAGAGACCCAGGCCTGTGCAGCCACCACTCTGCACAGCGGTTTCATCGCCAGCTTAGGATGGGAATTTTACAGCACTCTGTTTTTTAAAAAAATGGTCTTACCTTCACAATCAAACAGATAGGCTTGGAAAAAATATTAGATGATCGTTTTTATTCAAAAGATCATTTGCAAAACATTTCATGGGGGGGCGGGGGAAGAAGCTTACTCAAGAGGAAAATAGTTACCTAGCAACAAAACTATTTTAAAACATTCTTCAGTGTATTGCCTGATTCTGTGCTCTTAATTCAAAGGTGTATAATTCGGAGCACCTGCCAAATTAGTAAAATATTTCTTCCCTGAATTCTAAATTCGTTGTTTTTCCCCCTGAACAGAGCAAACTTCACAATCAGCCATAATCGGGATGATGATAAAAAACAAAAAACAAACAAAAAAACTTTTTAATGTTACACATTTCTTTAAATATTCCTCGGAGTGGGAAACAAAATTTCACTTGAAATCTGAGCAGTAAAAACTAGTTAGAAAAACTATTTTATTCAACTATGCTTAAAATGATTTTACAATAAAGGACTGCAGTGGGGTAGGTTTTTCTGTATAGGATTCTAAACAGTGAATTCTAACTGGTGGTAGTCATAACTGGCATTTGGGAGATCTTGCTACCTACAAGGTGTATTATTTAATCCTTGCAACAATCCATTCTCCAGGGACTAGTACCTGCCTTTTTGGAATTGAGAAAGGTGAGGCCCAGCAATTCAATAACTTTCCCCAAATCCTACCACTGCTAAGAAAGGGCATCAGAACTTACAAGTAGTCGTTGGAATTCCAACTCTTTGTCCAGCAGCTGGGCACATCATGGCACCTAGCCCCAAAGCTGCTTTCTAATTAAAGAAAAAAAAAAAAAAGCCTGAAAGATCCCCTGAGATTAAAACGACTAAACTGAATCAGTTTCTGTAACCAAAGTGCAACCACAAAATACTGAGAATGACATTCTAATATATCATCCCAAATTCTTACTTAGGGAGACTCTTCACTTTTTTATTGAATGAAACAGGCTGCCTCTGCAAACAAACCAAGAGAAGTTTCCAGAAGGTGCCGAGAAATGACAGTGACTTAGGAATAAATGTGCTGTTTTGCAAGGCAATGACTTTGAAGAGCCAAGCACCCACTTGGATGTTCAAGTTTTGTTGCATTTGTTAGGAAATCAATCACAGTACCCTGTGGTCACACCTCGTATCACTGAGGATTTGGGAGGCGAACCGCAAATTACTACCCGGGGCAGGTAAAACCAAAGCATGAAGAGAAAAGAGGAGCACCGGCGAGGCTGCAAGACCTCCCTGTGTTTCCATCTCACTCTGTACCGTCACCACACATCTAATCTAGAAACTTCACCCACAGCTCCTTCATTCTTTTTCTCAAACCCACATGCCCAGATGGGCTCTGGCTGTGACAGAAGAGACCAGGGGAAGGAAAAAAAAAAAAGGGAGCAGCAGAAAGTCTCCTCTGCGGTGCTACTATACACATCAGACATCTCTAATTAGACGGCAACAAAATTTTATTAATAGGATGGACATTATAGAATGAGCTTGTTATAAATGGGCCCTGTCAGGGCCTTATTCAGCTACCAAATGAGTATTCTCAGTTCAGTGCTCTCATCTGAGGCATCACGCCTAGTGCTGGATAACAAATGATTGCTATTAACCGTATTGTTAGTAATGATGGCTGAAAACAAACAAAAACCCATAAATAACCGTCTACAGAAAAATTAACCCATAAACTTGATAGATATCCAGCTGAGAAATAATAAATGACACTTTGGGGCCTGCTGGGAGAAGCTAGTGGTTTTTGTTTTCCTCTCTGTCATTAACACATTTTCTGTGCTAAAAATTAGATTCTGATATATAATTATCAGCGCTCCCAGATATTAATTCTGCTATTGCTCCCTCGGTTTCTCTTCTGGCTGGGCTATAATGTTATTCACAGATTACTCTGAGAAAACACATCAAACACTTAACAGAACAGGTCAAAGTGACAAGCAGCTTCTGCTGACAACACCAACCTGCACCGTATTTTTTTTTCTTTTTTTAACAGGGACACAAAACAAATTCCTCATATTAATTAACTAGGGTTCCCTTCCAGCCACAACAGGCCTGTACAACGTGATCTGGGCTAAGCAAATTCCCGGCTTCTCTAATGAAGGTGGCCAAGGGAAGCGAGGAGTGACAAAATTACCTTGCATTTATGGCATTCAAATCCACGTTCATTAATGTCTTTCAGAGAGGAGGCAGGGTTCAAAACAACTTCCCAACTGCCGAGCCTCTCTCACCCTGAGCCCCTTCCTCCTAAAGGGCCGCATGGACAGGCAAGGACACACACACGCAATTAAGCATGTGAGCAAGAGACCTTTCTCGAAAGGAGCCAGAACTTCAGCCCCAGAACCCGAATTAGCACTGTCACTGAAAAGGACTAACTTCCCAAACGTCATGACTTCTGCACACTTAACTGACCTCGACCGGCATACTACCTCACCTGTCACTGGCTTATATTTGTCAGGAAGCACCAAGAAAAGTGAAATTCACCAGGCTCCTCCATGGACCGACCCATATCCTATGAGCAGACAGACACGCGCACACGCACACATACGCACCCCTCATATTCTCATGCACACATCTCATTAACCAGTACTGACATCATCAATTCAATCTACCCTATGAATTTCTTCTACCTCTATGAAATTTTAATTTCAAGGAAAATAACTGGGGCAAACTTTATTTTTTAACAAAAAAATTAAGGTGTCCAGTTTAGAGAATGCATATATAATTGTTAAGTTCGGTTAAAAATAAGATGATGAAATTTGAGATGAAATACTCAAAGCACAGGGTAGGAGGGGTGGGTGGAATCCATGTGAACAGGACAACGCAAACAGGTGAATACATAAGCAGACATGTGATCCATTTCCTAAGCTTGTCCTTCTACCAGGGAAAAAGAGGCAGCAACTGCCTGGTCTTAAGCAAATGCCTTCAACTACAAGCTCTTTTGCCAGTTAGGGCAACTGAACGTCGAAACAGGAAAATTCTGAAAAATTAGGCCATATGGCCGAGCCTCTGAAACACAAAAACAAAAATGGAGGCGGGGGGCGGGGTGGGGGGTGGTGGAGAATGAACGCAGAAAAGAGAGAGAAGAGAAAGCATAGGTGAAAATAAAGAATGCTGAGAGCTGTGTGAAAAGCAGAAAAAAACTGGGTGGGGTGTTTGACTACCAGTTTAGAAAACCTTGTTAATTCCAGACAGTGGTGGAATGCTCCCTTTTTCCTCTCAAGCTCCATCAAGGACTTGGGACGGCCAATCAACTAAATGATATTTTTGAGACGGCATTTAAAAACAGAAAAGTAACAAGCAAATGATCTCCCATCTCCCGTGCGGTATCTTTAAGACCCACGCCTCATGCCCCACGATCACGCTGCCTTGATGACAGCAGCCTCAACTGCAAACCCCTTGCTGCCCGTGCACTCCATTTCCTCAGTATCTGGCATCGCGATATTAAATAACTATAAAACTAGAAAGCCAAAATAACTAAATCACCTGGCAGCCAATTTCTGAGAGTTAAACCACAAACCCGGAAAATGGTGGAGTGTGTTGAAATAATGTAAAGGAAACCCATAAATTCAAACTTTATGTTCTGTAAAGAACAAATATGAAAAAGGCATCAAAATAATGAAAGATTGTTTATGTATTCTGGCATGAAATGGGAACGTGTTATGAGAGAGAGCAGTGGTGGAGACAGATCGACGGAGCTGACACTGTGGTATTCATCCTGCACGGTGCAGCAGACGTCCCGCTAGTGGCAGTAGACAGCGCAATAAATCAAGGGCTCTCGAAGCTGTACCTACAGCTTATTACATCCAAGATGACAAATAAATAATAATCCCTGTCAGAGCGGCCCTTTGCTCAAGGATTGAGCCTGAAACCTTTGGCTCATCACTCCTCATCTTAAGTGAAAACACTAGAACTAGGGAATTGGAGGCCACGCTTTGCTAAGCTCATGAAACACAAAGCAAGTGGGACCGGGGAACTAAGACTGAACAAGAAAGGTCAAGAAAGAGGGAAGGATAAACATTTAAATAATCCTGACCAAGACGGGGCAAAGCATCGTGAATGAATGCGGGTTAACACGTCCTAATCATCATCGGGGGATGGAAAAAAAAAAAAAATCCAGAAACCGATCTCCTGTCCCCACCCCGAACTGGGAGAAATACCAGGTTTCGGTTTAAAGGTGGTACAAGGAACCAGAGGGCGGGGTCACAGAGATGTTGGGACCCTAACACCAGTGGCCACCGCCCCCAACCCCTCCCCACGCTGTCCACCTCCCACCTTATTTAAGATCCAAGCAAGTGGCAGTGGCAGGAAACCACCCCTGCCCCCATAGAATTCCAGCTCTGTGCAGAGTCAAAGGAAAGGAGACGGTGCCAGCCAGGGCCCAGGCACAGGAAAAGCTGAGTCACAGAGCCATTCCCCTGTCCCCCCACTTGGCATCCTAGTTACCTCCTCTCATTTACATTCTCTCAGTGACTCTTCAATGTAGGGATGATAAGAGACCCCTGCTTCTAAATCTGCCTGGCATCCATGGGCATTATGACCTTGAACTTGTCCCTTAACCTTGAGCATCCCCATTTTCCTATTGTTCCTAACTGGTCAGGTAGAGAGTTTCTCTAAGAACCCTGAACCGTTCTTACAGATCATCCCTCTGTCTGGGTGAGCTCTACACTTACAATGGTTCCCAAATTGGCTTTCCAGGCAAAGCCATCTCTTTTCCCTGTCTGACACATCTCTAGCTCCTCCCCTGCCTTCAAGAAAGCACAGAGACAGACAGTAAATCTGCCAGGGCCAAAAGGGTTTGGATCCCAACCTCCTCACTCACCCCCATCCTAACAACCCTTGAATATCCAGCCAGCTGCCTTTCAACCAGCCCACTATCAATCCCCACCATGCCTAGGCATTAAAGCAAAACTCTGTTTTGTAATTTGAGAGAACCGCATAAAAGATGGATCTACAAAAGGGCACAGGAATCACTACAAAGGCCTAAGACCCAGTGGCTAAAATAAGAGTTTCTGATATTACAAAGGGGAAATGGCCATGGGTCCCCACTACGGCTTCACCTCCCCACATTTTATTTATTTATTTATTTATTATTTTTTTTTTTTTTGCGGTATGCGGGCCTCTCACTGTTGTGGCCTCCCCCGTTGCGGAGCACAGGCTCCGGACGCGCAGGCTCCGGACGCGCAGGCTCAGCGGCCATGGCTCACGGGCCCAGCCGCTCCGCGGCATATGGGATCCTCCCAGACCGGGGCACGAACCCGTATCCCCTGCATCGGCAGGCGGACTCTCAACCACTTGCGCCACCAGGGAGGCCCACCTCCCCACATTTTAGACAAAGGGTTCATGGCAGAGCAGAGAAAGCATCTACTCTGGTCAGGTGAACCTGAGTCCAAACCCTGCCTCCACAGAACGTGGACAACCTCGCTGAGTTTCAGTATCCTCAGCTACTGATTCCCAGGCCAGGGGTTTTTTGAGATTAAATGCAATCACGGGCTTGGCAGTTCCTAACGTAGTCAGGACGGCCAACAGATCCAGTCCTCATTCCAGTTTGTTTTTTCCCAATTTTCTATCCTCTACTAAAGCAGAATTTTAAATGAATGGTATCATCCACGTAATTTAAGATCCTCATGAACCTTCAAACTATCCAAAATTCTCTACAGAAACACAAGCTTCTTATGAAAATCATTTTAGCCTGGAGAAAATACATAGGCCAGAACTTGCAAGGAACTCAGCTGAAGCTTTTAAGAGATTTTGAGCTATATGTGGGTAGGCGATACAACAGAGTCTCCTGAGCCTAAAAATTCTATACCTGGAACTCTATTCCTAAGGAAATAAACCAAAATAAGGGAAATCCATGTGCATGAAGACATACATTATATTGTTATTACAGCAAGCAAATAAGGGAGCAAACTAAATAGCCCATAGTGGAGTTTCAAATATGTTTGAAATTATTTTTTTTAAATATGGAATGCTTGTCTGATGGAACAGTATGCAGTCTTCAAATAACAATGATTACGAAGACAGTGAAGCCACAGAGCAAAATGCCTTAGAACTAATGCAACATGAAAAAGGCAGGACACGAAATGAATCCTTGGCTCTCATTTTAACCAAGCAGCATAATGCCTTTGGGAAAAGACAGAGAATATACACAAATAATCGTGTACATTATTAGCTAAAGTGGTAGAGCTGCAGACAACTGTTTTTATTCATTTTTTATTCATTTTTTATTTTTTATTCATTTTTTTCAAACTTTCTCTGATTATGTTTCACAACACTGTTGTAATTTTTTAAAGGCTTTTTAAAATTTTAAAGTCAAGAATTTAAATGAATTGAAAATCAGAAAACGGGGAGCAAAACTACAGCCACCAAGATTTTTCAAGCTCCCAATGCCTCCTGTCATCCAAGACACCACCGTGGGCACCTCCTTTGAGGTGGTGGGCAAAAGATTCAATAAAAGCCATTTTGAAATGCTCTCCTGGACCACCCCCCCGCCGTCCTTTCCCAGAAACCCCCCACATGCCACCAGCTACCCCTACAGCCACCTCTTCACCAGCACCCATGCACGCACGCACGGCCAGCCTTGCCGCTGACGTCACTCAGCCCCTCCCCCAGTGTTCCCAGGGAACTCGCTTCTAATCAGGAAACTCCAGTCCTCAAAGTCTGAGGGTTTGGAGCCCCTCCTGCAGCCCCTTAGAACATCTTGCTTGCCAACGCCCATTTGAGTTCCAAAGAACCATTTCAAAAGCGAGCTGTTGAGGACAGCTGAACATCAGGCAAGGAAGCGAGATGGAAAAACAGAGAAAAAGGTGTCCTGTAATTATCCTAAGCCCTGAGCCCATTTCCTTGCCCAGTGTCAGACTTCTAATCCCTGGGTCTCCTTCTTCTGTATCTCATTCCCTGAATTCAATGGGGGAAACTCTCAAGTTGGAAATTAATACCCCAACTCTCTCCATTAACACGCCAACTCAAATAACTTGCTGACACTCTGTAGGTTGATATTTCATTAAAAGAAGACAGTTGAGGGCTTCCCTGGTGGCGCAGTGGTTAAGAATCTGCCTGCCAATGCAGGGGACACAGGTTCGAGCCCTGGTCCGGGAAGATCCCACATGCCGCGGAGCAACTAAGCCCGTGTGCCACAACTACTGAGCCTGCGCTCTAGAGCCCACTAGCCACAACTACTGAGCCCGTGCGCCACAAACACTGAATCCCACACGCCTAGAGCCAGTGCTCCACAGCAAGAGAAGCCACTGCAATGAGAAGTCCGCACACCACAACAAAGAGTAGCCCCCGCTCCCCACAACTAGAGAAAGCCCACGCACAGCAATGAAGACCCAATGCAGCCAAAAATGAATAAATATAATAAATAAATCTATTAAAAAAGAAAACAAAGAAAAGGAAAAATAACACTGGATGCCTTGTTCTGTGTGAAGTGCTTCAATGAGTTAAAACTCATTCAGTAGCAAGAACAACAGCAACGAATTCATGAGATCATGAGACCTTCCCCAACTCCAGCAGTTCTCCTTCCATCATCCAGGTAAAGGTATTCTCTCCAGGATTCCTGTCTATGCAGTGTAGGTACAGAAACCCTGTACTCGCAGCAGTTTGAAGTTAAGATCGTAATTGATTCTCCATGTATCCCCCGTCCCCTCTCCTGTCTCCATGCTCCCTTGAAGGCACACCTAGTCTGATAAACCAGTCTAGTTTACAGATGAGAAAACTGGAGCCCAGAAAAGTAAGGAACTTGTCCATGACACAGAGCTCCTGTCAGGGCTGGGGCTGGCAGGCAGGTTGCTGGTCTTTGCACTGCACCATGCTGATTTATATGACCAGTTTCCACACAGCACAAAAAAAGGTACCGCCTTCCCAGTATGTTGTAGAAAAGGATCAAAGGAGGTCCTATATGGTCCATATGGGACCAAGACTCTCTCACTACCCCTGAAGAAGTACTAGCTTCCTAAATTGAGGCTCATCCCCAGGTCAACAAATGGTCACCTGGAACCTTCAGGGGAGTGGGGCAGGGCAGCACTGCACCATGCCCAATCCTTAAAGGATGCCACTGTCCAAGACTCGTTTTGAAAACGCTTCATTTGAGACACATTTGGGTTCCCTGGCTTAAAATGGGTTAACATTTACAAGAGATGCAAGTAAAAAGTAATAATGCAATCATTTAATACAATATCACTGTTTAAAGGTCTTTTAACATAAACATGGCAATTCTGCTAATACATATCACATACATTGGCAACAATACAAGAAAGCTGAAAGGTGGTTATTGTTGAGGTAAAAAAGTCCCAGAATCCCACTAAGAAAGTAACATGAGACAATAACGCATATTTCAGGTACACACTATAACTGACTTAAATTATTATGGATATACTTCATACTTAATTACCTTTCTGAAATATGTCGGGGTATTTTGTCATAAACTCTGCAGAGTCTGCTGTACCTCTACTAAATACTGGTCTGAAATGCAAACCCTTTGTTAATGTTTTTATTTGAATAACTTATTACCCAATATAGCAAACATCAACACATTTTATAGAACCAGAACTTGGCTCTGAAATTCCTCCTACCCTAATGCCAGTCACTGTTGGGAGCATTTAGTTATAAATTGTCTTTCAATAAAAGTAAAAGCTCCCAAAACAACAAAATGAAAAGACACAGCAGCTTAAATCAAGGGAAGTCAATTTCCACATGCTGATCCTAAATATTTCATGGCCCTATTTTATTCTGACATTTGTAGATGACTAAAGTGTTACAAAGGAAATAAAATGCTGATTAAAGAGTTCACTGTCATAAAGGTTACTGAATTGTAAATGGCCCTTTCCATCTTCCTGTTAATAGGTACCCAGCTGTAAACATCATGAAGGATGGGAAGGGAGGGCAGCTTCCCTCCTTTAGGAGCTGTATATACATTAATCACTGAATCACCAAGCCATGCTTAATTGCAAGCTGTATATCACACAAATCCATGGTAAGTAGAAGGAAACTCATTATTGCTGCTTCATAACTACTGGGTACTTCTCATTTTAACCTCCTCACACCTGGGACACTTTGTTGCTTTATAACAGGAATGCAGAAAAGGTATTACACCACTAATTACAGCCCACACTGGCACCTCCATCTCAGCTGCCTGGAAGAGAAAACGCAACTCTCTCAGATCTGCAGCCATCCCCGGCTTCTGCTTCGTTGCTGCTAAGTGAGTTTTTATACGTGGTTTGCCACCCTCCACTGCCCCCGCACCCCCTCCTCCCCTATTCCTTCCTGGGGACAGCATGTTGAGATCCATTACTCCTTGAGAGTTTACAGAACTGTTTAAATGATAAAGAAAAAAAAAAAACCTGCAGTATATTTTGCTTTGACAAAATTATTGATTTAAATCCCATACAATAGCACAATACTATTTAAAGGTCAACCCAAGAAAAATGAGTTTACACCCGAACAGAGCCGAGCTTATCTGTCATGAAAGTGTAATGATGTGTTTATTCCCTCACTAGGGTGCATATATTTTTCAGGAAGATATAACGGTCTACTTGCAGGTGAAATCTGTTCTTAAGCAGGAATTTCAGGAGATATTTACATTTCAGATGGTGGGGCTGATATCTGAGACCCATTTCCGCACTTAATCGTGAGTTGGGTATTTATTTTCATGGCCCAAAAGTGATTCTTCTCACTCCCAGGTCAAAAACAAGACATACACTTGAAAACTATAACCACAACTCATATGGGAATCTTTTAAGAAACCTAAGGCAGCTATCAGAATGCAAAGGTAGCCATGATAACTGCCTCCCCTGCCTTTCAGTTTCTCTTTTTCATCTCAGAAGCACAGCAATGAAGTACGGCAATAAAATGTTCTAAGGTCGTTGTTTCTAGAAGTATTTGTCACTAATGAATCTGTATATCTGTTTTTTTTTTTCTTTCCAAAAGGCCAATTAATGTCAGATCTACCCCGTGACCACCATCACCCTTCCCCAGTTGCCTCTAAAGGTACTCAGACCTGGGCCTCACTGGGATGGGATAAAGGGAAATGAGGGGCTGAGGCCTCATATCCTACATCAAGGTCACAGCCCCTAAAGCCCTAGCCTACTGCCTCTCTGCTGCTCTGCGTTCAACCAACATTTACTGAGCGCCAGACACTACGCTAGCTGTGGCGGTAGGAAATAACTCAGCACTTTCTCTCCTGAAAACCTTCATTCATCTGGTAAATAGGGACGGAGCACGGAGCACGTGCCTGGCACCATGCAGTGACCTCTCAGAGGTGGTGGTCTTACGGGGCCCGGAGACACTGCATACATAACTAACTACATGTGAAGTAACTACCCTAATGGTGACATTCAGGATGCTATGGGAACATACAGCAAGGGAAGCCAAACTAGTCAACAGGACTCAAGACAGGCCTTCCTTAGGAAGTGACATTTCATCTGAGACTTGAGGGATGCAGAGGTGCTAGCTAGGTGAAATTGGCGGGGGTGAGTCAAGGCAATGCGAAAGGCGTGTGCAAAGGCCCTGAGACAAGAGAATCCTCTGCAGAGAACAAACAGAGCAGCACACGATTTGGCTGAAGGCTAGGGAAGAAGAGGAGAAAATCCCGCAAACGATGGCAACAGTTCTGAACCTAAGGGGGACCACTGGAGGATTTTAAACCTGAGAGTGGCATTACCTGGAGCAGTATGGAAAATGGATCAGATGTCAGCAACAGTTGCTACTGGAATTCCCCTCCTAGGAGGCTGTGAGAGCAGTGGGAACAATGACAGTGGGGGTCAGCGTTAGTGTTACAAGCAATGGCAAAGAAACCCCCTACTCCGTCTCCACCACTGCACAATAAGTACATTTCAAGAACTGACCTATACTCTTTTTTTTTTTTAATTTATTTTTTTGGCTGTTTTGGGTCTTCGTTGCTATGCACGGGCTTTCTCTACTTGCAGCAAGCAGGGGCTCCTCTTCGTTGTGGTGCACGGGCTTCTCACTGCAGCAGCTTCTCTTGTTGCGGAGCACGGGCTCTCGGCGCGTGGGCTTCAGTGTGTGTGTAGTTGTGGCTCATGGGCTTAGTTGCTCTGCGGCATGTGGGATCTTCCCGGACCAGGGCTTGAACCCGTGTCCCCAGTATTGGCAGGCGGATTCGTAACCACTGCCCCATGAGGGAAGCCCCTATACTCTTATTTTAAAGACAGAGCTGACTAGGCTCGGGATTCAGCTAGTTCGGTCTTCGCCCCTTTTCACAGGTGCAGTTGAGCTGGTCTAGGGATTACAGCAGGTCTGAAATTCTTATTATCGCTTGTCAGCACCCACCACCCCACTGGTTATTTTCTTGTCGTTATTAGCTCTAGCAAAAGAAAAGCCAGAAGAGAGAGTGCTTCCAAATCCAGGTAGTTTATTGCTAACACTTGGAGGAAAAGAAGCTGCTCTTGCATCTTTGGTCAGGAAGAAGAGTGAAGCTATTGGCCAAAGCTAGGTCTGAGGACTGTTGAAGTTTAATTTATCCTTGTTCCCTGACATCATGGGGGTTAGCACCTTGGTGATCTAACAACCTGTTTAGTGTATGAATTTTACTTCTCTTCCAGTATTCCTCACGGGGAAGAGGCGTTGGTGTTCATGAATTTTCTACTGTTCTACTTTTGGCAGAGTCTCAGAGACCCTCACATTCAGGCAAAAGCATAAAGCTACTTGCCTTACTGGGTGAACTGAAGGAAAGCTGGGCATAGTCCCACGGCTCATCCCACAACTTCCCCCAAACCCCCTTCCTACCACCACCCCCATCACAGACCAACGCAGGGGACATGGGTTCGAGCCCTGGTCTGAGAAGATCCCACGTGCCGTGGAGCAACTAAGCCCGTGCGCCACAACTACACACACACTGAAACCCGTGCACCTAGAGCCTGCACTCCACAACAAGCGAAGCCGCCATAATGAGAAGCCCGCGCACCACGACGAAGAGGAGCCCCCGCTTGCTGCAAGTAGAGAAAGCCCATGCATAGCAATGAAGACCCAACACAGCCAAAAATAAAATAAAAAATAAATTACAGTTCTAAACATTACTTAAGTATATGTCTTAGTTTCCTCTGGCTACTGTAACAAATTACCACCATCTTGGTAGAATTTTTAAAAATTATTCTTTGTTAGTTCTGGGAGCTAAAAAATATCACTGAGCTGAAATCCAGGTATTAGCACAGCCATACTCTCTCCAAAGGCTCTAGGGGAGAGTATGTTCCTTACCTCTTCAAACTTCAAGCTTCTGAAGGTTGCTGGCATTCCTTGGCTTGTGACCACATCACTCCCATCTCTCTGGTCACCACTGCCTTTTCCTCTTCTGTCTGTGTCAAATCTCCCTCTGCCTCTCTCTTATAAAGAAAGACACCTGTGATTTCAATTAGGACCCACCTAGATAATCTCCTCATCTCAAAATCTTTAATCACATCTGCAAAGACTGTTGTTCTTTTTTTTTTTTTTAGCACATTACAACGGCATTTATGAAGCATCAAAGGGGTAGACATTTGTCCCATATTCACTCTTTCATTCCTAAATCTAATGCTCAGGGATTTTTGTCATGCCGGTTCTCTTTCCAGAACACTCTGGTGTTTTGGAAACGTCAGGGCCAACTTCACAGGAGTACAACTTGTGCTGTCACACAGGGCTCTGTGCTTAGAAGGACCCCACACTTGGGAGGGTTCTACACTTGTTTGTTTTTTTGTTTTTGTTTTTTGCTTTATAACAAATTTAATCAGTTATACATATACATATGTTCCCATATCCCCTCCCTTTTGCGTCTCCCTCCCACCCTCCCTATCCCACCCCTCCAGGCGGTCACAAAGCACGGAGCTGACCTCCCTGTGCTATGCGGCTGCTTCCCACTAGCTATCTACCTTACGTTTGGTAGTCTATAGACTGTTTTTCTATATAAGGTAACATTCACAGGTTCTAGGAATTGGGACCTGATACTTTCAGGGGGTTATTATTATTATTATTATTATTTTTTTTTCTTTTTGCGGTATGCGGGCCTCTCACTGTTGTGGCCTCTCCCGTTGCGGAGCACAGGCTCCGGATGCGCAGGCCCAGCGGCCATGGCTCACGGGCCCAGCCGCTCCGCGGCATATGGGATCCTCCCAGACCGGGGCACGAACCCGTATCTCCTGCATCGGCAGGAGGACTCTTAACCACTGCGCCACCAGGGAGGCCCCAGGGGGTTATTATTTAGGACCACAGTACACATGTAAGAAATAGATCACTGGCTGAGTTTATTTACTTATTTTTATTTTTTATAAATTAATTCTTTATTTATTTTTGGCTGTGTTGGGTCTTCATTGCTGCACGCACGCTTTCTCTAGTTGCAGTGAGCGGGGGCCACTCCTCGTTGTGCTGCGTGGGTTTCTCATTGTGGTGGCTTCACTTGTTGCAGAACACGGGCTCTAGGCGCGCAGGCTTCAGTAGTTGTGGCACGTGGGCTCAGTAGTTGTGGTGCACGGGCTGTAGAGCGCAGGCTCAGTAGTCATGGTGCACGGGCTTAGTTGCTCTGCAGCACGTGGGATCTTCCTGGACCAGGGATTGAACCTGTGTCCCCTGCATTGGCAGGCGGATTCTTAACTGCTGCGCCACCAGGGAAGTCCCTGGCTGAGTTTATTTAATCGTGAAATGTTTTCAATCTCACTAACCAGCCATGCTCAGACTGTTGTTTAAATTCAGTGGGTAAATTGCCACAATCCTTAATGTCGATTATGCAAAATGTGTGGCAATTTTATACATTTCACCAGTGAATTCAAAACGCACTAAAAGTCCTTCTTAGGAAGACTTTTTAAATGGTTAGAAACTTCTTTTTCCAAATATTTTAAAGTATGCAAAGATGAGCACTTTTATAGATGATACTCCTAGACACTTTTTAGCAGTGGGGCTAAATGAGGATGAAAACCTTTCCAAACACCTGTTTCCGAAATGTTCTCTCCATAGCACGAGGTTCTTTCAGAAAGCATTTTCTCAACTGTCTTTTTTGTCCAACATAATCTGTTGGGATTTATACTCTGGTAAGCATTAGGAATGAAAAATTAAGAAGGCTTGATTTTTTGTAAAAGAAAAATGGAGGACTCTTATTTACAATAATTTTTTTTCAACTCTCAAGTTCATTCTCATGACAAAATCAAGGAATCTCTGCTGGAACCAAAGATTTTTGTATTCAATCCCCAACTTATAATGAAGTATCAATATAATGCAAAGGTTCTCTTATTTGAGAATTTTTTTAAAAATAAAGTTAACCACATCACTAACATCCTGTAGCCAGAGACTAATAAGATTTGCAAAATGCTGAAAACAAAAAGAGAGAATATGTCCCTATGAACTGCTCTTCAAAGAGAATTCCCAGGTGATGTCATAGGTAGCACTCCTACTGTGTGTAACACTGCTCACATGGTGGTCACCTGTACCAAGTGAGGGTGCCAGTTCAGTCTGAACATTAAATACTGGTCCAACAAAACTATAATTCAAAAAGATACATGCGCCCCTATGTTCACAGCAGCACTATTCACAATAGCCAAGACATGGAAGCAACCTAAATGTCCATCGACAGATGAATGGATAAAGAAGATGTGGCACATATATACAATGGAATATTACTCAGCCATAAAAAAGAATGAAATAATGCCATTTGCAGCAACATGGATGCAACTAGAGATTATCATACTAAGTAAAGTCAGTCACAAAGAGAAAGATAAATACCATATGATATCACTTATATGTGGAATCTAAAATACGGCACAGGGCTTCCCTGGTGGCGCAGTGGTTGAGAGTCCGCCTGCCGATGCAGGGGACACGGGTTCGTGCCCCGGTCCGGGAGGATCCCACATGCCGCAGAGCGGCTGGACCTGTGAGCCATGGCCGCTGGGCCTGCGCGTCCGGAGCCTGTGCTCCGCAACGGGAGAGGCCGCAGCGGTGAGAAGCCCGCGTACCGCAAAAATAAATAAATAAATAAATAAATAAATAAAATAAAATAAAATAAAATACGGCACAAATGAACCTATCTACAAAACAGAAACAGACTCACAAACATAGAGAACAGACTTGTGGTTGCCAAGGGAGAGGGGAGTGGGGGAGGGAAGGACTGGGAGTTTGGGGTTAGCAGATGCAAACTATTATATATAGGATGGATAAACAAGTCCTACTGTAGAGCACAAGGAACTATATTCAATATCCTGTGATAAACCATAATGGAAAAGAATATAAAAAAAGAATGTCTATATGTGTATAACTGAGTCACTCTGCGGTATAGCAGAAATTACCACAACATTGTAAATCAACTATACTTCAATTAAAAAAATACTGATCCACCTTATCCCTTTCTCATTACATTGTCTTCTGGCATGCCAATGATTCTTGAGAAATATTCCTTGGGCACAAGCTCTTCACTCTAAGGACTATGGCCTCTGGGTTAAAGGTGAGTATTCTTATACTGATGGGGAAAATGAAGCTAAGAAAGGCTAAGGGAAATCTAAAATAAGTGGATATATGTGTATATATAACTGATTCACTTTGCTGTACAGCAGAAACTAACACAAAATTGTAAATCAACTATCCTCCAATAAAAATAAGGAAGGAAGGAAGGAAGGGAGGGAGGGAGGGTGGGAGGAAGGAAGGGAGGAAGGAAGGAAGGAAGGAGGGAAAAGGAAAAGAAAGGCGAAGGGAATTGCCTACAACAGCCTGAAGAGTAGGCCTCAGAACCAGAGTTCGAATCCAATCTTCTGATTGCGTGTCTGGATCGCATTCCACTGCCCTGTAACTCCTCCCTTCATTAATGGGGTAGGAAACGTGAGGAAAGCAGCGCAGCAGAGTGGTTCAAACACCAGTTCTGAGGCCAGGTTGCCTGGATTTGAACCTTGGTTCCATCACACCCTAGCTGTGTGACCTTGGGTATATTAGACTAGACACCTCAGTTTCCTCATTTTCAAAATGGGGATAATAATATCTATTCCAGAGCATGATGGTAAGGATGAAATGAGTTAATTCATGTAAAGCACTTAAGACAGCAATAAGCACAGAGTAAGCAAAAGTATGCACTCAGATGTTAGCCATGCAACAATACCTATTTCATAAGGCTATGAAGCAAACGAGAAATGCCACATATACACAGAAAGATACTGTACATGTATATACATATACACACACACACGCACACACACACACATATAGACACACTATAAATAGAGAATGGGGGTGTGCACACATGCACCTGGTATATAATGGCCATCTAATGAAGATTAGCTTGCCTTGAGTTTTTGTTTTTAATTTTGAATGGAATATGAGGGTCACACAAAATCATCATGCTGATAAGGGTCCTCTATATGGGCAAGAAGGCATCGTTCTGATGCCACACAGGCACATCACCCTCTGCCTTGTCTCCCAAAGACATTAGCCATTTAAGAATCCAATGCCAAAAATCCCAGGTTTTGAGTTATAACATAAGTCCTGCTGATAAACGCTTATGTCCATAATCATGGCTATAAGAAAGCAACTAATATTCTTCTAACAGGAAGGTGCAACCTGGGTCTGTAGTGAAAATCATATGGAAAGTACAACCTCATACATGTTAACAATTCCAAGTATTAAAGTTTTTCCATCCCTGTCTAAAAACCTCGATTCTACCTACCTGCCCCCAATGTCTGAAGCATAAACTTTAACTAGTTTTTCAAAAGCCGGTAGAAACATCAACCCAAACTTTGCCTTCTGCTGAATCTTTGTCTTTGTCTGCTGAGTCACCATAAAACACAACAACAGACCATTGTTCAGACCAAATCACTACTTCTCTCACCTTCTCAAAGCAGGAGAGGTATACATTATGAAGAAATCAATCAGTAAACACTTCATTCTGTGATGTTCCTCCTGGTTTCACCTCCTTTTAGTGACTCTGCTCAACATGCCATCATTGTCTCGATACCACCCTTTATACCCTGTGTCATGTTTACAGAATTTGATGAAAGCATTCAAATTCTAGTACTTAAAATAAGAATCAAGGGAATCTGTAGCTTCATAACCAAATACCATCTGCAGGAAAACATGATGGTGGCCAAGGAGTCTGGAAGGGGGAAGCCAAGAAGCTAAGCAGACCCAAAGCACCTGGACAAGGTAAAAGCTGCCAAATGCAAGCCTGAGGTCAGTGGAGAGGCAGTTAGAATGTGCCCTACCTACACACAGGCTGAGCAGCAGTCCACGTGAGAAACACGAGGCTCCCCAGATAACAGGTGAGAGAGTCAAAGAGAGAAGCCACATTGGAGTCGAGTCAAGAAACTTGGGTTTGCACCCCTGTTTTGCTCCTCTCCAACACTGTGACCTTGGGAAAGCTATTTCCCCTCTCTGAACCTCTATTTCTTCCTCTGTAAAAGTGAGAGAGTTGAACCAGCTCATCTTTTTAGACCTTTTTAGCTCACCTATTCTGCACTTCTTCAGTCATCACCAATCTGTGTGCTGCGAAAGCTACCAAAAAAGCTACGTTTCTTATTTTCAAAGTTTTTAATAACTTTCTTCTGTTTTGTACAACCAATCAACAGTATGGAAGGTGTTTACCAAATCTGTCCGTTCCACCTGTTTTGGGTCACAAGGTAAGAACGGAGCCTTGTGATTAGTTCTGCTATGAGCTGTGGTACATTTACTTGCCAAAGTAAGATCCTTCAGAACTTTCTTTCCTTTTCATTCACCATCCAGCAACGTTTAAGATGTCAACTGCTGTGCTATCTTGAGTTCCTCTGGGAATAAACTGATCAGAGCCCCTCTACCAACCCACAATGTACATGAGAAGCATTCTGAGAAATACATCTGCACTGTCTTATACCTTTGAGATTCTGGAGTTATTTGTTACCACAGCATTACTTAGCCAGAGCTAACTGATACAACAAGCAGTCTGAAATTTAAATTGTTATTATTTACCCTCTACTATTACTGTAACTAGTACCTATAATAAACAATCTTACATTTTTATAACTCTCTTTACGTGTCCATTGCTCCACCAACTTCAAGGGGTCTCCTTCAAAGAGCAAGGACCATGTCCAGTAAGAATGAAGAAGGTGAGAACATGGTCATCACACTCCAGTTGCATTCAGTTTCAAGAATAACTTCCTAATGTAGCAGACTCTTAAGGAAGACCAAAAAATCAGGTCATAGAGGGACAGGACAATGTTTCAAAAAACAAACTGCTGGCTATAGGTAATGGAGTATTGTAGGCTAGGGCACAGAGATTTTGCCCAGAGAAAGCACGTGAAGAGGAGACATACCACCGCCTACCTGAGCTCTGAATATGAATTGCGTCCTTCAGGTCAGTTAACAAAGGCTACTGAAGAGAGGGGGAGAAAGGGACAGCTATAAAGAATGAGTTGATGAGATTTTGTTGGAAGGGAGAGGGGGAAAGGAAGAACAAAGAAATACAAGCTTAAAGATTAAATTTTTTTAAAAAAGCTCCGAGGCAGCAGAAGTACAGAAGCATACAACTGCATATGAGATTTAAGAAGCAAAATCGCTAGACGGTTAAAAAGCCTCTAACTTCCAAAAAGCATAATAAGAGGAAAAAGGGATAAAACAAAAGCAATTGTATTTTCATCAATTGATCATTTGCTAGCTGGGGCTTCTGGGGAAAATGGTGTTAAGAAAAGAACACTAATAGGCATAATACTTAAGAAAACTATTTACGATGTATGCTTTTAACCCAGAGTCAAACCGCTGTAGCATATTTCTTGCCTTAAAAACAAAAGCAAGACACATCCCCTGTCTTGTTGGTTAACCGCAGCACTGCTGTTTGACAGACAGTCAGTGTGACCTCAACTCTCACCTACCCAACAGCTGTTCTTCGGGTACCAGACGCACAGGCCTGACTTACAACAGGCAAACCGTGGGGCAAACTTGCACCCTGGGTGCGGATACCGTGGCTCTCACCAATGTAAGGATGTGCTGAGGAATCAGCCATCAGACAGTGACTGTCTTTTGGTAATAACTTCTTATTATGTCAAGGAATCTACATGCAGATCAATGTGACTAGCGTGCACATGCTCATCCCCACCATCAATCACTATCGATTTGCACACCAATTCCTCACCATAATTAGGAGCTATAGACAGGGTAGCAATATTATCTTCAATACCGTGTCACTACCCTCCATACACGACTGTGTTCCACCAGACTTCCGCACTGCTGCTCTGACATCTCCAACACTGCTTCAGTCGTTATTTGGGGTGAGAGGTGGGGGAGCTGAGTGAATAACATGTCCCTGTGTGCCATGCCTACCTGAGAGATACCCGGTCCCCTACTAGATGTTTTTTAAAAATGGGAATTCCTCCACATCCATATCGAATCCCTGTGTGCAAATTCGAAAGTTGGCAACACGCTGCTCTTAATCTGATTTATGCACCAATTTATTTTATACGTTAGGCACACTGTATGCAGGCTGACTGATGCATAAAAATTTCATGCAAAAAAGGACTCACTCCCGCACGGTGGGTAGGACAAATGACTCCATATACCAAAAGCATTTTGCCCACCATACAAACATTTTGATCTGTTTCTATCTCCCCTCGGCTCCCACTCCAGAGAGCTCAAAAGGCTGTATCTTAACTTTCTGAAATCCTTTCATGCTACAAAACACCCACTTATGCTGAGAACTTTTCGCCGTGTTCACTGTTTAACTGCGGATCGTAAACACATAAGCATGCTCAACAGAGGCAGACAGACAGACACATACCCACGACACACCTAGGTAATTTGGCAGTGGGGTTGTTTGTTTGAGCATTTTTTCTCTGCATATCATAACTACCATGCATTTTGCATTACTCTTCTAATTACATTCCCAGGGATATGGTCCCCAGCATATTATTAACAGCAAAACTCCAAACAAATTAAAAAAAAAAAAAAAAAAAAGCTTTAGGAGTAGGGTTTTTCGTTAGGGAAAAAGCAGCTAGAAAAAGCATCTTTCTGAATTTCCTTTTATTAGAAGTCTCCTTTCATCCAAGAAATATGGGGCCTGAAATAAATTGTACCATCCTGCTTTTTTTTTTATTCAAATCCTTGCCAGAGCTAGGCAGTATGCTAATGAAAACAGGTTGATAAATGACTCCCTGATATTTTCCAGACATTTTTCTCTCAGAAGTGCTCTAAACTGATGTAGCTCAAAGAGAATAAGGCGCATTAAGTCATTATATCAATTTTTGTTACCCAGATACTTCAGTCCCAGTTAAGCACTGACAGCCAATATAAAACAAGGCAAGGGCATCATACGACTCCATCGATCAAATCTTGTCGTAGATAGATTGCCTATTACACAAATAGAACCAGCGGATTCAGTTTGTAGTTTTATGCTCTCCAATTAAAGGATAACAGGGTACTTTCCCATAAATCTGCTAATTGCAACTGAATTAATTTAACAAATTTCTCCAAGCACAAGACGAAAAAGCGATTGGTTAAGCTAATGTAAACTAGCACAGGTTGTCACAAAGAGGCTCCCATAACATCTTTTTGCTATACCTTGATTGGGCAAGGTGTCACAAGTATTTAGCTACTTTGTGGTTCTCTGGCAACAGACAGCTGACAAGCATAAAACATTGCACAAATAGGAGATAATTTATTTGTGGTACTTTTTTTCCTCTCCCTCACTCCCCACTCTTCCCCACCCGGAGGATGAAATAACTCCCTCTTTGCATCTAATTAATGTTTCTCTCCAAGCGAAGCTGTTTTTCTAAATCAGAATTACAACAGCCAAAACACTATAGTACAGAAAGGGGTCCCTCCGTGCCAGGCAGAGAACAGGAGGGGCCATGGGCAAAAACTAGAGTAGCTGCCTATGGCATTTCAAAGGAGGAAGCAGCTCAGTGCTCCTGAGTAGGGCAGGGTGAATGCATTGCAGAGCATCCTGCTCTCCACAAGTTCAAATATGCAGGTAACGGTTGTCCAGGTGCCAGATTCAAAGCAGAGGATGCCGAGCCATCAAATAATGCGTCATAGAAGAAGTCCTCAACTGCCATGCTCAGAGTTCTGAAGGTGGAGCTGTGCTGGGTGCACAAGGGATGCCCCTCTGCTTCTGACCCCTCTCCACCACGCCTGAGCCAGGGATTCACAGAGCTATGCCTAGGGGACTCACAGGTTTGGGGGGGCGGTTGGGCAGGGAGGAAACACTATTAGAATAGACAGCACATCTTCCAGATTTGGTGGAATAGGGCAGATTTTAAATACCTTGCCCCATTTGGTCCATGTTTTTAGACTGGGTATTTTTAACGTGAGCTTGTAAAATGCAGTTGTCCTATCCGTACTGCGCAGGCAAGAGGTGTCTTGCCAAAAGAAAATAGATTTCAGTTCCAAAAGGGGCTAAGGGTCCCAGGGACCACAGAGAAAAAGCAATGGAGCCCATGGAGAAATGAAAAGGTCCAGGCAGCAGCACCAGGAGGATGGACCTTCCTAATGCAAACGAAGGTCGGCAGCTCCAGCACTTCCCTCTCCTCTAGTGACCACAGCTTCAAGCTTCCTTGCTGCGGAAGCTGATTCTTATTTTACCAGGGAGAAAAAAATCTTGGGGTAGAGCCTCTTTTCCAAGACACATTTCTAATAATCCTGTTTATCCATTTGTGTTTCGGTTAATAGAAAGAAGCTCTGCCATGTCAACCCAATTTGACAGTAAGCTATCTGAGGACAAGAACCATGTGACTTTAGTACTGTGGGTCTGGAGCAGTGGGACAGGCATGCTGCCTCTAGGGTAGAACATACCCAATTTTAAAACTGGCTGAGTCATCCGGCCAAGAGGTAGTGGGGTTCTGCAAAGGGAGAGAGGGTGTGAGTGGAGTCCAGGCAGAGAAGTATAGGGTGTCGACTCCTACACACTATTCGTTGGGCACTCCATACCTAACCAGAAAGAAAAGTTAAACACACACCGAGAATACAAAGGAAGAGATGTTTTGAGTAACAGCAATTTACGTAAACATGCTGGATCGAAGTCAGGAGACCTGGGTTACAGCCCCAGCTTTGCCACTCACCAGTTGTATGATGCTGGGATCACACCTAAGGATCTCTTCTTCATCCATAAAAAGGAGGATATCAGAGTTCATCTCAGAATTAGATCTCATGAAGGCTGGGACATCTAACCACTGTTTTTCAAAATGCAGCTGCACGTGGAACTGAATTCCAGGGTGCTTCTAGCATTTTTTAACAGACGATAACAGAGTACACTGCATAGAGTAAGGGTAAGTACTGTTTTGTAATACTTCTCATTCAGTTATGAAATATATATGTGCGTGCAGGCTGCAATGGGAAGTCTATTTCTTAACGTCAGTCACAGTCAAAAAGAATTTTAAAAACCGAAAGCCACCAATCCAGTCCAACCCAAGTACTGAATGTGAAGATTCTCCAGCTCTGTCATCACAAGTTCACATGCAGAGCAGCTGCAAGGGCTGGAGCTGGGGGGCTGAGGCTTTGAAAGAACCAGCACAGAAACCTCTCCCAGCAGCAGCTCATCCATCACTTCTGATGAAAATGACAGACTGGGAAACCCCTCACTTTGGGAGAGAGGCCTGTCTTTGTGCAGATAATGAAGTGACTCATTTCAGAAAGGGCCCCAGCACAGTCCCCAGCCCAGGTCGTATGGGTAGCATCCCAGTTCAGAATGAGAGGCCACAGGTCTGCCACCCACACAGTCCTCACACAGAACCTGAACACCAGGCATGCCAGAATTCCTGCCAGAATTCCTGCCAGAAGGAGACAACTCACATCTACTGAAGGCAAAGGCGGGCTCCCCCATCAATTGCAGGACAAGTATTTCATAGATCCATTTATGATTCACACGCATGCAGACGCAACGGCAAGGACTTGCTCCCTATGAAGGGCTTGAGAAAGGACGGCCTGGCGAGAATCATGTCACCATGAAAGATCCTGCTGGCCACCTCTCAAGAATCCATGTAAGATGAACTAGGACCTATTCATAATTCCCCAAACCCTTTGCTTCTCCAGTTATGCTGAGCCAGCAATTATTTTTACTGTGCCTTGTTATGAGTTATGATCCGATGTGTTCACTGGAAGGAAAATCTAAGAATAAGAAGTGATTTAATATTACAAACATGTTGGGTTGAGCCTAAGCTTCTCTGAAGGGAAAATACTCCTTTAGCTATAAGATTTTCTACTATTTGGATACTTCCTATATGAAGATGGCTTAAGGCTTATGGAACTTGGTTTTATGGAAGATGTAGAGAGTATGATATTGATACTATGAAAAGAAACAACAGAAGAGCCATTTATGAAAGAAGTAAATGAAGGGTGTAGGAACTCTCTGGTTAGCTAGCCAACAAATATTTCTAGAGCACCTGCTCTGTGCCAGGCACCAGACATTAGAACACAGGGTGGACACGGCACATATAGCCTCTTCTCTCAGGAGCATACAGTCTGGTTGGAAAGAGAGCTGTTAAGTTTTGTAAATAAACTAGCACCACAAAAAAAAAAAAAAAAAAAAAAAAAAAAAAAAAAAAAAAAAAAACTAGCACCACAAAGGAAAAACAAAAATAATTAATAAGGGGCTTGTAGTTTGGGGATGGCCTCCCTGAGAAAGTGTCCCTTTTAAGTTCAGACCTAAAGGTTAAATAGAAGGGCAGGCGGAGAGTTCAAGAGGAAGACCCCAGGCCCCTCCAGCCCTCAGGCCTCCTGGAACAGCCCTCACCACCCCAGCTCTCCTCTGCCTTTACACTCCCATGATCACACTTCCATCGATAAATCTCTACACCCTCTCGTATACCCACATCACCTCCCCTGGAGCCCCAGTGGCCTCCTGTCTTCCCCAAGCCAGTCCCTTTCACACTTTGCTGCCCCACTGTTCCTTCAGCTGAGAATGGTTTTTTGCAGCTTTCCAGCCTGCTCAGGTTCAAATTCCAGTTCTACCACTTCACAGCGATGTGGCCTGGAACAAATGTCTCCATCTCTCTGTGCCTCAAAGTCCTCATGTATAAGACAGAGATGATAATGGGCCCACTCTATACGTTTCGAATAAAGATTAAATGACTGACTGCAGAATCCACTATTTCTTCACTATTTCAAAACTTGTAAATAAAATACTTAAAGAAACTGATTTTAAATGCAAATTAAAGGGCAGATTTTCTCAAACAGGAGGGGAAAAAACACTAGTTTGAAAAGATACATGCACCCCAATGTTCACAGCAGCACTATGTACAATAGCCAAGACATGGAAGCAACCTAAATGTCCATCAACAGATAAATGGATAAAGAAGATGTGAGATACACACACACACACATACCCACACACACACACACACACACACAATCAAATATTACTCAGCCATAAAAAAGAATGAAATTCTACAATTTGTACCAACATGGATCAACCTAGAGAATATTATGCTTAGTGCAATAAGTCAGACAAGTACTCTATGATATCACTTACATGTGGAATCTAAAAACCAAAACAAATCAGTTATATAGCAAAAAAAAATCACAAACTCACAGAAGTAGAAAACAAACTTGTGGTTACCAATGAGGAAAGGGAAGAGGGTAGGGGCAAATTAGGGGTACAGGGTTAAGAATTTAAAACTACAAGAAAAATGAAAAGCACTGAGAACTATACCTGGCACATAGGAAGCATCCAAAAAATGTTAACTATTATTATTTTTGTTATTGTGATTTCTGTTGTTTATTACTTTGCTCATTTTCTATATTCCACTCTCTCATATGAGAGCCAGATCAAACTGCCCTTCTACTGCAAAGCTATCCAAATGTGCTCTAGCCAATATACTCGCTGCAAATATATTGTACATACCACTCTCACAGCCTTTATCCCATTATACTGAAATTATTTATGTATCTCTTTGTTCCCTGGACCCCAAGCCAGAGGCTACATCTTATTTATGTTGCTTCCCCAGGGTCTGGAAATCAACAAGCTCTCAACAAACATATAGGAAGATGGATAAATGAATGAATGGATAGTGGGTGGCCAGATGGACGGGGCAGCCTGGAAAACTCACCTTGGAATTCTCTTTCTCTAAGGAGGTATCCCTCCAAGTATTGAAACTTGAGCAAATGGGTTGAAACCCTCCCAGCCATGTAGTGACCTCTGGCCTAAAATGCCACTGCCCATGTTGACCACCATTTGCAGAGCACCTCGGGGGCTAATGCTGTCCTTTAGAAGCCAGGAGATCCCTCCAAATTTGAATCCTCAAGGAGAAGTATCTTTTCTCAAAACACTTCTAAACGTAGTGCGGCAGATCTTTAAGCCTCTAGCTAACATGCCTGAAAGCATCCTTCTATTTATTGGTATCGTTCCGTGCATGGTAACAATCGCAGAAGCAGAGCATGACTGCACTAGCTTTGTGCCTGGCAAAATCAGTGTCTGCATTAATCTGAACTCCAAAAGACTATAAAATTAAATTTAAGTGACTCACTTAACTACCAGAAGAAGGAAAGAACCAATTTTAAGACTGAAAAGAGAAGAAGAAATAATTGCAACTGTTTGATAGGAGTGTATTATGTAAATAAGTAGAGGGCATGTCAAGAAATACAGATGCCCAGCCACCTTTGCACAGCAATGAGAAACAACCTGGGAGAGAAGAGGGAATGTGTTCTCCTTCGAGGGATCAGAGAGAGCATCTCTTCTGACTCCTGAGCTGCTTTCAGCAACCTCCTTGACCTGGAAAGCCCGGGGTCACTGGGTTCAAACCATGGTATGCCATGAATCCTTCTCGTGGAAGGGCATGGTGGACCATTAACTCCCAAATAATATCTCTTGGGCATATTCTTTCCTTTGCATTTCAACATGGTAAGTTCTGAAGTCCTTGGAAAATGCTTTATCTGTAATTAGAGGTGGAAATGATGTTGCAAGGAAGTTGAAAGCAAAGTTGGACCAGCCTGAAGAGGCATTGGTGGTAGGCTGGAGGAGAGCCTTCAATAAGCTTCTGCTTCCTAATGCCACTTTGTAGACAACAGGTTGAGTCAGAGGGCCACAGTGAACCCCAAGCTATTGCTTTCCTCATTTTTGTAAGACTTAGGAATACTGGACTAAGAACTTTCTTACCCTTAGTCCTTTCCCATAGTAAAACCTATAGTTAAAGGCAGGGCCCCCTCTAAAATGGCCACGAAGGTCAAGTTCATTTTGATGCCAGTTACTAGAAAAAGGAGAGCAGAGGTAAAAGACATAACCACTCCATCCATCACGTTTCTAGAATCCTGGACATGACAGAGATCCTTTGACCTAACTCAGACTACAGATTCTACTAATTTTTAAAGTTTCTCTAGGAGATCCCATGGCCCCTCATGAGAACCTATTTTACCAGTTCTCTCACCAGCTGGTAATTTTGGGGAGGAGAAGAGACACTGATAAACCCTCACACTGCTATCTAATCTATATTTCAATGTATCTTTACCCAACAAAATATTTCAGACAAATTGCAATGGCAAAACTTATTTTTGGGGCACAGGCAATGCCAGAAATAATCTCTAAAGATCTGTCAAGGATCCCCTTAAAAATATGTGCATGTCTACCCCAGGGAAAAATCTGATCCATAAAGACTTATAAAATGGGGACGGGCGCATTCCAGAATGGTAATGAACTCCCTACCTGCTGTGGATCCAGTTAGAGGCAGCTCCTTGAGGGGAGGGACTGAGTCATAGGCACTTTGTAATCCCCACGCTCAGTTTAGTGTCTAGCACATAGCAGGTGTGTAATCAATCTTTCAAGAATGAAGGAAGGTCTTCTTAGGTATCACTGCCAAGCCAAGGATGCCCAGAGCAGACACCTTCTACACGCACAAGTCCACCGTGGTAATAAACTCCAGAAAGACCCAAGGCCTGCCTCAGCCAGCTTTCAGGCAGGGTAAAGAAGAAATGAACACCACCCAGGAACCTTGCCCAACATCAAAAACAGAGTACAGGACATTTTATTCTCCATTAATTTGGATATACAGTATTTCTCTATGATTACTGTAGCAGGCAATGTTCTTATAAGGTTATGAACTGGTTTTGCATTGTTCCATTGCTAGAATTTAATACTGTACTAAATGTGATATATCTCAGCCATGATTAATCCTGCCCAGTTCTGCAGCAAGTTTCTATAAAAAACCAACTTGAAATACAGGATTCTTAAAGCCCTTGCCAAATCTGCAAGATGTGATATTAACATGGCTCCAATCCAGGCGAGCACGTCTAACTTACGCTGAGACCATCCACCCGTTTGCCTTTGTGCTCTGCGAGCAGCTATTTATCCTATCGCTGAAGCCGAGAAAATTCAGAGAGCCCTGCCCTGGCCTGCTTTACAACAGCATTATTAATACTGCTCAACAACAAAGTAAAATTACAGATAAAATCTGAATAGGCCCATTACTGGTTTTAGAGGGAGCTAAATAATCTATATAATGTGTTTGGGCCTGTAGCACGTGCCACCCGCCACGACAGGAGAGAAATGCACGTGGCAGCCAACTCGCCACTGGGGCTCGGCTCCGTGTAAATTCCCTCCTCGAACATCGTGAATTAAAGCAGATGAAAGTTTTAAAATGTCAGGCGAGTCCCTGGGGATGGATATGCTTTATGTTTTTTATAGAGTGAACATTAATTTCAAATGGAAAGGGAAAGCAGCCCTCTTTCTCCAGCCATTCGCTCTATTTTTTCTTAAGTTCCACGTGTCCACTTTTAACAGACCGGTCTTGGGGGAATTGATGCTGCGCTGAGTCAAACCACTGGGCTCAAGGTAAAAGTAAAGTCCTTGTGAGGAAGAAAATAAAAACTCACCAGCCCCTTCCTAGAAGTAGCCCCAGTCTGGAACATTTGGCTTGGAGTTAGACAACTGAGGCTCGAATCCTACCTCCAATTCTAGGTGTTTGGCGTTTGGAAAATCTAGCTTCTCTGATCATTAATGTCCTTCTTCACAGGGTTATCAGATAAATTAAATAAATGAGTACATGTATATATACTATGTAATAAATAGTTATCTGCATATGTGCACATATATATGTATGTATACACATATACATGTGTACATATGTGTGTATACATATATTTGTGTGTATCTCACACACATACTGTTTAGGCTGATACTTTAACTCTTTAACAGCTTTTCCCCATTTTGCTTCTGTCATGCATTTCCAGTCTTATTTAACTCTTCTACAAAGGAAACAAGATTGTCATTCACTATTCATTCATTCTCACATACAATAGGCACTGAGGGTCTATTATGTGCCAGGTCCTTTGGGATCCAAAGGAAAACAGGATGTTATTTTTGCCCTCTAGGAGTTCACAATCTACAGTAGTGGTTCCTTCTACACGTTGGATCCTCAGTGAAATTTAGAAGCCTTGTCTCCTAGTTTAGGTCAAGAAACTGGTATGCTATCAAGATAATGAGGGGACAAATAGATGGCATAAGCATTCTGACCTAAGAGTTACAAGGCCAGAAGGCCCATAATAATTTGGATTACTGTCTGGCAGACAGCCATTTCCGTGCCCTCCCACTGTGGGCAGAGTTTACTTCTCTGCCCCATTGGTATTGGTCTTGGCCATGAGACTTGCTCAGGCCAATGAAATTTAATGATGTGATAAGAGCAGAGACCCTAAGTGTGCTCACATCATACAAAGCCTGAGCCCCAGAATGCGCACACGGAGCAGAACTGAAGCCAATACACAGCCTGGGGTCAAGGCCAGCTGCCCTGCTGCCTAGAGCAGAGCCACCCAGCCTAGATCAGCCAAACCACAGTCAACCTGCAGAATGTGAGAAAGAAAATAAATGGGATGGTTTCCTATGCAGTATTATTGTGGAAATGGCTGACCAATATAAGGTCTAAGCAGAATCCCAACCAGAAAAAGATTGCCTCATCAAAAGCAATCTGGCACAACTTAACTACTGGAGCACTACAATGAGATTATGGTACAAAACATGCTTTTCATGGTCAAATCAATCATTCTGTCTCAATTCTGTGCTTGTCCCAGCTCTCTCAGCATTGAAGAAAATTAACACAAAATAAGTTGATCTTGATGAGTATGATTCAAATCAATAATGTTAATCGGGCTCCTGAGTGTAAGATAAAATGACTTCAAATCAACAAAAGGGTAATAAAGCTTTCCCAACATTCAGCACCACCTATGATAAATCTATAGTGGTCTGAAATATCCAATTTCATTAACAACACATTTAACATGCTAAAAAGACAGGAACCTTCTCCCAACAAAATGTTCTCTCAGTGCCTACGAGCACATTAACTCAAGATTGCAAGGCACATCCAATCGTGTACAGTTAAGTCCCCTACATACGAACGAGTTCCATTACAAGAGCGCATTTGTAACTCCAATTTGTTTGTAAGTCCAACAAAGTTAGCCTAGGTACCCAACTAACACAATCGGCTATAGAGTAGTGTACTCTAACACGTTTATAATACTTTACCCACAAATAAATACAAAACAAACACAAAAAATAAAACATTTTTAATCTTACAGTACAGTACGTTGAAAAGAACAGTAGTATAGTACAACAGCTGGCATACAGGGGCACATTCGCATCTTTGAATGTTCACAACTTGAAGGTTCGCACGTAGGGGACTTACTGTAATTAAGTTATACCTGAATAAGGGGGGATGTACTCTATGGTGATGACTCACTTTAAACTTTAATTTTTATTATTATCTTCCTGTCCCACCTATTTCCCCTTCTCCATGGTAATTTATGGAATTACTAGATATTTTCCTTTATAGTCTATTTCATTCTAGGTAATATTATCTAGCAAAGAAAAAAATCATTCAACATTCTTATGTAATGAGAGTGAGATATGCTAGAGTAAGTGGGAAGGGAGCCTTTAAAACAGCACTGCAGGGGCTTCCCTGGTGGCGCAGTGGTTAAGAATCCACCTGCCAGTGCAGGGGACACAGGTTCGATCCCTGGTCCAGGAGGATACCACATGCTGCGGGGCAACTGAGCCCGTGTGCCACAACTACTGAGACTGCACTCTAGAGCCCGCAAGCCACAACTACTGAGCCTGTGTGCCACAACTACTGAAGCCCACATGCCTAGAGCCCGTGCTCCACAACTAGAGAAGCCACCGCAATGAGAAGCTGCACACCGCAGAAAAGAGTAGCCCCTGCTCACCGCAACTAGAGAAAAGCCCACGAGCAGCAACGAAGACCCAATGCAGCCAAAAAATAAATAAATAAAAATTTTAAAAAATAAAAATGAAACAGCACTGAAAGATCCCTGTCCTCAAGGAACTTTCAATCTGTTATGACTCACAAATGACTATATAGCCAATAATATGCATATAAAATAAGCAACATAAACAAGTCATAGTAGCTCGACAATTGTTGGCTTATCTCCCCTTTATCCACCTCTCCTTACCCTCTTTCCTAACATTTCCCTAGATTTCTCCAAATTTGGCTTGTTTGCAGTTGACTCCATTTCCCTGTGCCAGAATGGGGCTCAACTAGCTTAATTTTATCAGCAGAGTCCGCTCCCCCCTGCCCACAGTAACTGGTTCAAGAGACAGAATGACCCTATCTCAGTCTGCTATAACCAGTTACCACAGACTGGGTGGTCTGGGCAGCTTCAACAACAAACATTTACATCTCACAGCTCTGGATGCTGGAAGTCCAAGATCAGGGTGCCAGCATGGCCGGGTTCTGATGAGATCCTCTTCTGGACTGCAGACTGCTGACTTCTCACTGTATCCTCACATGGCACAGAGAGAGACAGTGAGAGAGCTCTCTGGGGTCCCTAAGGGCACCAATAAAGACACTAATCCCATCCATGAGGGATGACCTAATTACCTCTTAAAGGCCCCATCTCCTACTACCACATTGGGGGTTAAGATTTCAACATGTGAATTTTGGGAGGACACACACATTCAGTGCATTGCTTGGACCTATCAGATCAGTGAGACTCAATTTGGGGAATTTTGTTTGAGCCCTAGGGAACTGAACTCTCTCTCCTGCTAGATTTAAATCAGGACATACACACTCTTAAGAACTATGTGCAGCCACCTTGCAATGGATCAAAGTCTTTATTAAGGAAGAGCTGCTGAGAAATGGAGAGAGATCTGGTTTGACTGAGTTTCTGACTTACACCTTACCTAAAACCACCTCTACCATGAGAGCCGACACTGACACCCCCCCCCTTTTTTTTAAGACAGTTTGAGGGGCTTTTTTTCCCGTGATTTGGGGGGAAAAACCCATATATAAACAATATAACATGCAACAGAGCTCCAAAGAAACAGAAATTATTGTGGACAAGGAAATATAGAGAAAGTAGTCTGTCCTGGGCCTTGAAACAAGGATACAATTTAAATTATCAGGGAGAGGGGAAATGGTGACAGGAGAGAAAATAATGAAGAAAATAAAGCAAACTTAGACCTAGATGATGCCATGAGAATGGTAGTTTGTGATCCTGATGATGTTTAGGGTGATGTTATTAATAATAATGAAATGACACACACGTACATCGCTTTACAAAAAAAACACATATATCACTGTCTTGTCACCCTATGAGAGATGCATGACCAATTCTAGAATACAGATGGATAAAAGGGGCAATTTCACAAAGCACTGGTTTAGCCTCTCATAGAACTGGACAAGAATTCTGGATCTGACACTTAGGAGTTGCATGAATCTGCAGCAAGTTACTCCAACCTGTCTGATCCTCAATTTCTTCAATTTATGTATAATAATAATGCCTATCCTCTGAGGTTGTGAGAATTAAATGAGGTAATGCATAAAAGTGCTTACTACAAAGTACACCACAACATACTTGATCCATAAATATTAGTCATTATTTTTGTCATTGTTTTAAAAGAATAAAGCCTAGGTTCAGGACTTATAGCCAAAATAGAGGAGTATTAGAACCAGTGGTTAGCAATGACAAGTTGGAAGCTTTCGGCTCAATGTGAAAAATAGGTTTCAAACACTAAGTGCTTCCTACAGCCATGATGGATTGCTTCTGAAGGACCGAACCTCCAGTTCTGCAGGTTTCCACTCAGCAGAATAAGACACTGTTTAAGGATTGCATGGCAGGGGTTTGAGCACCAGAAGCGTGGTTTACGGATGTGGCCCCAAGGATTCTTTCATCACTGAGACTTAACTCTGTGAGATACCGCTGTCTCGCCAGTTTAATTTCCAGTGCACCCCAAGAACAAAGGATTACCTGATCCTCTGCCCACATCCTCTCAGTCCTCAACCCTTAACAAAGCTCAAAATCACTTACACATTAAAGAAATGCGATACAAATTTGACTGGACTCGTTACACCCGCACTATTCTCCAATACTGCAAAAAGCTAATTTCAGCTGTCACTTACTGGAAGTAAAATGACAAATATCTGTAATATCTGTCAGGTTATGAATGCTTTAAAAAGAGTTATGCAGCTGTCAACATTTCGATGACATTAACAAGGGAAAAGTAAACGAAGAAGAGGAAACAGCATGTCTGTGGAGTACCCAGTTGCCAAACTTCTCTATCACTTATATTAATAAAAATCAAATTACCTCCATAAAAATTGCAAACAATGAAGACTTCTGGAGAAAACCGATAGAGGCAAATCTGATATTAATGCTGCCAATTCCGTAGATGAGATCATCAGAATTAGCTTCAACACCTCAGTAGAAAGTGACTAATTCTATTAAAGGATGTGAAGTCTTTACCCAACTTCTCCTCACCATGATGGTATAGGAACAAACATGTAAAATCGCTGGTACAGAGTCATCAATCTTTTTGAAGAGCTTCTTGTCATAGTGGAAGACAATGTACTATATAAATAGGTGAGCGTGCATCCCACTTTGACTGGGAGAATCCTAGTCTGTATCCATTACCTTGGCATAATTATTAATAAAGTGTGTTAGTTTGGATAATAAGGTATGGTGTATCTGTATATGTTTTTGTATATGTGGGCAAGTGTGTGTGCATGTGCATGTACGTGTGGTTCCCTATATATGTGCGGGTCTGTGTACATGTGTGTACATATGTGTATACACGTGTATGATTGTGCATGTGACTGTGGAACTCTTCCTTCCATTTCTAAGTGGGTCTCATCTATAACATACTTTAGGCTTTGGGGGACAAACACTACATTTTACAACAAGGATTTCCATAATTACATGACACTGAATTTTTGCCATCCAATTAAACCAAAATAAATATGGGAGGCAAAAATAACCTTATGTTTCATTCATATTCATATTTGACTACATTTATCACATATAAACTGAATGCTACCGACAAAACCACCCCTCTGGGAAGAGGGATGGGTGGTCCAATTATTAGTTTAGGAGGAGGTTTTAACTCAGTGGGTAGCTGGCCTCAATATAAGACTCTAAGCCAAAATCCACACTGTTAATCATTATGTGGTATCTGTTTTTCCAATATTTCTGCTGCTTCTCCAATATCAGAGAAGGGCAAAACAGAAAGCAACAAAAAACAACAATCAGTGTGAAAGTGGGGTTTCCTCTGAAGGCTTGAGCGATCATTTTTTGTACACAGAAGAAGGCTAGCATTGCTGTCCTCAGTTCATATAACCATCCTTTCTACATGCATTTTTTAGGAACCTATTCTATGCAAAGGATAATATACATTGTGGACTCAGTGAACTGTCACTTTTTTTAAAATGAAATAACTAAGAAAAGCTCAACCATTAAAAACCAGAGGGCCTTATCATTTTTTTTTATCCATGTCTACATATGACTTTTGACCTAGGACATCTACAGCTACATTTTTAAAAACAGTCATGAAAATACTCCCTCTTTCAGAATCAGGAAATTAAATCGGATGGGAATTCTGACAGCCAGATGATGTCCCTCTTTTAAGATATGTCCAGACTAAGAATATCTAAGCCTCTTCTTGGCCTATAAATTAAGTGATTAACAAATATACACAGTTTGGGAAGGAATGAAATGTTCTGCAACAAATCAAATTCCATGAAGCACAGGGCACTGGCACTATTCCCATGGAAATAAGTAAATTTTGTGACAAACCCACTTCTTTTCTCCAACACATTCCAGAGATAGCATACTCTTTTTGGTGTTCCTCATAAATCTGAGAAAATTAAAAGTTAACATGCCATGATATTTTTATTACTGGCTTGAACGCAATAAATATTCAAATATTAGTAAAGACGGAGCCGGTGGTTCCACAGGAAAAAACCTCAAGGCTCTCACAACTTGGGCTTTTATGGAATAAGAGATGCCAGTGTAGAAGCAGGGTGGGGTCAAAGGTGGCAAATTAAAACATGAAGAGCTATACTCCCCCACCCCACCTCCATGGTGTGGAAATATGGATAACCAACAAGGACCTACTGTATAGCACAGGGAGCTCTGCTCAATAGTCTGTAATAACCTAAGTTGGAAAAGCATTCAAAAAAGACTGGATGGGCTTCCCCGGTGGCGCAGTGGTTGAGAGTCTGCCTGCTGATGCAGGGGACACGGGTTCGTGCCCCGGTCCGGGAAGATCCCACATGCCGCGGAGCGGCTGGGCCCGTGGGCCACGGCCGCTGAGCCTGCGCGTCCGGAGCCCTGTGCTCCGCAACGGGAGAGGCCACAACAGTGAGAGGCCCGCGTACCCCACCCCCCAAAAAAAGAGAGAATGGATATATGGATATGTATAACTGAATCACTTTGCTGTACACCTGAAACTAACACAACATTGTTAATCAACTATGCCCCAATATAAAATAAAAATTTAAAAAAATAATAAAATAAAAAAAAAATAGGTGCCTTTTTTTTTTTTTTTTTTTGCGTTACGCGGGCCTCTCACTGCTGTGGCCTCTCCCGTTGCGGAGCACAGGCTCCGGACGCGCAGGCTCAGTGGCCATGGCTCACGGGCCCAGCCGCTCCGCGGCATGTGGGATCTTCCCAGCCGGGGCACGAACCCGTGTCCCCTGCATCGGCAGGCAGACTCTCAACCACTGTGCCACCAGGGAAGCCCCTAGGTGCCTATTTTTGAAAGCATTCTTTGATTACAAAACTCTTAACGATGGGAGTGTGGAAAATCACTCCTTTGGGCAATGTACTTAAGGGAGGGGTCATTCAAAAGATATTGGGAATGATGGTGAAAAGGAGAGTCGGTAACCAGACCAAGAGGTGTGACCGTTCACAGCCAAATGCCACCACGAGCCAAGAAGAAAAGATACCCCTATGGGCAACCCCCAAAAGAGGTGTCGCCTTTGAAATGAGAGGTGACAGGGAGTTTGTGTCTGCCTGCTGCAGGGAGCTGATGCGATGTGGCCAAGTGCAAACAGAAACAGTTCAGAGGAAAAGGGAAGTTCTCTAGGGGCTCTATTTTCAGATGGGAACTGGAGATGATAACAATGACCAAACAATACCAGCACTGGAAGAAGTCAAGAGATCACTGTCATCCAAACCATCTTTAAGATAACAAATTTGCCCTGCAAAAATCCCATTCAGCTTCTGTTTAGACACAGGTTAGTCCTGGCCATAGATTAAGAAGAATGTCTGGAAGTCTAAGCAACTGACTTCCTGGAATCAGAGAAGAAAGCACGTTCCTCAAGCCAACTGTCCACGATGGGGCCAGACCCAGGAACCAGTACAGGTGCTGATCAAAACTACAGCTGAGCCTGGAGGCAAAGCAGGTATACTGGGATCCTCTCCCCAAAACAGGAGCAAGTTTTTGAAGGACGTGAAAGCCCCCATCATACCTGGGAGTGACACCACCCAAAACCTTCCCCAGCCTGAAAGGGTCTACACCACTGAATATTAGAAAAGCTTTCCATTTCTGTATCACCCTCCAATACAGCAGGAAATTTTTTCTTTTAATGAATGTATTTATTTATTTATTTTTGGCTGCGTTGGGTCTTCGTTGCCGCATGGGGGCTTTCTCTAGTTGCGGCGAGCAGGGGCTGCTCTTCGCTGCAGGGCACGGGCTCTAGGCACGTGGGCTTCAGTAGTTGTGGCACACGGGCTCAGTAGTTGTGGCTCATGGGCTCTCGAGCGCAGGCTCAGCAGTTGTGGCGCATGGGCTTAGTTGTTCCGCGGCATGTGGGATCTTCCCAGACCAGGGATAAAACCCGTGTCCCCTGCATTGGCAGGCGGTCCTTAACCACTGTGTCACCAGGGAAGTCCCCAGCAGGGAAATCTTGGTGGGTCACTGTGGGCCTTACTTTATGGGGAGTGGCAGGGAGTAGTGGGGAGAAGAAAAACATTGAACCTTGCTGATTAGATTAGACTTTGAAAGGGCTCTATGGACATAACCCACACTCCCAAAAAGGGTTCCACAAAATGAAATGGATATGCCTGTCCTACAAAAAAAAAAAGAAAAGAAAAGAGAGATCTGGAATGGGATCTCAATAATCAACTGATACGGGTTGTTTTTCAAACTGCAGGTCATGATCAAAATCAATTTAATGAGTTATGATATGTATTTCTTTAATGGAGTGGAATGGAAAGGACTAGATCAAAATGCCATGGGAAATACCAAAAACTCGGTTTTTTTTAAAGTTTGAATAACTGTTTCCTGGCGTAACCTTCTCATTTCATAAATGGGTCCTCGGTTACCCAGGAAGAAGACAGAAAGTGTCCAACATTGCAGGTAGTTAGTGACAGAACTAGGATAAATCCAGTAAGAAAAGACCCAACCTCTTACAACCATCCCCCGCTGCCTCTGTGAAATAAACTCTGTAAAAATCTTCTAAGCCATTAAGGCTGCATACACATCCTAGTCCAAAGGACCTCTTTTCAGAGTTTAACATTTTCTTCCAGAGGCATACTTGGATCAAGTCCCTCTCCCACCCTGCCCACTTGTACACGGGAATCCCCACTAGTATAGACTGCAACTGACCACGGTCTCAGCTTCTTTGAGGAGATGACTTTAAAAAAACAAATTCTTTTGGATCCGCTGGCAATGCTTTCCAACAGAGAAGAGCAATTAGTAAATGTACAAGTTGAGATCCTGCTCACTCACTGCCACTTCCAGTGTCGGGTATGTATTTGCTCTAAGTAAAATGCTTCGCTTTCATTTGTGTCAGCCGTGCCCATAAATAATAGACTTTATTTGAATTCCATAGCTCCCTCTGAAATCCACTCTACTGAATTTAACAGGAAGAACATAAGATCTCACCAGCATTTTCAAGGACTGAAAACTGTGATCAATACACAGGCTGGCAACCAAACCAACACTGATTTATTCCTCACAATTATGTGGAAAGGAAAATGCTGCTGCACTGACTTCCCAGTCCGTCCCTTACAGAAAGAATATGTCATCACTGTTGTCATCATCATCATCATGGTCACCTGAGAAAACCCATGATGAAGCTTACCTATGCCAGAGACAGCCTTCGGCGATCACGTCGTCCCTCCCGCTGCCCACCCTACAGATCCCATGCACAGGTTTCTGACCACAGACCCCCAACACCCAGCAGTTCTGCTACCCTGCAGAGTTTAAAAAAAGCAAAGGCAAGAAGTCAAGGAAATCCTGACCCACAAGACTCCCTCCGAGCTTATCATAAAAGGGCCCTCCGTTGGGCAGTAACCTCAGCATTGCATGTGCTCCTAAGTGAACAGGAAAGAACAATTATTTGGGGCAGGGGAGAGGGGGGCTCTTTAAAGTTAACTTTATTCAAGACAGAAGGCTCAAACAGCAACATTCAATCACTGGGTGATGACACGTTTTCAGATAGAGATAATATTCTCCAAGAAAAAAAAGAAAAATGAAACTCTAGCTTCGCCATATATTTATATATCTGAAGGAAGCCATGAGAGGAAACTTGCATGAGATTTAAGAAATTGGAGCTTTCAAACATGCTGTTTCCACCTTATCGTTCTTATCTGTTATTTAAAAAAAAAAACCATACAAACAGCTGCATTTAAAGATAAGGGAACAGAAAGGTGTTGTATATGTTGCCCAGATGTTTCTGAAATCCATTCCCTGTTAAACTTATCTCCCCAGAACTAAAGACACCTCTAATCTTTTCTAATGGCTTTAATCAAATGAAAGAAACGGCTTGGCGTTAACAGCTTCTTTAAAACTTACATGAGTAGTTGTGCATGCACGTGCACACGTGCACAAAAGCAGGGATTTTTAAAAAAATACTTATCCAAGGAAAAACTTGTTCTAGCATTAAAATGTTATTCATTTAATATATTTTCTCAAAGACAATAAGCTGGAAAACAAGTCAGTTAAGATTTTTAACTAGTGTCTCCTTTTGTTTTCTGAATTCCCAGACTTTTCATCGTCTTCAGAGAAGGTAACAGTGCCTTTCATTTGCTACTTCAAACTTGGATTACATTCCTACTATGTGTCCGGCAGTGCACTAAAAAAGGACAAAAAGAGAAACTGGGAAAATATTATGAATGGGAAGTCAGAGAATGTTTGAGAGATAAAGGATGGAAAGTTGTAAAGAAGGGTTGTATGAACGCTGAGTAGAGAATAAAGAAAGAATATTGACTATCTGTCCAAGTGAAGTCCTAACCCCTAGTAGCATCCCCAGACACAAAAGGTCAGAGTGCAGAGAAAAAAATATTCTACACCCAATTTGTTATCCTTTTGTGAGCTGGCTTCACATTTCTGTTCATCAATTTATCATTCTTGAACACAGAATTGAGAGTCAAAGGGTCCTTAGAAAATACATGGGTTTACATCTATGTTTGGCCCTGAGACTAGGGGCCACCAGAGGGCAGGGCCCAGCTCTAACATAAGCATCAGAACAGACCCAGTCCTGCATAGGCACCGAACAAGGGCTTTAATTGTTCAACAATTTGTACTTACTGCATGATACAATCAAGACATACAGTACCAAATATTATCTATTTCTCAGCTGAAAAATGAAGGTATTAAACCAGGTGACCCGTAAAGTCTTTTCTGGTTCTAACAGTCTGTAAGCTACCATCCAGCCAGGCCTAAGCAATATTCTGATTTCCCTTTATCTACATTTCAGGCAGATAAGGAGACCTGGGTGGCAACTCATGCCCCCAAATGAGTTTACCCTCAACCTACAGCCCACTCGAAAGGTTCCATAAGACACACCCTTAAATGAAACTGGCAATCTAGCACACACACGCCCTCTTTTTAAAAGAAGACACCAAGGAAGCACGTGCTTTCTGTCAGGTCCCACACCATATTCCAGTGGCAAGGAAGCAGAGGATGAAATGGACCGCACTTACTTTCTGCCTCGTTCATATGATAGCATCACTTAATCTCTTAAAAGCAATTACTGTCTTTACAGGCAAAGAAGGCAAACAGTTTGGATTATCAGGCAGCCCCTGAGTGGAACTGGGAACCATCAGAAGCCAATGGTGGAAAGAAAAAAATACATGTAAGCTTCATAGTGAAGAAGGGAACAGGAGGCCCCAGTGGTTGGAGCTAATGGTTTCTACAGAAAGGAACTGTACCTTGAAGGAGAAACCCAGTGCCCTTCGAAGAGGCCTTGCAGACAAGTGCAAAGAGAAGATAACCTTGAATTGTTACTGTCACTTACTGACAAAATCTCAAAGGGACCATCATCCTCGTTTGTCAAGATGCCCCTGCTCCTAGGCTTGTCTAGATAAACCATGGAGCTCTCAATAGGCCACTCATCTCAGTATATAAACATTCTTTCCTGATGACCATACAAGAAAATAAAAGAACCTA